>NW_011495033.1:1993069-2002853 GCF_000754665.1 Bison bison bison | reverse complement strand
CTGAGGTTATTGATATTTCTCCTGGCAATCTTGATTCCAGCTTGTGTTTCTTCCAGTCCAGCATTTCTCATGATGTACTCTGCATATAAGTTAAATAAACAGGGTGACAATATACAGCCTTGACGAACTCCTTTTCCTATTTGGAACCAGTCTGTTGTTCCATGTCCAGTTCTAACTGTTGCTTCCTGACCTGCATACAAATTTCTCAAGAGGCAGATCAGGTGGTCTGGTATTCCCATCTCTTTCAGAATTTTCCACAGTTTATTATTATTTTCATATATACATATATGTAAAATACATGTTCATATAATATATATATTCATATTATGTTGTAGCTGCACCGGGTCTTAGTTGCAGCGCACAGGATCTTCGTTGCAACATGTGGGATCTCTAGTTATAACGTGCAGACTTAGTTGCTCTGTGGCATGTGAGATTTTACTTTCCCGGACCAGGGGATTGAATTTGTGTCCCCTGCATTGCAAGGTGGATTCTAAACCACTAGACTGACTGCTGGAGCACAAGCCAGGGAAATGCCCCTGCTTTGTTCTTTCTTGTATCCCTTGTGCTTAAACCAGGGCTGGCACATAGTAAGTGCTCAGATAATATCTGTTGAATGAATTTCAGCTCTCTTGTAAAAAAAATATGTAGGGAAAAGCAGTGTATTTATAACTGTGAGATATAGGTATATCTCCTAAACATCAGTAAGTAGAATAAAGATGAGCAAAAAAATGAGGCATCATTTTTTTTTTCTATCCAATTGAAAAAAACCAATGGTAGTGATAACAGTTGGTGAGGGTACCAGGAAATGGGTGCTGTGATTTACCATTGGTGGAAATATAAAATCGTCTACGTTTTCAAATGATGAGTCATGGGTGATTTTTATCTCAATTTTTGTGGCTGGGTTTTCCATTTTTTTGCATAGTTACTTTTCTCCCCCAATAATTCCTTTTTAAATCATAAAAATCTGATAATTTTAATCCCCACCCCTTTCCTCGCTCTCTCTCTCTTTTTTTTTATTAACCTGGCTGGATCCTGGTACGAGCAAACTTATAAACCTGATTCCAGCAGTAGGATGGTCTTGTTTTGTTGTTGAACCTCTCAGAATGTTTCATCTGAATCCTATATCAGGATTCTCAGGAACAGTGCAAAATCAGTCACTGAAAACTGTGTGTGCAGAGTCACTCTTGATCGGAAATCCTGGCTGGTTTGGGGTGCCCATCGGAAATGTGGGGCTGGGAAAAACATGCAGCCTTAATGGGGGCCCACCCAGTTAAAGGTGGGGTCCCACAACACTTCCTGCCAAGACCCAGGTCTCCATAGGCAGGGGAAACCTCCCATTTCTTGTCTGATAGATACCCTGCCTGACTCCCTGGCTGCTTGGGGCTGAGTTGAAAACAATGATCACAGCCACACACGCCTTTCCGTCTGCTGTGCGTGGCTGATGCCCGTTTCCCTGGACACCTCCACACCCTGTTCTGTCAGTGCCTGCACAGCCAGCCCTCACACAGCCAGCCCTCCTGTCTGGGCCCCAGATCCCCAGAAGGGAGGCCTGCAGGTGACAAGCCAGCGGGCCATCCTGCGGCCTAAGCCTTGTTTCTTTTCTCCTCTGGAGGTGCGCTGTTAGTTTGATGATGATTATGTCATTTCTGGGCTTGGCAGTTCAGTTCCAGAGTACCCGGCGGCTCACCTGAGCGGCGTCCCCCCAGACGTCGGAGCTCACCAAAGAGCCAGCACTCACTGGGCTGCGAGCCCTGGGCTGTCGCCTTTATGCTTTCTCTGCCTCAGTCCTCTTCGACCTTGGCCCTCTGACAGTTGGCACAGCTGATCGCAGGAACCTGCCAAGGACCAGGGGTTGTTTTGAGTGGCACAGGGAACTGAGGGTTGGGGCTGGCTAAGGGTTGTGCTTCCCTGGTGTTCGCAGGCTGAGTGGCACACGCTTAGAGCGACTACTGATACTCCCTGTGTAGGGACCTGGTGAAGTGGGGAGAAGGGCTGATTTCAGTATTGGTCACCTGTTGGATACCCTTTGTCCCTTCTCCCTTGGGGCCAAGGGGACACAGCCCATCACCTGCCTGCTGATTGGGTGGAGAGTCGCCAATAATAAGCCCCGCTTCCTGCCTCAACCACCTGGTGGATATCTGATTGTGTTTGAAAAATGCCTGATCCATCTTCATTATGCTTCTTAGAGACAGTGCCTGTCGGGAAAGTAGGAGTGAAGAGACCACCAGGACAAATGTGGTCCTCTGTTGGCGTCTGCTGTGACTTAAGCCTGGTTGAGACTCAGACCCAGGGTCCCCTCCATTGTCTCAGACCTCAGGACAAGTGAGATTGTAGCTTCTCTTGTCCCTTTTGCCCAGCCAGTCCTGCTCTTAGTCAGTAATTCATGTATCTGTACCTTCGTGTTTTCCAGCCTACTTCAGGAGGCTCCAAAGAACTCTGCCATCTTGGATTTAACCACCTTCTTTTACTTTTCTTCTCACAGCTTAAACTTTGGAACAAATATCGAATTTCCAACATTCCATCGCTCATATTCTTAGACGCCACTTCCGGGAAGGTCGTGTGCAGGAACGGGCTGCTGGTGATCCGCGATGACCCAGAGGGTAAGACCTTGCCATGTCCTCCCACCCTGCCCTCCTCCCTGTTGGTAGAGAGTGTAAAAAGGAAATACATGAGTGCGGGGTTATTTGGCTAGAGAATATTGTCTTGATGAAATTATAGTATTCTCCAGGTCATGGTTAAGGTTTTTACAGAGATCAGAATGTCCCTCGTGGGGGCTTTAATTCATGGGCCAAAGGAGAAGGAATCTGAAAAAGGAAGTTTAGCTTTGAGGGCTGAGGAGGCCGTTGAGAAGCAGTTTGAGCCCAGCTACTGACTTACATTGCTGTTTCAGCAGCAGCTCTCACCTCCACAATCAAGAGGCAGCCTGTGTGGTTTGGGGATTTTTTTTTTTTTTTTCTCTTGAAAATGTTACCATAGCATGGGGGAGGAAGGAGAGGGTGATATGAATGGAGAGAGTAGCATGGAAGCATATACACTATCATATATAAAATAGATAGCCAATGGAAATTTTCTGTATGACTCAGGGAACTCAAACTGAAGCTCTATAACAACCTAGAGGAGGGTGGGAAAGGGTATGAGGTGGGAGGGAGGCTCAAGAGGGAAGGAACATATGTATACATATGGCTAATTCATGTTGATGCATGGCAGAAATCAAACGAATGTTGTAAAGTAGTCATCCTTCAATTAAAAATAAATAAATTAGAAAATATATATTACGATAGCAAAGTTGCAGTCTCTGTGTTGCTCTCCTGGCCCTAGCGCCCCTCATTTCTTGAAGTGAAAAAGTGAAAGTGTTAGTTACTCAGTTGAGTTCAGCTCTTTGCAACCTCATGGACTGCAGCCCATCAGGCTCCTCTGTCCATGAGATTATCTAGGCAAGAATACTGGTATGGGTTGTCATTCCCCTCTCCAGGGGATCTTTCTTACCCAGGGATCGAACCCGGGTCTCCTGCATTGCAGGCAGATTCTTTACCATCTGAGCCACCAGGAAAGCCTCATTCCTTGATGTTGCCCACATCCTAAGCCTTGGTCTTCCTGTCCAGCTGGGTGGATGGCCGTGTCTGGGTGACTCTCGTCACCTTGCTCAGAGGCTGTCCAGGGCCTGTTTCTTTCCCCCGGGTGCTGGAGTCATACAAAGGCTATAAGATCTTCCGTCCCTCATGTATTCATCCAATTACAGAGTTCAGCCCTAATCACAAATTTTCCCAGTAAAAATTTCATCTTCAAAAAATTGCCCTCAGTAAAAACCAGGGCAGTTACAATAGAACCAAGTCTTTATCTTCTGAAGTGTAAACACACAGGCACGCACGCATTCACACCCCTGCCCCCAACTCTGAAGCTTGTTAAAAACCCAGCTTCCCCAGCCCTACCCCCAGAGATTTTTGGTTCCATGTGTTTCAGGGTGGACTCAGCCATCTGCTTTTCCAGCCAGGATCTGCTTCTCTCTCCCGCTCCCCATCCACCCCAGGCGATTTTGAGCCAGTGGTCCCTGGACCACCCTGTGAGAAAACGCTGTTCTGTTGAGCGGGGAGCATATTGTGTGCTCTTCCTGCCTGGGGCTTATGTGTCATCAGAATGTCAACCATCTGGGTCGAGTGGTTTTGCACTTTCCTTTCACTAGACTGAAATTCTCCTCTCACTTGGTTCCCTGGGCCCCAACCCAGACCAGCTGAATCAAAATCTCTGGAGGTGGGACCCAGGAGCATCAGATTTTAAAACTCCCTGGCTGATTCTAAAATGTAAAGTTGGGAGCCACTGAGAGCCCGGGGTTGGAATTGAAGAAACTCACAGTTAATGGGCTTCCCTGGTGCATCAGTGGTAAAGAATCCGCCTGCCAATGCAGGAGATGCAGGTTCTATCCCTGGGTCAGAAAGATCCCCTGCAGGAGGAAATGGCAACCCGCTCCTGTATTCTTACCTGGGAAAGTCCTGTGGACAATGGAGCCTGGTGGGCTACAGTCCATAGAGTCACAAGGAGTCGGACATGCTCAGTGACTGAGCATGCACGCATACTTGGTTAATACCCAAGGCAGTGATTCCCCAACCGTCCCATTGTCACAGTTACTTGGGGAGTCATTTGGCCTTGTTTTGGCCGTGCATCTTTAGCCCTGCCCCAGGATCCTGAGATAGGGGTGGCGAAGGGGGTGGCGGGTAACTTTGGCTTCTGTACTTCTCAGAAGCTCCCCAGGAGATGGGTCCTGTGATCCTCCAGGTTCAGGAACCATGGCTTTGAGGATAGGTAGGGATCTGCCATGAACGAGTCCTGCTTTTATTCCTGCTCTAGCTGCCAGTCCTATGGATATGTTAGCCAATACCATTTGGTGATAAAGTTGTCGCGCTCTGCATCCTGGAAGCCTCTTGGGTCAGAGGCCCCGAGGAAGAGTCTTAACCTTCTCGCCATCTGTTGCCTGTTTCAGGTTTGGAATTCCCCTGGGGACCTAAACCCTTCAGGGAAGTCATTGCAGGGCCCTTGCTTAGAAGTAACGGGCAGTCCCTGGAGAGCAGCAGCCTGGAGGGGTCTCACGTGGGAGTCTATTTCTCCGCACACTGGGTGAGTGCTGGGTCCCTCTTTCATCCAGACAGAAGGGAGCAGTGATGTCGCCGCTGAAACTAGCTGGGGTTGGCTTCTGGAGGTGTGACTGCTCAGGTGTCATTTCCTGGCATTCCTGCTCTCTCCTGGGCCTCGTGCATCGCTGGCATGCTTCCAGTGCTTACTGTTACGAATGATATTAGCAGCAAGAAAAGGACTTCTTTGGACTGGCCTGAAAGGAAGGTCCTTCCCCCTAAAAAATACATAAATAAAAAGGGGAGTCCTCCTAACCCATTCTGATAAGGCTCCCCACGTTCCCTTAGGGGATTCGTTTTAACAGCTGCCCGCTGACCCCAGATGCTCACCATCACAAGAGGCACATTTATTTCTGCCTCGTCCATAAACTGGAAATGCGATCCACATCCAGCGTGGGTCTTGCTGAACCGGCCTCTGCTGGCAAGCGGCTGGGACTGGGGCAGGAGAAGGCAGGACGGAGGCCGAAGGCTCCCATTCATTTCTTGCAGTGTCCACCCTGCCGAAGCCTCACCCGGGTCCTGGTGGAGTCCTACCGGAAGATCAAGGAGGCAGGCCAGAAATTCGAGATCATCTTTGTTAGTGCGGACAGGTAACGTGTGCTGACGGGTTGGCGGACAGGGTGGCGGTGTGTCTCCCCTTTTCCACAGGTGGATGGATGGCTCTTGCCTTTCATGCTCTGTAGCTGAGAACTTGGGGCTAGGGCTTGGGGAAGACCTATCTGGGATGATTGGCAGAAGGGCAGATATATTTCATATTTAATCATGTAATGGTCTAAAGGGGAGCCAAGAAAAACCCATTCTTGCTGTCAGTATTAAGGGACATCCTTATCCTGGCCTGGGGCATTGGAGATTAGGATGCATTTTTTTTCTGGTCAGTTCAACTTTTTGGATGGTGCTGAGTAGATATGGAAGAAGGAGGATGTAAAGAAAACAGCCAGAGACTAATGGAATATGACACCTGTCTTAGCTGGCTCTGCATTCATTTTTCTTAGCTCTGGCCACATGCTTTTTCTGGGGTCTGCCCACAAAACAAAAAGTGCAGGCTTTCTTCCCAGAGTATGTCAAGGCCTTTTAGCCTCAATTTCCTCTGTTTCTTGCCCTCTCGCTGGCTTTACTCATCAGTGACCTTCCTTCGTCGCAAAACTGCAGCCCCAGTTCAGACCGAGCCACCAGGCTTCCTTTTCACAGAAGGATCGCTGAGATGCCAACACACTGAGGGCCTTGTATGCACTGCCATATCCTTAATGCCTGTATGATGCTATGCTCAGTTGTACTGGCCCCTGGGCCCACCCCTCTGCTCCCTAGGGCAACCTTGAAGCCATGTCACAGGGCTTTTTAAAGCTTAAAAAAACCCATCAACTTGGGAATTCCCTGGTGGTCCAGTGGTTAGGACACTGTGCTCTCACTGCCAAGGGCCCTGGTTCAATCCCTGGTCGAGGAACTAAGGTCCCACAAGCTGCACCACCAAAAAAAGAAGTCTTCTTAAAAATAAAAATAAATTAAAAACATCAACTTTATTGAAGTATGATTTACATACAGTAAAATGCATGCATTCTAGGTATAGAGTTCAGTGAATTTTGACTAATGTATGTACTTGTGTCACCAACACAGTGAAGATATAGAACATTCCCATCAATGAAAAGACTCCCTCGTGGGATTCCCCTGTGGTTAAGAATCCTTCCAGTGAAGGGTGTGGGTTCAAACCCTGGTCAGGGAACTAAGGTCCCATATGCAATGGGGTGCAGCCAATCTTTTTTTAATTCTAAAAAAAAAAAAGAACTCCTGTGCCTTTTCTCAGTTGCCCCCAAATTCCAGCCCCACAGATCTCTGATCTGCTTCTATCACTTAATTAGATTTATCACTCTTAGAGTTTCTTAGATATGGAATCATAGGTGTATGCTTGATTAAAAGTGTTCTGTGCATATCACAGTTATATGCACAGATTACAAGCATTACAGGGAAGGAGGTGTCTGAACATCTAGGCTCCTAATTAAAGGAAGACCTGTCCATGTTGAAAAGAAAAGCTGAGCATGAATTGACTGGGTAGGCTGCAGAGGAGCAGTCTGTTGAAACGCCTGGCGTTTCAGCCTGGCGTCCACCTGCTGTGTGGGGCCTTGTGCACTGGGTCGGTCCTTCCCCAGCCTGGCGTCCGGGGAGCACAGTGATTAGAAGCTGGGGCGTCTGTAGGGCCCTGGACGCAATTTGGTGGGAGGCGAGGAGGACCTGATGGTGGTGCCTTGAGGAGTAATAGAGCTCTGTCTCTGTGCATGTGTCTCTGTAGGTCTGAGGACTCATTCAAACAGTACTTCAGTGAGATGCCGTGGCTTGCAGTCCCCTACACCGACGAGGCCCGGCGGTCGCGCCTCAACCGGCTATATGGAATCCAAGGTAGGCGTTCCCGACTCCGGGGCTCCTTGGAATCCGGCTCATCTGGGTTCACCACCTCTTTGGCTTTCCTTCTGGAGGGGAAAGAACATCTTTATTTCCATGAATATTCACATTTTTCAGCATCTTAAAAATATGCGGTGGGTTTTGTGGTATGTAGATTATACCTCATTAAAGCCGTTTTTTGGAAAGAAAAAGTGCCTGTCTGGGTGAGACAGCTACTTCTCACCACCCAGCCTAGTGGGTTCTGACATACTTGGGCTACAGAGCTCACACGCCCAAGTGACCGGGTCAAAACCTGTCTTCAGACCTGAGAGTGACCTTTGGTTCCATCACTCAGGTTCTTTGAGCCTAGGTTTCCTCATGTGCAAAATGCAGATGATAAATTACCACAAAGAGTTGCTGGGAGCATGAATTGGATAAAGCAGATCCAGTACTTCTCACCATTGCTGAAGCCTCAGAGTAAAGGGTGAGGAGGGAGTACTGCCTTGTAGGTGACAGAACAGATTTCCTGAGAGTGTCAAAAACTTGGACTTGAAGTACTGATCATGGTGTTTTCAGAAATAATGGTTACTAGTGAGACAATCTGCATTTTTATTCTTTGTTATATGAATACCTCTTTCCCAGCCTTCATCCAACTCACTGGAAAAGACCCTGATGCTGGAAAAGATAGAGGGCAGGAGAAGGGGGTGACAGGATGATGGTTGGATGGTATCATTGACTCAATGGACATGAGCTTGACAAACTCCAGAAGATGGTAAAGGACAGAGAAGCCTGGTGTGCTACAGTCCCTGGGGTTGCAGAGTCAGACACAACTGAGCAACTAAACAGCAAGCCTTCACCTAGCCGGGTTTTTTCTTGGTGGCCTATTAAGAGTTAAATTCATTCTGTTTGTATTAGTGGTACCAGATCCTGGTCAGCCCTAGACAGTTAACAGCTAATATTTGAGTTCTCAGTATTCCTTGTTTTATAGGAAGTGGGAAAAAAAGAGACAAACCAAGATCTACCCACAAACTCCACAGCTTGTGGGGGGACTTATCAGGTTCTTTAACCTTTTTTCTTCACCATTTAGAGTACGCATATTGCTTTGTTAGGAGCTAGTTTCAAGAAATTGATATTTCATCTAAAACTGGTGATTCTTGGGACTTCTCTGGTGGTCCATTGGTTAAGACTCCATGTTTCTACTGCAGAGGGCTCAGGTTCATTCCCTGGTCGGGAAACTAAGATCCCATATGCCCTTCAGTGTGGCAAAAAGTAAATAAATGACTCTCAATTTCAAATGTACGCAATTACTCCCTGGGGCTTTTGTGAAGATGCAGATTCGGACTCAGTGGTTCTGGGGTGTGGCAGAGATCCTGCCTTTCTAGCAAGCCCCCAGGTAATGCCAGTGCTGCTTGTCCAGGCTCTGCACTTTGGGCGTGAAGTCGAGGTCTGTGAATCCTTGAGAATCCTTCGAGAATTTTGGAGCTTTAGGTCTCCTAGTAATTAAAAAGATGAAAGCAGTTTTCCTTCCAAACAGAAGTGGAGTGACATGACATGGTTTACCATTCCAGCAAGATGGGTACCAGTTGGTTAGTTTAAAGGAGATGGTGCAGGTGTATTTCCTTCCAGCACTCTGCTTGCAGAGACTTAAAACATGTGTGCCTTAGCATAGGAGCAGTATTTCTTGAGATAAGGGATGACCCTAGACCAAGGGTTAAATTGCCACTTGATGCGGATAAGTAAAACTGCATGTCTCTCAATTCACTTATTCATTCATTCAACAAGTATTTGCTGAAGGCACTCCCCTACTGCTGACTGACCTTGAGCAAGTTACTTTATCCTTTTTTTTTCAGTAAAATTGGGAAGTCTCAGTGTTGGGTACAGAGTAGGCATTTAATATTTAACTGACTGACTTAGGGAGAAAGGGGAAAATCTTTTATTTTACAACCTAAAAAAGATAAAGTTTTGGATGTCCGAAAACTTGCTAACAGAAAGGCAACTAACAATATGGCAAAGAATCTATTTCCTTTATAGAAAAAAAGAGCCCTTTCCAGATTTGTTCAGTCACGTCTGACACTTTGCGACTCCATGGACTGCTGCACGCCAGGCCTCTCTGCGCTTTACTCTCTCAGAGTTTGCTCAGACTCGTGTCCATTGAGTCAACAATGCCATCCAACCATCTCATCCTCTGTTGCCCCCTTCTCCTGCTGCCCTCAATCTTTCCTAGCATCAGAGTCTTTCCCAGTGAGTCAACTCTTCACATCAGGTGGCCAGAGTATTGGAGCTTCAGCTTC
>NW_011495033.1:1992177-1992692 GCF_000754665.1 Bison bison bison | reverse complement strand
TTTGTGTTTTCTCTCATCTTTTGTATACTTTGGATTTCCTCACAGACCACAATTCTTTGCTTGCTTTAGCCCCGAGAAAACTCAGAACTGAATTTCTAACCACGTTTAGCAGTTTTGCAAAGCTGACAATTTCTCTGCACGCCCTAGATCCTAGCTTTGTTTTCTCTTCCTGCCTTGTTCTCTTCTCAGTGGGATGTTTTCATTTGTTTAAAAAATATTTTGTTTAATTTATTTGGTTGCACCAGGTCTTAGTTGTGGCATGCAGACTCTTAGTTGCACCATCTAGGAACTAGTTCCCTGACCAGGGATCAAACCCAGCCCCCTTGCATTGGGAGCATGGCATCCTAGCTACTGGGCCATCAGGGAAGTCTCAGTTTTCATCTGTTTTTTATTGAATTATACCATTCACTTTTTAAACTGCCTCCAATCCTTTTTGGAAAAAAGGTGGGGTAGATTTAAATGGATAGGTTTCCATTTCTTGAGTTTCCACTAACCACTACTATACACTGAATTTG
>NW_011495033.1:1991739-1992077 GCF_000754665.1 Bison bison bison | reverse complement strand
AAAAAAAATAAAAAAAAAAAAAAAATATATATATATATATATATATATGTATAGGATATAAGGTGGGCAATTCAGCTGATGCATATTGTCAGAATGGATAAGAAAAATATTCAGGATAATTTTAATTCATGATTTACAGATAAAAACACTGAATTTGTACCTGTTACATTTGCAAAGAACTCTACTCTCCAAAAAAGGATAATCCCCAGTGTAGGGAAGAGAGCAGGCTGCTGCTGCTAAGTCGCTTCAGTTGTGTCCGACTCTGTGCGCCCCATAGACGGAAGCCCACCAGGCTCCCCTGTCCCTGGGATTCTCCAGGCAAGAACACTGGAGCGGGT
>NW_011495033.1:1987556-1991639 GCF_000754665.1 Bison bison bison | reverse complement strand
CCTTTGGGAAATAACTTCAGTAGGGTGATGTCTTTTGAAGAACTAGAATGTGTTGGTCAGATAGGTGACACTTTGTACGACGACTCAGGAAATCAAACTCATCCCATATAGCAAAGTGCATGCTGGGCCTCGCTTGGCCACTCTGGTCCATCAGGTGGGCTCTCATCTTCTTTCCAGGCACAGGTCCTCAGTGCAGCATAAGCTTTTTCTTCTCTGAGGAAGGGAGTTGCCCTTTCTTGGATGCAGAGGCCAGTGAGGTGCAGATCCTGTTCTTAGGGGTCGATACTAAGGCCCTGAGATCACCTGAAAGTAATAAATTACCAAAGGATGGCCTATATCACGCACAGCCAGTTTGAGGGTGGGGGTCTCTCCTCTCCCTTTGCTCCATGAGATGCTTCTTGGGGCCCTTGGGCCCTTGGTAGTGGAGGAGACACAGAATAGCAGTCTCCTTGAGGAGAGATCACGAGGCCTGTGAGAGTCCATGCTAGTTTTAGACACACTACTGAGGCTGGAGGGTGCCCTTCCATCAGATGTTGGCAGGACATGAAAAAATTGATTGTTTTCTGTCTGCCTTCCGAGAGCAGAGAAGGGAACTCTCCTTTCGACTCCTCCAGCTGTCAACATACAAATAGAACAGCGGTCAGAGCCCTGGTTGTTAGGTGTGGCCCAGACAGCCAGCACGCGGGTGACCACAAATGAGCAAGAAGAGAAAGGAGCGTTTTCAGAGATGCATTCATTTGGCTCAGCCTCTTAAGGCCTGGCAGTGTGTGGATAAGCACATATGTGGTTCCCAGACTTCAAGGAGCCCTCATCTGAGGATCAGAAAGCTGATCTGGAGAGGCCCTGTGCCCAGGCAAGCAGCGGCCAGGCAACCACACAAAAGAACCCAGCTCTGCACTGGCCCGTCCCGCTGCTCCTTGTCTGCTGGCTCCGCAGAGCGCTTGCCCTGCCGTCTGCAGCAGTCTGTCTTCAGCTTGGACTTGCCTGCTTTCCCAGCTCCCCACCTCCTCCTTCCTCGCTCTTGGGTTCTCCCCCGGCAGAGCGTTTTGTGCCAACTTGATCATTGACCTCTTTGGGTGGGCCTTAGGATTCATTCCTGTAAACAGCCTGTCTGACACTACTGGTTCACCCTGATCTGTCCACCTCTGACCCTATCTAGCCAGAAATGCACTAAAGCACAGTGAGAGGAATGTGAAAGAGCCTCACAGGATCCTTCTCAAGGCAGCGTTTAATGGAGGGCTGCACAATGGAATAATCTAAGTTCACAGGAGACTCTGGCTTGGGACTCTGGAGCCAGGAAGTTTCCTGGAGGAGGTGACTCTCAAGCAGGGCCTTACAGAATGTCTGGGATTTAGGTAGAGGGCTTGGGACATTCCAGGCCAAAGGCCAGAGCAAGATGTCCATGGTGTACTATATAGGGAGACTGAGTGATAAGGCCGGTGAGCACCAGGCTGTGGTCCTTGAACTTGGCCCTTTGGACTTTGGAGCTTTTGGAAAATTTTAATTAAAGGAAAATCAGTGCAGTAGAGACATTTAAGCTAGACTGGAAGAGAAATCCCAGAGGCACATTGTTTGTTGGCGTTGTTCAGTCGGTCAGTCGTATCCAACTCTTTGCAACCCCATGGGCTGCAGCACACCAGGCTTCCCTGTCCTCCACTATCTTCTGGAGTTTGCCCAAGTTCATGTCCATTGAGTTAGTTATGCTGTCTAACCATCTGGTCCTCTGCCACCCTCTTCTCCTTTTGCCTTCAATCTTTCCCAGCATCAGGGTCTTTTCTAATGAATTGGCTCTTTGCACCAGGTGGCCAAAATATTGGAGCTTCAGCATCAGTCAGTCCTTCCAATGAATATTCAGGGTTGATTTCCTTCAGGATCAACTGGTTTGCTCTCCTTGCAGTTCCAGGGACTCTCAAGAGTCTCATTATCCCCTGGGGCACGTTATCCCCTGGGATTTCTAATGAATTCTTTGTGCTCCCACTGCGGCCAGGCCTTAGGCTGTGGCTCGTGACAGGCCTGCCTGTGGGGGGAGAGAGGGCGCTCCCTCGGGCTCCAGGGTCAGCGGACCTAAGAGGATGCAGGCAGCCTCTGCATCCCCGTGTCTAGCTCTAGCCTCACAGGGTCGCTTTCGCTTCATGGCATTTTTGGGGTCCCCTGAACATTAAGGGTCCGGTAGCTTAGTAGAAGCGCATGTTGTTAGTACAGTCTTGTGCTGCTTCTTCCTGTGATCTTACCAGTCAACATTCCACTGCCTTTGACTACCAAAATACAAGATTAAAATATAGATATACTTCTCTACTTCATATAGATATATAGAAGAGAAAATCCATGACTTGTTCTAGGGGTTTTGGGGATGGGGTTACTGAGAAGATGCCTTTGCACCCTTGCACAGGCTGGCCCACGAACAGAGTAACAGGGATGTGGAGGGGTGATTGGCTGGGGACCTGAGGTCCCAGGGCCATCACTTTCCTCCCTGTTGGCATCTCCCATGGCCCAGACTACCCCCCGACCCTGGATGTGTGTCTCTCTCCTTAGCAGCCCTGCTTTAGTGGGGGTGCGGAATCCTCCTGAACTCCCTGTCTCCCTCCTCTCCGCCATGGAACCATCTGTTACATCATCAAGTCTGTAACTTGGAGTGTCTGTGCATCTGCCCATCTCCTTTCTTCTTTCTTGCTCCATTACAGCTCCCATGTCCTCTCCAGGTGCCTCACCCTCCCGGCACCTCCACTGTTCACCGACCTGGAAGCTCTCTGCACCCCATCACTGAGGGGCCTTTATGGAGGTCTCACTATGTAGGCATGAGTGCTTAAATCACTGGCCATCAGTGATTCACTCAACCTCCAGCTCTTCTCCCTTCCCCAGATGTTGAGGTCCGGGGGTGGATCTTAAAATTCCAACCTTCTAACCACGTCTCTCTGGTGACCCACACCCATCATCTTAGCATCCCAAAAGAGGCTTTTACTCCTTCGATTGGAAGGGTCTTGGAAACTCTTGTGTCAGGATCTGGGACTAAGACCAAATAGTATAACAAAAGATGTTCCTATCACCCCTTTCATTCAGGAAATCGTAAGAGTCTTAGCTCTGTTCCAGGAACTGGGGGTGAAGGCCAGATATACACGCCTTATTATGTTGCAGTATCACAATGTACACAATCCATACCATACACCATGCACGCACAGAGTCCTTGGAGAGTCCCGCCGCCTGTCTGGCTCGGCAGATCTACGGGGCTGTATCTGGGAGAGCTCGCGCTCCCTGCTTGACTCTGTCCTCAGCTCTCACCCCACTTGCTGTGTCCTCCTGGACGTCTTGATGAGGGTTCTTTCACAGCGTGGAGTCGGGTATCTTCCACTGCCTGCACCCAAGCCGAACCGCCTCCACCTGGCCTGTCTTCGTGCCCGGCAGTGTGCAGATGACTTGATCGGATTGTCACTTTGTACATTGAGGCCCACAAGGGCAGAGCTCCCCTGTGTCACCCGGACAGGCTCAGACTGTGCAGGAGAACCCAGAATCCTCTGGGCGCCTCGGGAGCTGGGCTCGGAGCACCCCTGGATTCTGAGTGTCCCCCAGCGTCCCAAGGAGGCCTTGCACAAGATGCTGCCACTTCATTCAGGTGTCCATCCAGGTGGTGCAGGGAGGGTCTGGGACTTGAGGAGGCGTCTGCTCCTGGGCTGGGTGCTGTTCCCTCGAGTGATCTAGCCTCAGCTCTGGCTGCCTGAGTTCACCAAGGCCTGGCATGTGGCCTCCACCCGCTTCCTTTGCTTGGGGAGCAGTGGGGTTGGCCTCCCTCCTCCCAGCATTTTGTGCAGACCGGGGAATTTGTAGCCCTATAAGCTGTTGACAAATGCGTTTCTAAGGAAAGGGTTTGGACACACTTGGCGAAAGGCAAATCCCATTAGCCATTGTCTAACGCTGGCTGTTGAGAACACCGTGTTCTCTGCAGGGAGGCTCGGAGCGCATTCTCTCCTGGGTTAGGGGCCTTCGCTGGCTTTGTTGTCTCCCCTCCCCTTCCCGCTTTGGGGCCAGTGGACAGGGCCCAAGGAAGCCCTGGAGGCACTGCCGTGAGGCCCTCGCTCTCCCAGCACCTGT
>NW_011495033.1:1979595-1987456 GCF_000754665.1 Bison bison bison | reverse complement strand
TTCTTCTGTTTCTCTCCTGCCCTCTTGTTCCTTACCCTCATCCTCTAGCTTTCCTCTCCTTTTCCCTTTTCCCCACCTTCCTCATCCACTCCCTGCCCTTCTCCTCTCTCTCTCCCTTCTGAGCCCCTTTTTGAAAAATGGATGTGAGGCAGTGTCTATTTTCTATAGAAATGAAACACTCAGCCGTAGTGGTTTTCTTTTTTATTATTTATTTAATTTTTGGCTGTCCTGGGTCTCCGTTGCCTCGCAGGCTTTTCTCTAGTTGCGGCGAGCGGGGGCTCCTCTTCGTTGCAGCGAGCAGGCTTCTCCTTGCAGTGGAGTCTTTTGTTGCGGAGCATGGGCTCTAGGGTGCTCGGGCTCCAGTAGTTGCAGCACGAAGTCTCAGGAGTTGCAGCGTGTGGGCTCTAGAGCACAGGCTCAATAGTTGTGGTGCACAGGCTTAGTTGATCTGTGGCATGTGGGATCTTTCTTGGTCAGGGATTGAACCCATGTCTCTTGCATCGGCAGGCAGATTCTTTACTACTGAGCCACCAGGGAAGTCCTCATTGTGGTTTTCAATGAACCGAGGATAAGGGGCTGACACTGCTGTATTTGTAGGCAAGTCTCAGGATTTAAAGGGCTGGTGCAGGCTGTCTGGAGCTGCCCCCTGGGCCTGGGGAGGGTGGCTGGGGGCTGCCTCGGGGCCTCCAGAGCAGCCTCAGTGCTCTCCTCTGCTCATCTTGTTTCATTTTGAGAACATAAAAAAAGAAAAACCAGGGAAGGACAAAGAATAATATAACAAACACCCCTGGGGCCACCACCTAGAATTGACACCTTTGCTTCCAATATTTAGTATAGAAATGAATGGGAGCTTTAAACAGACACCAAGCTGGGTTCCTTCCACTCCTCCTCGGAGCCCCTTCCTTCTCCCCGGGGTGCTGGGGGTGCCCAGCAGTGACCCTACCACCCATTCAGTGTGAGTCTTCTTCAAATGCTTGCTCTGTGGCTGTGAATCCATGAGTAATGTAAGGTCGTGCTGGCTGTGTTTGTAGAAGTGTACTTAAGTGCTGACATGCTGTAATAGCGTTCTGCAGCTTGCTTTTCTCACTAAACATTATGTCTTTGAGATTTATCCCTGTTGATATTTACATCTGGTTCATTTCAGTGCCATGAAGTGCTTTGTTGTACTACAGCCTGTTTATCTGTTTATCAGTTCCACTGTTGGTGGATATTTGGTTGTTTCTGGTTTTTCTATAAGAATGCTGCCATTTTAAATGTCTTCTTCGGGACTTCCCTGGCAGTCCAGTGGTTAAGACTCTGCACTTTCCCTGTAGAGGGCATGGGTTTGATCCCTAGTTGGGGAACTAAGATCTTGCCTGCCTTGTGGTGGCGCCAAAAAAAAGGTCTTTGTGCCTCCTGGCATGGCCACATGGGCCTTCTGGCCAAGTTCAAGTGAGCCTAATCCCTTTGACTTCCCTTGGGTTTTTCTGAGCTTCACCTCCCAAACTAGCTGCCTTCTTCCTTTCCTAATTAGCTCTCCCAGCAGGGGAAGATTTCGGGGAGCAGGAGAGAGAAGAGGGATGTGATGAATGGAATGGGTGGTGGATGTGGCCAAAGCATGGTCTGTATTTGTCATCCCACCCCTACTGCCCCTCAGTTCTTATTTGATTTTTATTTAACTTGAATGAATTTATCATAAGACAGTTTAAGAAAAATGTATATCTATCTCACCCGCATTCCTGCCTTCCTCACACAACTGTTTTCACTTTTCTGGGTCCCTTTTGGTCTCTGTCTACAAGCATATTTCTGCACAGTTGTAATTGTACACATAGCACTGTGTATTCTGTATTTTCGATTTAACCACATATTACAAACATTTTCCATCCTGCTACAGTCTTCATGATGACCGTGTATTTCCATGATCATGTACCTTTTGTCCTGCCACGTGCCCTAACCTGCTCTATCCTGTCCTGGGGCCTGCCTTCCCTTGCCTTTCTCTTCCCCAATCCCAGCAATCTTTGTGCTCACACGGTCATCTAGCAGCAGAGAAACAGCCCTGCCCAGCTCCTCTCCCACCCGCCGACGGTGCTGCCCCCAGACCCACCACCTCCTTCGAAACTCCCTTTCTTTGGCGAATGAAAAGCAGCCAAACGCAACCTGGGACAGTCTCAGTACGTGCGGCTTTGAGATTGTTTTACATAGTCACAAATCGGCTTCTCCAAGAGGAAACAGCATGGAGCCAGCTCCTTAGGCCTTTTCTTTCTTCTCTAGGTTTTCAGGGAGATGGTGAAGGGGATTCAGAGGCTCTGGCATGGTCTACCCGAGCTCCCCAGGGAGGCGCCTGGGGCCGAGGCCCTCTCTGGGAGTGTAGAGTATGTGTTCTACGCCCAGAGGTTGAACTTGGGGTGGTGCACGTAAGAGAGCACCGTCTGTAGACGTGGCAGCATCAAGCCGGCCCTGGAGCCCGCCCTGTGGTGTTGATCTCACTCTGTCTTCTGTTTCTTGAGCAAACTCCCTCCAGCCACCGTGGAGGTTCCCGTGTATATCACTAAAGCAAGTCTTCTCCTTTTACTTTTTTAACTTATTTTTTTTTTTTTTGGCCGCACTGCACGGCTTGCAGAATCTTAGTTCCTCAACCAGGGACTGAACTGGGCCCTGACAGCGAAAGTGTGGAATCATAACCACTGGACCACCAGGGAAGTCCTCGGCACTGGTCTTCTATCCCTTCTCAAGAGCCAAACGATCAACCTAGGGATGACTAATAATAATAATAATGGACTTAGTTATAATGAGAGCTGATATATATAGAGTGCTTTGTGCCAGATATCCTGCTCAAAAGCATTTTCTACTTGGCTTCTTTTTACTCCTTCCTACACCCAAGTAAGATCGGAAACTCCCACTACCCCCATTTGATGGTGTGTAAATGAGGCTCTGAGCAAGTAAATGACTTGCCTGCATCTTCCTTGGAACCCTCACTGTAGTCTCCTCACCCCCACCCCCACCCCCCCGCACTGTCCTAGCTGGGAAACAAGTTCAAGAGAAGCAGAGACGAACTGTTCCCTTTTCATTCCCTTCAGAGAAGCCTCTTGCTGGTGTGGAAGTTATTTTGTACAAAGGCATCAATTAGAAATTTTCCATTTCCTTTAAGTTTCCCATTAGAGGCTCTGCCCTATTTTCTCCTTGGAAGTCTCTGCTTCGGGGAACCTGCTTCAAGGGACGGGGGAACAGGGAAGGCATGAGGGTCTGAATGGGGAAGCGGGTGAATGGGAGAGAAAGGGGAGAGGTGATCATATCTCAGCCTCCTTCCCCCACAGCCTCAGAGAAAAGGAAAGTGGGTGGTGCAGAAGGTATGGATGCAGGAACGTGCCCTGCCCTGCCCAGCTCCTCCTTGGGGATGACTGCCCTCCAACCCATGGTGCTGTGAGAGTCCCCGCCAGCAGACTGGCCTGGTAGAAAGAGCAGCAGTTTGCCAACAAGCAGATCAGGCTTTCTGTCCCAACTTGGCCACTTACTGGGCAGATGACCTTGGGTAGGCAACTTGACCATTGGCAGAAGGAGGATAATCTTACATCCCAGGGTGAGGTCCCTACACTGGGTGGAGCACTGAGCAGATGCCACGAGATTGAGCTTCCTTCTGGCTGGTTCATCCCCAGAGAGGTGTACACGCTTAGGGCTCTGGGGCCAAACTAACCCAAGATCCGGTCAGTGATGGGAAAGCAACTGGTGCTTGTCAATTCTTTTTCCCAGTCCATGTGCTCGAAGTGGGCTTCTCTGGATTGAAATCTGTGGTCACTATACCGAGTCGCCTTCTGTTTGTGCTCCACAGTCAACCTAACCTTGTCATCTTGGGCTTAAAGCACCAAATACAAGGGGCCTTTACTTTTGCATAGCTGTTGGGGAGGGGTGGGGAGGGTCCAGGGGAACTGTCCCTCCATGGAATCGGCTGAGGAACCTCCAGTAGTCACCTGGGGGCTCGAGTCCCTGCCTTGCTGTCCTGGTGCCTCCCCCCCACCAGCAAGGACTGGAGACAGGCCTTAGCCATGGCAACAAAGAAGCCCATTAGTCACCTGGAGAAACCAAAGCCCCAAACCAGAAAGCAAGCCTCTCTGCCTTTGGATTTTACTTTCCCTCCCTTCTCCATCCTCTGTGCATGCCTGCCCGCCCGCCACAGACCAACCCAGCATCCCATGTCTGGGCTACAAACAAGCCTGCTGCTGTGTCTAATCATAGCAGTGGGCAGGAACCTGGTTTACCCCAACACTAGAAATTGCCCAATTTCAGAAACTGATTAAACAACTTTGCCAAAGCATTTTTGAGATGGGGCATGGCACTGGGAGGCGTTCATCTGCAGCCAGCTGGCCCTTCGTGTCATGGGCCCCAGCCCTAGGCCCCTACAGGCTGCTGACTCAAGCCCAGCCCCATCTGGGATAGGGAGACCCCTGATGTGAACCGCAGGTCTCTGGGAGATGCCGAGCAGATATGAGATGAGGCTGAAGATGCCCCGTGTCTCTTGTGCTCTGGGCGCATCCTAAAAGCCCCCAAAAGCGCCTGCTCTGGCCATGTGCATTTGTATGTGATGTGTGTGGTGGGAAAGGCAGTCCCTAGAGGGTGCTTCTCTCTGGATCTGCTCCCCAACATGCCAAGCCTCTCCTTCTCATAGGTGTGAACATAATGCACTCGTTTTTCCTTTTGAAGGCAGGTCCACCCCTGCATGCCTGCTGCCCCGGCCACCGCACAGGTTACAAAACACCATGGCTGTGTTTCTGGTACCTCAGCATCCCTCCCCCCTCACACCCCCCACAGAGAAGAAAAATGTCAGTGAAGCAAACTACTGACTCAAAGCTGTAGAATCTATAAATATTAAATTGCTCTGGCTTTCCCTGGCCCATCTAGCTCCAGTCAGCTCCAGTGGGGAGGTGGCTGGTTACTGCAAGGAGGGGAGGGACCAGTGCGGAGACAACTGTCCTCAGAGGTCAAGGCCGAGGCTGCCTCCATGGGCTGAGGTCCCTGGCTGGAGGAGAAGCAGCAGAGAGTGGGGTGCAAGGAGCAGGGAGCTGGAAAACCCACATGCCCCTGTAACCCAGAAGGGGTCACCTCTGATTCTTCCATTTGAGGCTTTATGGTTGGAGGGAGACTGTGGTTTGTGGGGAGCTGGGTGTTGCATCTCTGACCCCAGCCCAGGACTCTCATGTGAGGGCAGCAGCACTGCCAGTATGTTCCCTCCAGGGACTGTTCCCCCAGAGCGGGCACTGGAACTGCCCCAGGCAGCGGGGCTGGAGATGGTGGCTAGCTGTCCTCTCCCATCTGCTGCCCCAGGCTCCTCCTACCACAGGCCCCCTGTGCTCCCCCGGGAGGGCCCTCCTGCTATGATCTGTGCTGGTCTATACACCCTTGCGTGTGCACTGCAAGGGAGTATGTGTTTATACCACCTGCTGAGGTTGAGACTTCCTGCAGGCGGGGGAGCAGCTCCTGTTTCTTGGGGACCTCATGTTGTTGCTCAGTTGTGTCCGACTCTTTGCGACCCCATGGGCTGCAGCACACCAGGCTTCCCTGTCCTTCACTATCTCCCGGAGTTTGTTCAAGCTCATGTCCATTGAGTTGATGATGTCATCCAACCTCTCTAGGCTTTCTCATTTTTCTTCTATGTACTGAGACCCAGGGCTGAAGTTCTTAAATACACAGCCTCGTTGATCCTCCCATAGTGGGGTAAGGTGGGAACTGCAGCGTGTTCACCACATGGCAGCGGAGGGTCTGAGGTCCAGAGGGAGGACGTGACTTGCTCGGGCTTCTGTGGAGAAGTCCCCTGCAGACCCAGAGGGGTTCCACGGCTCTTCCGAGGTGGAGCCCGGATTCCACTCGAGGACTAAACCGTGTCCGGGGGTGCTGTCCCATGGACTGTGGGGCCATAGCCAAGCTCGCTCGCTCGCTCTCTTGCAGGCATCCCCACGCTCATCGTGCTGGACCCGCAGGGGGAGGTGATCACGCGGCAGGGACGGGTGGAGGTGCTGAATGACGAGGACTGCAGGGGCTTCCCGTGGCACCCCAAGCCCGTGCTGGAGCTCTCCGACTCCAACGCCGTGCAGCTCAACGAGGGCCCCTGCCTCGTCCTGTTTGTAGGTAGGAAGCTCAGCTGAGGGCCCCAGGTGGAACAAGATGGGCAGAGCTCACTAGGGGGCCAGGGGGGTCTGTCCCTGCAGCTTCTTTCAGTCACCAGCAGCGCAGAGCCTGGGCCTTTGTCTCTGGCTGCCGTGCTTCTGACCCCGGTGATTTATTCATGCTTCTCCCCTGTGGCGGCTGTGCAGGGAGCTGCTGCTCTGCTTTCCTTCTAGCTGCTCCCGGCCACCAGCTGGGAAGAAGAGGTCAGGCCGGGAGGAAGCGCTCGGCCCGCTGATGAACAGACCCATTGTTGGAGGCGGGGCTGCTGCACAGAAGCTGCGGGGGGATGAGGGGGTGGGGTGAGGCTGGGCCCCCTCAGGCCAGGGTTCACCCCCAGCTGCTGCTGCTTCTTTCCTGTGCTCTGAGGAGCTGCCCCAGGGTGGCATCTCTGGGGCTGAGAACCCCTCTGTCTCCCTGCCTCTCCCTCTCGTGCTCAGTGTGTGACCAGTCTGCCCTGCAGGAAGACACAGGAATACCTGCGGCAGGCTCCCAGCAGGCCCGTAGGGTGACCCCTGGTTCCTTCTGCAAAAGGAGTAACTGCTGGCCAAGGGCCATCTCACCCTCTGCCTTAGGTCTCATTGCTCGGTTCCACTTAAGTCTGGGTACCAGGATCATGGCCGAGCTGCTGCCACCTGTAGTGAAGGGGCTGGAGAATGTGTGTAGCATCCAACCCCCATTCTCTGGAAGTCTGGTTTGAGGTCCCCCAGGTGGGGAGCCCATATGTGGACTGGAGGGAATCCTGGCTTGCAGGCTGGCCTTGTACTTGGAGGACAGTGGCCCTGGGAAGGGATGGCCTTAGGGACCCATTCCCCTTGGGGCTTTACTGCCTGCTGCAGGCTCACACGCCCCCAGCCTGGAGCCTGGGAAGCTTTTATGAAGGAGGGACAATTGGGAACATCACTGGCCATCTGTAGATGTGGAAACAGGGTCCCAGGGAGGCAAAGCAAGTTTCCAGCATCACCAAGCTAATAAGAGGTGAATCTAGAGTGTATGTGGCTGAGCCTGCACACTGGGCCTCCTGGGAGGACTTCTGGGTGAAGGTCCTCTGCAGGCACCTGTCCCCCCTCCCCTGCTTTGCACTGGGTCTCGGTTCCGGGGTTCAGCAGGGGTGAGGTGCTCCCATGCTGCTACTTCACTGGAAGCAAGAGATGCCCAAAGGGGGTTCTGGGAGCCTGGCTGGAGGTTCCCTACAGTCAGCCTGTCCCCTCCCAGGCAAGTCCCACTGCCAGCTATGAAGTTGGCATGCCAGTGCCCTGGTGCTTCCCAGCTGCCACCAAAGCTGATGATCAGACCGCAGTCCTGACCCACCACCATTAGGAAGTCAGGGATCCAAGGACAGAGCATCTTATTCTATGATGGAGAGAAGAGCACCAGGGCCTCAGGTTCTGGCTTAGGAGAGGCTCAGCTTCCAAGGTGGGTTTGTGAGGAGTTGAGTGAACAGGATTTCATTTGCCTGGGCATTAGTGCTAGATGGTGAAGTGAGTTCTTCCTGGGGGCATGATGCAGAACAGCTTGCCTGCGAGAACGGTGAGGAAACTGGCCTGTGCCTGGGGACACACCCTCTTGCATCCAGGAGGCGAGGTCAGTGTCCCAGGGCAGGCTTTGCTTCCATTCAGGGCCGCCCAGATGGGCATGTGGGGCCTGGACCTGGGCACCACTCCATCTGATTGACAAGCCAGTGCTGCTTTGTGTCTTTCTCTCCCTTGTCACAGATTCTGAGGATGAC
>NW_011495033.1:1976053-1979495 GCF_000754665.1 Bison bison bison | reverse complement strand
GACGGCGAGTCGGAGGCGGCCAAGCAGCTGATCCAGCCAATAGCTGAGAAGATCATTGCCAAGTACAAAGCCAAAGAGGAGGAGGCGCCGCTCCTGTTCTTTGTGGCGGGGGAGGTGAGTGCTGCCGGGGCCCCCCGGGCTGGCTCCACTGGCAGACCTTTAGAACACGAGCGATGTAGCCCTTGGGGATGTCTGAAGGGGCCTGGGCTTCTGGGGTAATGGTGCTTCTACAAGAGCCCACAGACAAATGGAGCACGAAAAGGTGTCATCAGTCAAGGAAAACCAGTTCCGGCCCTTGCTGCCTCCTTCTTCCCATCTCTTACCCAGCAGTCCCCGGGCAGCAGGGGGCCCTCCTAGAACAGAAGCTCCCTCTTGCACCCACCCCGGCTGCTAGGGAGCCACAAAGATAGTGGACAGCACTTACTCCTTCCGGGCTGGGTCCCAGCCAGGCTCTTGATGCTTTACAAAGAGACTGTTTGGTTAGTCTTCGGACACCCCTCCGCCCAAGGGACCTTTTCCCATCACCGAACGCTGATGGGGATCGGACTATCACTCCGACCTGCAGTTACCCCGCCAGCCCAGGGAGAATGCTGACGTTCCTAGCATTCCTGCCTCTTCCACCCCAGGCCTGTCCCTAGAAGGCCTCCAGCTGGTAGGGGAGTGGCTCCCAAGGTAGGGGAGCCTGGGTCCCGCAGACGCGGAATCTCTGAGATCACGTAGGTTGCGCAGCCACGCCCCCTCGGTTCCCCACCCCGGAGCCACCCTCCACGCATGCGCAGCTGCCTCTCCCCACCCAGGCACTGGCCTCAGTCGGTTATTGACAGACACACATTTTGAAGCCAGTGCGCCCCTCCCCGACCCCGCTCCACCCGCCCTCCTTGCTCCCATCTGTACCTCTAGTCGGTCCGAGCCCTGTGCTCATTTCACGCTGTTTTTGGATCCCAGGGGCGCCCAGACACCCTGAACCACCCATTCATCACCTCAATAGCCGCCCCTGCCCGGTGGGCCCCTGGAAGACAGCTGGAGTCACCCTGCCTAGCCGTGGGGTGGAAGGGACAAAGCCGGTTCACAGGGCCCTGCCTTGGGCTACACAGCCCACTCCACACAAAGCACAAATGGAAGCCGCACTGAATGTATTAAACTCTAACCCCTTCGACCAGAACAGCGGCTTGGAGAGAAAAGATGGGCTCAGGAGAGGGAAAGGGCTGAGCCGGGGTGGAGGCGGGGCTGCAAGGCTCCAGTGGCCGCCCTAGAAACAAGGCCAAAAAGGAGCGCTGGCAGGTTTCCTATAGGCCCGGCCAGGCCAGGTGCCGCACCTGCACCACCCACGTGCTCGTCGCCTACCCATCCTTAGGGGTTCACAGATGAGGAAAGTGAGGCTAGGAGAGGGTAAGGCTGCTGCGAGGCTGGCCTGGCAGGGCTGTGTGCCCAGGCTGGCTCACTCTCCCAGAGCCCCATGTGAGCCATTATTGAATCCCTTTTATAGGATTTATGAGACCTGGCCTCTGAGAGGTTTCTTGCCAAAGCCTCACATTAAGTAGGTGGCAGAGAGAGGAGTGAATGTGAGATCAGGAGTGACTCTGGAAACAAGCTCTCACTCCCTCTGTCCACCGGGTCCTGTACAGGGCTGGGCCAGCCTGGACCAGGATGTTAGGCAGAGGCCCCGGGGTATAGGGGCATCCACTACTCCAACTCCACACCCCCCACCTAACCTTCTCTGCTCTGAACCCGGGCTCCTGGCCTTGGCAACTCTCTTGGCCAGTTCTCTAACCTCAGAAGCAAGACAGTGGGAAAGGAAGTGGGCACAGGGCGCTGGAACCGTCAGGCACCACCTGGGGGCCTCTGAGCCCAGGACTCCAGCCCTTCACAGTCAGCCTGTGGCTGGGGCCTTTGTCTTGATCCCATCCTCACCCACAGACAGAAGTTGTCCTTTCCCGAGCCTCAAAAGACATTAAAATTCATCTCCCCATGTTTGCTCAGAAGGAAGGGAGGCAGCAGGCACTGAGCTTGGCTTTCTAATGGGAGTTGGATGGATGGGATTTGTCCAGGTCTCTCCCCTCTGTTTATCATGAAGATTGTTTATTAACCCAAATGGAGGGCCTGAATTGGGTGAACACTGCCAGAGATGCTGAATCACCCGGCATTGCTGGGAAGTGCGTGCTGTTTGTTGGGTGGAGGAAAAAAAGACGATCACTTCTCTTTCCTAAGAAATTGCTCTTTTAGAAAGAAACGTTTTTTGTCTCTGAAACTGCTTGCCAGCCTTTAAGGCCCAGAATACTCTGAGCTCTTTTTCTGCAGGTCTTCTCATTCAGTGTAGAATTTTGCACATTTTATAGTGAAACAACCTGGGGATGGGTATAGAGCGTCCATTTCCTGTTAACAGCAGCATGAAAAGTAACCTCAGATGGCTGTGTGTATGCATGCTCAACCCTATTCAACTCTTTGCATCCTCAGGGACTGTAGCCTGCTAGGCTCCTCTGTCCATGGGATTTTCCAGGCAAGAATACTGGAGTCGTTTGCCATTCCCTTCTCCAGGGGACCTTCCTGACTCAGGGATTGAACCCAGGTCTCCAGCATTGGCAGGCGGATTCTTTAACATGAAGCCACCTGGGGAAGCCCAATCTCAGATGGCTGCCCCCTTACAAATCTTTCTGTCTTTGGATTTCTGTTTGCCTTTATATTTACTAAAGGTATACCTCATACTAGAGAAATTTATCAGGACAGTCACTGGGAACCTACGATTACTATAGTAATGGTGTAAAACCTCAGTAGTACTTCAGAGGCCTGGGCTTCTGAACTGGTTGTGCAACTCCTGCCCACCCCCTACAGCTGTGGGGATGGGGGTCGGGGGTAGGGGGACTGAGCTGTTTTGTTAAAAACATTCCGAAGCTGAAGTCCAGATAGCCCTCTGCCCACAGTGGGGCTGCAGATAATTGAGAGTGGGTTGCAAAAGTAAGTAATCAAAAGACATCCCATTTTTACAAGTTAAAGTTGCTTTCATGCTAATAAAGCAAGATGACTTGCCTGGGGTTTGAGCTGATGCAGAGAGTGAATTTGATGAACTAGCTCCCCCTCGCCCTGGTAGGGCAGGGTCCCCTGCTCCCCCTCTCCATGCTCCCCATTCTGAGAGCCCATCTTGCCTGGAGGTCAGGGCTCTCCAGGATGGTGGGGTGGGGTTCCACTCCATGGTGTCTGGGGAGTCCGGGCCCACGGGATTCTCTACCCTCTTTCTTGACAACTCATTGGTTTTCTTCCCCTCTGGTGACTTCCAGGATGACATGACTGACTCCCTGCGAGATTACACCAACCTGCCCGAGGCTGCCCCTTTACTCACCATTCTGGACATGTCAGCCCGGGCCAAGTACGTGATGGACGTGGAGGAGATCACCCCCGCCATTGTGGAGGCCTTTGTGAATGACTTCCTAGCAGAAAAGCTCAAACC
>NW_011495033.1:1969637-1975953 GCF_000754665.1 Bison bison bison | reverse complement strand
AACCAGAGCCCATCTAGTGGGGCCCCAGCTTCCCGGGACCTTATTTAAAACTCATTCTTCTCCTCCCCCTCCCCCCTCTTCCCGTCACCCTTGGACTTTTCCAGAGTGTTCCGAATCACACAACCCAAGTGTCCAACCTCTCTGTGGTGCCTTGTTTTCTGCATTAACTCCTCAGCTAGCACCCTAGGGTGCACATACTCTCCAGCAGCAGAAGAAACCACCGTGTTTGGAGACTCTATTCGGGGATTCGTGGGGCTGGCATAACCGGCCAGAATGAGGGCTGCGGCGCGCTCTTGGTCGCTGGCTCTGGGTGAGGTATTTCGCGCGCCCCCGGGTGTTCTAACGCCGAGTGGGCACAGACCTTGGGTGCGCCGGCTCTGCCGCGGGTGCTAGAGCGCATGCGCAGAGCCCCAGCGGCTCAGAGCCACGCGGGCGCTCAGGTGGAGCCGGGTGGGGGCACGGCCCTGGAGGTCTTGGTGCAGAACTTCTGCCTGCCAAGACAGCCTTTCCTCAGTGACTTGGTCTGTCTTGATCTGAGGAGAAAAACACCAGCTTGTCAGTCGGTATCTTGGGCAAGGGAGGAGCTCCAGCTGTCAAAGGTAACTTGTGTTCTTTTCTGATGAGAAAGAGTAGCTACGGTAATGGTTCACGGAGTAATTGCTTACTTTGATGGAGCACCCCCCATGTGATAAGAAAGAGCTGCTTCTTCCTTCCTTCGAGCTCTTTCCCCCTTGATCTTGACCTTCCCCCAGTTTCTGCCTTCTCAAATGGACAGCCCCTCCCATTTTAGAATGTTGTTAGTAAGTTCTCCCCTCTGGCCATCTTCCCAAGAAGAGGCAGTGACGGACCTGCATTGCCAGAAGAGCACTGTGCCCCCAGCACCCTGTGGCTCTGGGCCTGAGGCCCCTGGAGCCTCTGCCCACCCTTGGTTACCCCTGCGTTCCCTTTTCTTCTCAAAGCAGAACTTTTAAAAAGAGACAAGGAGTTGCCAGAAGCCTAGCTTTTCCCTAAGAACCTGCAGAAAGGGCTGTGCCCTAGGGAGTGCAGGCTGAGGACAGGTCAGCTAAAAATGGGCCCTGTGTTGGCTCTGCTGGGCCCAGCTCAGCTCCTTCCTTGGGCTGAACTAACCACAGAAAGGAAACTAGCAGCTGTGCTCTTAGGATTTGGGGTAGAAGGCTTCCCCGGGTTTCAGCCTATCTCAATCAGGTGTCAGGGCCTTTCGGATCATCTCAGGCCTCACCTCTGGCTCCACTCACAGCCAACCAAGACCGTTTATTTGGAAAACCCAGCCCCTTCCAATTAGCTGTTGACAGCATTGCTTCTTGCTGAGTGGGATTGTTTGTTTGTAGTTCAGATGGACAAGTTGAGTTGGTCATTAGACTATTACTGTTGCCAGCCTGAAATGCAATCACCTAGTAAGAAATAAAACAGGCATCTCTGGACGTTATCAACCATTTGGCCTTTCCTGTCCTTCATAACAAAAATCTTCTGGCTAGTACTGTGCTCCATGGGGTGGGCAGTGAGGGCATGGGTGGCACATACAAGATCCTCTTGACTTTCACCAGGTACTTGGCAGCTGTGCTTCAGGATTTTTGAGAACCAAGCCCTAACATGGTCATCTGTCGAATCCTTCAGAAGCCAGGATGCTCGTTTGGATGAGAGTGCCAGAGGCAGATCCCTGCTGGAGCGCTGGCCGCCATCGCTTGGGGTTTGACTTGCCATGGCAGGGGGTGGAGTCTCAGATGACAGGCATCCTTGTGAACTCATGCTCATTCCCCCTCCACAAGGGAACATGTGCTCAGAGAGCCTGAGAAGGCCAGTTGGAGAAACACAAGGAGTCCCACAGGGGTCCCTCCTGTGAAGAATGAGGTTGGAGACCCTCAAACCTGGCTCTGTACAACCCCCTAGGACTAGGGGCTGCTCCAGGAGACCTGCCAGTGTCTCCCTGGGGAGGTAGGAGGATGGAGACAAGATGAGGTCAACCTCACTTGGAGGATAGTTGGGATTTCTGTCTGTGCCCTGTACCATGATGGCCTTGGAGGAAAGGTGGTCTCTCTCAGCAGCTACTTATTTTCTGAGGCAAAAGGAACAAAATCCAGTGAGGAGTCCTCATAAGTAACTGCAGCAGAAAAATGAGGTCATCTATGATCCTTCTATGCCCATACAGGGCCAGCTGAACTACTTGCCACTAATGTCAACTGGACCCACGACACCAGAATTCCCCTCTTGAAGGGGGTGTGGAGGTTAAGATCAGTGGGAAATTTTACTAAAAAGGTACGCCTGGTTTATACAGTGGCAACTTTGGGGGGAAATGCCAGGGGAGAGTCACTTCGCCAGTGAAGAATCTCTATAGTGCAAGATGCTAGAGATCTTAAAGGTTATTGATGCAGACGAAGTGGGTGGCTTCTTAATTCCTACTAAGCAGCTCCAAAATACCTTAAAATTCTGGTCGCTAATTAGAAGCAGGTTAAAACACCAGCTGTGACATATTCAAGGGCTTCCGCCAGCAGCAAAGGAAACCGGGCCCTGCAGCTTGGGACAGGATGGTGGCTGTAAATATGCCACCCTGGGGTTACAAGTCTCTGGTCACCACAATGACTTCCAGATCTGATTCTACCCTTTTTTTTTTTTTTTTTAATGGAGTTGAGATCTTTTTTTTTAAAACCCATCTTCAACAGTAAAGATCTCCTTATGAAAAAAAGAAAGGTATGTTTGGGGGATAGGTATTTATGTGTTAGTCACTCAGTCGTGGTGGACTCTGTGACCCCATGGACTGTAGTCCACCAGACTCCTCTGTCCATGGAATTCTCCAGGCGAGAATACTAGCATGCATGCCCAGTCACTTCAGTCATATCTAATTCTTTGTGACCCAATGGACCATGGCCCACCAGGCTCCTCTGTCCATGGAATCCTCCAGGCAAGAATACTGGAGTGGGTAGCCATTCTCTTCTCCAGGAGAATCTTCCCCACTCAGGGAATCGAACCCGAGTCTCCTCCATTGCAGGTGGATCCTTTACCATCTGAGCCATTAGGGGAGTCCAGGTATGTATAGCAGGTCGCTGTAAAAGCCGGAGGGTGACTGAGAACCACCTTCTCTTTCAGGAGCAGGGTGTGGGTGCTGGTTGCTCCCCTAGCCTCAAGTGTGTCCTTGGAATCAGTGCCTCCCACGTATCTGAGCACAGGGAGTCTGTTCTGCTGTTTTGGGCATTAGCCAAGCTTCAAGTGGTAATTTTCAGCCAGACTGTGTTTTTTCCTGTTGCCTAATTAAAGACACTAAAAAGCTGTTCTCTCCTCCTGCTGCCTTGTTGCAGGGCAGCAAAGGGAACTCTGCAGTGATAGAGACATAGTAGAGTCTGCTGGACCCAGTAAGGTCACCCGAGGGAGAAGCTACACACACACATAGGCGTGTCCACGTGGAGAGGCCTTGGAATGGCAGGTCTGGGAGGAGCCCGAGTGAGTTCCTGGTCCAGCCCCTCCAGGGTGCCGGCGTTGTTTCACTGTGGACCCCCACCCCTCCCTGGGCAGGCCTCTGCTTGCCTGCCAGGACCAGGACCTCAGCAGGACAGAAGTGAGGGATGTGGGTTGTGGCAGTGCCCCTGCAGCTTCTCTCCAGATGCTGCTGTGTGGACCGAGGATGGGCTAGAGCTCAGGATCTTCCATTCACCCTGAAGCAGCTGCATTCAGTGAGCCCTAAACCTAAGTCCCTCTTTGCTCAACACCAACCCTTGTTGAGCGAGCACCCACTCCTTTCCTCCAAGCAGGCTGCTCAAGGGGAAGTTCTCTGCAGACAAATGGCTATTGTTAGCTTCATTATTGGTTATTCGTTATTAGCAAGTAGTGCATGTGTGAAGGAAGGAATATTTTCCAGGAAACAGTAGGCTCAGATGTAGGAAAGTATGATATGGAGTATACTCTATGGCTGGGATTTCTCCTTCTGGAGGAAGTCTGACATCAGGATGTTCTAGATACACCTTTAGTGTGAAAGCATGAAGAGAAGTCATTTATATTTCATTGTTCAGCCTGTGTCCCACCCCCTGGGCCTTCTGGAATACTTTCCCAAGGCAGGAAATGTGTGGCTAGATTTAGGTAGGATGGTTCTGAGGAGCTGTTGGGTTTCCATGCAATCACACGCCTCCTCCCGAAAGCCTCTGTCCCCCAGCCTGTAGGCCAGTGTGCAGCCAGCCTCACGTCTGATTCCTGGGTGCACTTGCCTCACACAAGTAAGCCAACCACACGGGGCTAGAAGTGGGATACAGGAGAAGGCATGGTTAGAGCCCAGGCCCCCAAACCAGATCGCCTTTGACATCAGAGGATATGAAGTCCCAGCTAGCCAAACCACTCTCTGGGCCTGCAGTCACAGAGGTGCAAGCAAGGCTGGGAGACCAGACCCTCATCTCCTCATCCTGTATTCTCTCCTTGCATTCTGAGGCAGCAGCAGCTGTGGGGATGGGCCTCTCCAACTTCCCTGTAGCTCAAACTGTGAAGAATCCGCCTGAAATGCAGGAGACCTGGGTTCGATCCCTGGGTCGGGAAGATCCCCTGGAGGAGGACGTGGCAACCCACTCCAGTATTCTTGCCTGGAGAGTCCCAGGGACAGAGGAGCCTGGTGAGCTACAGTCCATGGGGTCGAAAAGAGTCGGACACAACTCAGCGACTAGCACCAGCACCTCTGCAACCTCGAGGCCTCAGTTGAAAAAAGTTGCTCTTCCCTACAGATGTGGCCAGGACAGAACTGATGCCATTGCTACGTGCAGATTTTTGGTACACGTGCTTTGGGCAGTGGCCTGGCTTCCTGAGGCTTTCAGTGCACTGAAAAAGCAGCTTGTAGCTGCTCCAAGGTAACTCGGGACCCTGGTTTAGGGACTGTCAAGTCACCCACAGCAGTGCATCAGCTTGTCTGTTCATCTGGCTTCTAGCATATTTCCTTTGCATGTTCATTGGTGTAAACTAAGTAAGATCTTGGAGTTAAAAGGTGTTTACATGAGTGTTTTCTTTAAAACACATTTTCCAGGTGAGCCAGCCAGGTCAGCTCCCACAGAGGGTGGAGGCTGCTTGGCCAAGAGGGGTCCACAGCGCAGCAGATGGTTTTCAGTACCAGCCAGGGTGTGGTGCTGTTTCTGGGGTCTTCACGTGATGTAACAACAAAAGTGGAGCTAAAGGCAGCTCAGCTTGTGGTGACATCTGGTGTTGTCAGTAACCCTGGGGAACGTGCTAGGAGGTTCCAGGTGAAACGTAGAAACCAGTTCCTCAAGGTTGGCTTATCCTCTGGGCCTTAATGACTTTTTTTCCCTTAATTGGCGTGTGATTGCTTAACACTGCCATGTTTCTAAGAGAAGGCAATGGCGCCCCACTCCAGTACTCTTGCCTGGAAAATCCCATGGATGGAGGAGCCTGGTAGGCTGCAGTCCATGGGGTCACTAAGAGTCAGACACGACCGAGCGACTTCACTTTCCCTTTTCACTTTCATGCATTGAAGAAGGAAATGGCAACCCACTCCAGTATTCTTGCCTGGAGAATCCCAGGGACAGAGGAGCCTAGTGGGCTGCCGTCTATGGGGTCACAGAGTCGGACACGACTGAAGCGACTTAGCAGCAGCAGCAGCAGCCGTGTTTCTGGTACAGCAAAATGCATCAGCCACATGTATGCATATCCTCTATTCCTTGGATTTCCTTCTCATTTAGTTCACCACAGAGCACTGAACAGTTCCCTGTGCTATACAGTAGGTTCTTATATATGTATGTCCTCTACCAATTCATCCCATCCACCCTTCCCGCTTTGGTGTCCATACGTTTGTCTGTGAATGACTGAAATTCTAAGGTGCGATAGCAACCGAAGCTGGGGAGGGGTAAGGGCTTTTATGCCTCCCATCTTGAAACTCCTAGAGGGCGAGGTGGCGGGTTCCCAATGGATGTTCAAAGAACCTGGGGACATCAGCGTTTGCTGAGGGCTGCTTTTCCAGAGTCTCCATTCAAAAGAAAAAGATGTGCTAGTTTTTTTCCTGTAGCAGCTGCTTCCCATTTCTGTCCATTTCCTTCTTAGTTTTTGGTCCAACTTTCTGTACTTTTAAGATTTTTGCCGAGAACGAATGACAATGTGGATGGATCTCCCACTGCAGCAACTCTGAGCTTGCCACAGGCCCAGGGTGGTAGAGGGAGACTTGACTCCATCCTCTTGATTGCTTTTGAACTGTGGTGTTGGGAGACTCTTGAGAGTCCCTTGGACTGCAAGGAGATCCAACCAGTCCATTCTGAAGATCAGCCCTGGGATTTCTTTGGAAGGAATGATGCTAAAGCTGAAACTCCAGTACTTTGGCCAC
>NW_011495033.1:1968155-1969537 GCF_000754665.1 Bison bison bison | reverse complement strand
GCTGGATGGCATCACTGACTCCATGGACATGAGTCTCAGTGAACTCCGGGAGTTGGTGATGGACAGGGAGGCCTGGCGTGTTGTGATTCATGGGGTCGCAAAGAGTCGGACACAACTGAGCGACTGATCTGATCTGATCTTGATTGGAACAACTTGTATCCAGGAGAAATCCCCACTCCTCCCTTCAGCGTTGGGAGTCGTTTTGAGGTGTGACTGCCCTCTTGTGGCAGATACCACCACTACAGCTACGTGCGGCACAAAGGCAAGGGGCAGCTTGGCCAACCTTCTGAAGTTCTGAAGGCTTCTTTCAGCCAAGCAATGTTCTTTACTTGTCATGTGCTGCTCAGTTTCATCCCTGTTTCCTGGGGAAATGGTGACATAAATATTGGTAAAAAACTGAGAAGGATTCAAGATAGCTAATTTCCATCAGTAGGTAAAAAACTTTACCACCACTTGCTCCCCCATGATCATTTAAAAGGAAAGACTGCCCCTTCCCTCTGATAAATTATACCCAGAAATATATAAAGAACTCACAAGGCATGGTATACAAGTCATTGATCATAAAGAGAAGGGGACGCAAATTTATTTTCCTTCTTACAACCAGGATGATAAAACCAGCGTAGGCTCTTTTGCAGTACTGTTTTTCTGAACAAAGACAAGATATAGGTATGTTGTTCTTTCATTGGTTTTTATTTTGCGACAAAAATCAGCAGGGACAAAAACCCAGAAATAAAAATAAGAGGAGGCTGGTTTCATGCTGAAAAGGCATGGAGCCTCTTTTCAGTGATGTATGTTTCTTTAGCACTTTTCCGAGGTGTTGGGAGACTGTCAGTAGAGTGGTATTGGTCTGTGGGTTGTCCGCCCATTTCACCTGCAGGCATTGTGGCTGTGAGGCTAGCAGAGGAGGCCACACGCAGCCTTTGTGGGCTCAGCACAGAACAAAGGCTGCGGGCTCTTCTAGTTTCTAAAGGCCGACGGGGATAGACGCTCTCAAGAACATTCCAGGGGCCACTGTCACCCAACATTTATGTGGGGCCCTGGGCAGGTCCAGACCAGAGCAGCTTCCAGCCTGTCAGCCTGAGAGAGCACAGCCAACCAGAGAGATTGTTCCTGCAAAACCCACTCCTCTCCAACATGACAAAGCAGTCCCACCGGGGCCACTTGGGCACAGCCATGCGTGACCTTTTGGTTTACCAGGGACCTGGGCGAGGTGAAGGGGTTAGGAGAGGTCCCTAGTTCCTTTGGGGCATGCTGCAACTCTTTGGACCTCCCTGGGACGAGCAGCTGAGGGGCTCCCAAGGAAGCCCAATCAAGGCAGGAGCCACCATATGGAAGGGAGGTGCTCACACTACACTGCTGGCATCTCAGTCTCCAACCATATT
>NW_011495033.1:1939304-1968055 GCF_000754665.1 Bison bison bison | reverse complement strand
ATATTCTCTTTTTTTTTTTTTATTTTTTTTTTTTTCAACCATATTCTCTGTGGCTGCAAAAACACTGCTTAAAAGTCAGTCCCATACTCTAGTCCCACCCCCCACTTCCCATAGTGACTTACAGTGATCACCACCTGCCCCTGCCCTCATGTCCCTGGCTACATCCCACTGGTGCTCAGTAAGGATTCAGCCTGCCCTGGTTTAAGAGAACACCAGGGTTTTGCTGCTGAGCTGTGGGCTCAAGGGCCCTGAGTGTTCATCCTCAGAACTTCCGCCCCTCTCTGTGCAGGAGCCTCTGTTCACACAGCACCAAGAACACTGGTGTTCTGTTTATGCTGGACGAGGGGTTAATGTAAACAAGTCATTCCATTTAACCAAAAGGGTTACACAAAGCAGGACTAACAGCAGGAAGCTATTACAAAGAGTATGGCTTTGTTGAGAGATGCAGGATTAAGCTGAAGATTTAAAAACTGCTTTTTCCTTTTCTGAACTGAGAGTCTTCAAATATCTGCAGAGATGCAAAGAAGGTATAATACCAACTGATGAAATGAGCTGTTTCACCAGAAATGGGGGGAAAAAACTGTGTCATACATAAACAGTGTCTAAGTCATGGCCTGAATGAACAATCAAAGAGATTAACACAGCCGAGCCAGAAGAACCACTATTAACACTACTGAATGCCTTAGCTGTACCCTTAGCTTCCTGGGTCATTAATCTCTCAGCAATGTCCTCACCACTAGGCCAAGATGAAAAGATGGGCATTGACACCCACTGACCACACTGAAATAAATAAAGCATTTTAACATAATCTACTGGTCTGCACTTCACAGGGGCTTACTTTCCATTGACCAATGATGAGAGGAGTAAGTGACCAAGCCTGGTCATTCTAACCAGCCCTCCCTGACTGCAAACACCTGCAGCTGTGGAGGGAGGGGTCCTCCTGCCCAAGATGATGCCTTCAGCAACTTTCTGGGCACAAAGATGCTCTTTGGTGGACAATTTTTAAAAACGTAAGAGCCACGAGGAGCACTTACTCCATGGGAGCACTTACTGTTGTCTCTTACCCACCCACACACATATAAAAATCAGTGGGAGGATGGGAGACCTCAGGAGGAATTTTGACCTTCCTTATTTTTGAGGCTGAGCAGAAAGTCATGGAAGTTCTTATTTTTCCAGTAACCAGAGACAACTTCAAGCTGAGGACGGCTTCCAGACACCCTCCTCTCAGTGTTAACGCCCGTCCCTCACTCGCAGCTGTCTTTTGCCTTCAAAGAGCAGGATGCTCGCGGCCATGGCTGAATTCAGGCTGTCCACGCCAGGCACGACGGGGATCAGCAGCCTCCCGCCCCCTGTGCTCTCGGCCAACTGCAGGGACTCCAGGCTCACGCCGTGGGTCTCCCCACCTATCACCACGGCCGCCGGTGCCTCTGTCCAGTCTGAGTCGTAACTCTGGACCTCAAGTTCAGGGAGCCAGCATTGACTCGCTCCACTCTCTAGATCCTCTTCCTCATACTCATGAAACTTCAGTGGGCGTTGGTCACGTACCCAGCCGTAGTCACTGGCCTTGTTAGACCTCTGGGCCTGGGCCTGCACGTAAAGGCCACAGTTGTCAGCCACGTAGACGCGGGTGTCAGTGGGCAGGTGGTCGGGCACTGCTTCCCAGTCCAGGTTGTTGATGATGGGCACCTGGAAGTGCGCGCCCATACCTGCCCGCAGCACTTTGGGCTCCCAGGCATCCACGCAGCCTAGCAAATGAAAGAAGATTCAATTAAGATTATGAACCTTCCCAGACAAGGGGACTTTGAAGGAAGTCAGATTGGTTCTGGATCAGGATAAAGCAAAAATGTCCTATCGTGGCCTTGGTGGCTGGGACCTCTGCCTCCCCAGCTGTGGCAGCGTCCAGCAAACTGCTAAAACAGCTTTTTTTCGTTCCTTCAACATACACCACACAGAATTCCGTGGTGGTCTAGTGGTTAGAACTTCATACTTCTACTACAAAGGAGCATGAGTTGGATCCCTCATCCGGGACCTAAGATCCTGCAAGCCATGTGGCATGGCCGAAAAAAAAACCTCCCACACATGCCAGACATTTGGACAGGAGATGGGAGAGCCTGGAAGTCCCCAACCTCAAGGAGCTTGTAATAGAGAGGGCAGTGGTGCTGGGATGACATATCAGCAGGTGACTATATTATCAGTAACGACTAAAGTTAAAGAAGCATGAACAGGGTAACAGAAAACCCTTGTGCACAGAGTGGCAATCAGGGAAAAACCACTGGGAGAACATGACACTGAGCTGGATCGTGAAGGACAGGAGGGTCTTGTCAGGGAAAGACCAGGGCAGAGGAGAGTTACAGAAGCGGCAATTGCACCACAGTCCAAACACTAAGTATGATAATCGAGCCAATTAATGGGGCTGACGCGGGAGATGAGGCAGGAGGCAGGAAAGGACCAGTTTAAAGGAGGCTGGTGTGCCCAGGCGAGGGGTTTAGGGTTTCACCCAGAAGACAATATAATGTCACCAAAGCATTTTAAGCAAAATAGGGACAGAATCTGGTTTATATTTTAGAAAGACCCATTTGGCTTCAATGTTGAATCTGGACTGGAGCAAGGAGGACACTAGTAATGGGGAAATTACAACAATCCTGGGAAAAACCAAGGCCAGAGCCATGTCCTGCACACACCCCGTCTTTGCAGTCGTGCTAAACCCAACCGCCTCCATGCATCAGCAGACACATGGCCTTTCCCAGTGCCACAAGCCAGGAGACAGCAGGACTGGGGCACCACCTATCTATTACCCTCCCTGACTTGTTAGCACACATCTCCTCATTATAAGTTACCTTAGAAGCTAATCTGTCAAACTTCAGGAAAGGTTAAGTAGGCAAACCAAGTTCAAAAAGGAAAAAAAGACGTGGAGAAGGTAACACTGTCTATGTGGGTCCCCAAGCACAGGCTCTCCTGAGCACTGTGGCAAACGGGCTGGGAGGTGGGCTGTGTGCCAAGAGGCTGGCAAGTCGGGACAGAAGAGGTGCCATCTAGTCCACCCAGTTAGGAGTAAGGAACAAGCTGAGATTCCCCCTCATCCTCGGGTCCTCTACGCTGGGCACCACATCAGGTGTTCCCCGCCTTTCTCTACCTCTCCCATACCAGCCACCAGCAACAATGTGAAAACCTCCTGCCTGGGTGATACAGGTCCATTTCCCCAAACCACACTTGCTCTCAGAGCTCTCAACAGTGAGGCAGGTGAGTGGGATATGGATATAGGGACCCCGAGCCTCACTTTCATGCTGGCATAGAGATGCACCCCAGGGAGGGATGATGGGGGGAAAGAGCTGGGAAGAGCAATACAGGCGAGTCTCAGCAATGGGCCCACTTCTCTTACACCGAACGGCAGCTTCACTGTTTCTGATGGATGATCCTCTCCCTCCTCCTCCTTCCAGGCTGTAATAGGTCTGTTAGGCATATCCCAACTGTCAGGCAAGTCTGTTTGGAACCAAGGCTACAAATTTCTCTTTATGATGAGAGGACAGAACCAAGTGTTAAAACCAGCATCTATTTCTTTTAAAAACCTAGCAGGTGTCAAAATAATTTTAAAGATAATCAACAAGAATGAGCATGCCAGGCATGGTGCTGAGTACTTGACATTCATCTCACTTAATCCTCAGAACAACCCTACCAGGTAGATTCTGTTACGCCTGCTTTCCAGATAAGGGAACAGGTGGCTCACAATGCTGCTCACTTACACAGAGCTACCAAGGGACAGATCCAAGAACCAAATCCATACACATCTGCCCACGGAGCCAGCTCACTTACAAACAGCCACCTAATCCACCCAGTAACAGGCGATCTTACCTTTGGTGAGTAACACTTTGCTGCAGCCTGCCCCAGCAGCAGATCGCAGAATTGTCCCCAGGTTCCCAGGGTCACGGAGATTGTCACAAATCAACGATATGGGCAGTGTGTGGCGAAGCTGAGTCTCAGGGTATGTCATCTTAACATGGTCAGGTTTGGCAAAAATCCCTGAGGAAACAAGAAATGTGATTCATTTGTCTGATGTGGGTATGCGGAGTAATTTGACGTTTTGGTTATTTACCACTCTTGGTGTATTTGTAATTACATACATGTAAACATTCCGATGGAATAAATTCAGTGTGCCCCCCGCCAACTCCCTCATAACTGCTTTCAATAGTGGAATGTATCCTTTCAGAACTTCTTCCATGCACTTCCCTACATGTATGTCCATCTACCCATATATAAGTGCTTTTTCTTTTATAGTAAAATCACACTCTATGTAATTATTCTGTGATCTAGTTTCCTTTTTTTTTTTTTGGCCAGGCTTAAGTGGCTTGCAGTATCTTAGTTCTCCCACCAGGGATTGAACCTGGGCCCATAGGCAGTGAAAGCACCAAGTCCTAACCACTGGACTGCCAGAGAATTCCCAACATTTTCTTAAGTTTTAAATGAACATTAAAGGTTGAAGTGACTCCCAAAACATAAGGTCTGAGGAGGAGTGATTACTCCCTGCAGACTATAAAAACTCACAATACAAATGATGACAGACAACTGGCTTCAGTTTCCACTTAAAATACAAGATTCACAGATTTGAAAACTGTGTTGTAAGAAAAGGTTAGGCCCAGTAATATTGTGAATTTCATTTAAATTTGTTGCCCTGAGACAAGTATGAACAAATGATCCCAAGCCTCGCCTTCTACAGACACAGTGAACAACCACTGACCCATTATTCCCTGTGGTGTTACCAGGTCGGACCAATCCTTGATATCCTCAAATTTCACCTTAATGAGGCTAACACCTTTCAGCTTTTCAATGGGCAGCTCTTTTATGTATTCCAGACGGCTGAAGAAGAAAATTTGGGGCACAGCACCAGCCTTGAGAGCGTCTGCAATCAGCCTACGACCTTCCAGCAGGATCTTCCCCTGCTTTTCTCGAAATGGCCTGGACTTAACTATGGTCATCACACTGCTGTGGGTGGAAACAAAAAGATGGGTAATTACCAACATCCTCATTACGGACACACATCGAGTTCTAGCAGACATGAAGAGCTTCGTAGTGAAAGAAACAAACGAACTGTTAGAAAGACACTTATTCTGCCCTCTGTGCACAATAAAAACCAGAGAGGTGTGCTCCAAGAGAACGCAAGGGAAAGAGGTCAAGCTCTCGCCATGAGGAGGGAGGAGAAACGAGAAAACTCGACAAGCCTCGGGAACACATCACCTTAGCCTTTTGTCTCCAGGGAAAGCCTTATCATAGCGAAGCCCCGACTCTTCCCAGGTGCTGGGCGTCTGGGATGCTGGCCCCTGAATCTGCTGCTTCTGTCGCTGCTCCCGGGGACTAGCCTCTGCCGCTGCCTTCCGAGGCTGTTTCCCGGGATCGAGCTTCCGTTCCACAACCTCACCAGATGGAAACAGCACTTTCACGGGGCTCCGCCGCAGTGCCCGGACCCAGCGCCGCGCATCGAGGTCCCAAGCCTGCACCACCGGCAGCAAAGGTCGCGTACCCAATCCCACGCGCTTCACTAGCGCCGCCATCTTCCCCCGCCCCGTGGGTCGCGTCACGAAGGCGCGCCGGCGGCGGCCAGTGACGTCACTAACGCGCCGGCGTCAGCTGTGGTTTGTGCGCCGCCGTACGCGTGACCGGTGGTAGTGTAGGTGGTCATGGCGAATCGTAGAGCTCTGCACTTCGTGTTCAAAGTGGGAAACCGCTTCGAGACGGCGTGTTTCTATCGCGATGTCCTGGGGATGAAGGTGCAGGCGGGGCGGAGAGGGGCTGGAGCTCGAGGGGGGTGCGAGTGACTGAACCCCACCTGGCCGAGGGAGGAGAAAGGGGTGCGATGTGAATTTCACTGCGAATTCGGGTGTCGGACCTTAGCCCCAGGACTTCCCATTAACTCTGTGGTTTTCAGGTTCAGGAAGCATCACGAATTGCGGCTTGGGTTAGATGGACTTTGAAAGGGGGCTCACACTTACTAGTTGCCGACTGTGTGCGCACACAGGTCCTTTCAGTTTAAGTTGTTTAACGAATGTTTATTCCTGTCTTTGCGAAGTTTCCAGTCTGTGAGAAAGATAGTAAATAAAAGGTTACGTAATACTCTTCCAGTAAACAATGACTCTTCTGATTTGGAGCCTTTTGGTTTTAGATACCAGCATAATTCAGAGCTCTACTTTTCTTGGGGCTGGTTTGAATGGATCACTCACTCTGTCTAGGTGAACGATCCAGCTTGTCTCAGAAGTGTGAAATCAGAATCCATTCTCCTTTCCAACACCTAGAAGTGGCATCTCCCCAGCTGTGATTCTGCAGAGATCACCTGGGTGGCAAGCACAGGTGGAAGCTGTTGGAAGGCTCCTGCTACGGAGGGACTTTAGATGTTGTCAACTGAAGGAAAAATTAACAACCTAAGATTTTTGAGTTAATTTTTATTTGGGGACCTTCCTAAGGACTCTAGTGTGGAAGACAGCCTCTCGATAGCTCTGAGGAACTGATCTGAAGAGGCAAGGGAGGAGCTAGAAGGTATATGAGATTTTTGCTTGAAGATGGGGAAGAACCCAAAACCATGTAGGAACATCAAAAGATTACTACTAAGCACAGAAATAGGCAGCTCAAGTTAATGGTTTTAGTGCTTTTCTGTGCGAGGCAAGATGGGTTCTGAGTACCTTGAAATTTTTGCTTAGAAATGTATCTTAAATGTCTAGGACCAGAATCCAAAAGCAGAGAATGCTTCTTGTTATTTTTCCATCCTGAATTCCCCTCAGGGTGTGCTGTTGGTGAGCAACTGCATTAGCTGATGGTTTGATCCTTGTTGAAATGGAATTGCAGGCAACATTGTTTACAATGTGCAAGAGTAAGACTTAATGTAGAGACACTGCAGAGTACAAAGGGAATTACCTAAATTCATCAATCATTTAAAGAATATCACCTATTTCATGGTTCTGTTTTGGGCTTTGGTGACAAAGATGAAAATGACCCTGTTATCTGTCCTCAGTTAAGATCCTGGTTTGGTGGGAATTGTATTTGTACTTTGCAGATGGTAATGGAAGTTAAAATGTGGTGATAGAAAACCACAAAACTCTCCCTTAAAGTGTTTCCTCATTGATTAAAGGGTGGTTATAAAGATTAAGTGTTATTATATATGTAGTATTTGACATGTGGTTTGTATTATGTAAGTATTAGCTATCATTATTATAAAAGTACAAGAGGAGAGATTTAACTCTGACCTGGGTCCTCAGGAAATAATTCATAGAGACCTTGTACTTGAGTTGACCCCTAAAGATAGGATTTCCACAGACCTAGATTATAGATCTGAACAGCTAATGCACAAGTAAGATATGTTTGGGAAACGTAACTAGATTTACGTGCCTTTAGCTTAGATTACTTAGTTGAAGTTGAGGAGATGGGATACCAGGACAAATAGCTTGGAACTGCTTCTTATAGTATCTTGAATAATATGCTAAGGAATTTGGATTTTATGTCATAGTAAATGGGGAGCTATCTTACATTTTGGAACAGGGCAGTGATGTGATGAGAGCTGTGCTTTAGGGGCTTAATTTTATGGTGGCTTTAAGGAAAGATCAATAAGGATGTTTTTCAGTAGTCTGTGAGAGGTGTGACGAGAGCTTGAACTGCAGCAGTAGCTGTAGGGCTCAAAAAGGAAAATGGAAACTGACACATTGAGATCATACTGTGTAGTAGGCTCTGTGTCAAATGCTTTAATAAATTATCTATTTTCATAAGATATTAGACTCAGACCCTAATATGTTGTTCTCAGAGTTATGCAACTGAAACCATTTGATGTCATTTTGGGGTGCTCCAGTGAGCTCCCAGTACCCTAGTCCTTTATGTCTCTATGCAGGAAGAATTCAACCAGAGGCAAAGTGATAGATAAGAAGCAATTTATTAGAATAGGATGCTTGTGAAGTTTACAAGCAGGCAGGGAAGGGATACCATGCCCCAAGAACTCAGTGGGCTACAGTTTTATAATCAAAGGAAAACTGGGGAGGGAGAGAACTTTGTGTTTCTTGGGTAGACATCATGCTTCCATCATCAGCTCCTCCTCCAGGTTGGGCAAGGGGGTTTCTTGTCTCTAGGTGGTCAAGCTAGGTCCACAAATTATTATTTCTTATGTGTGCAGAGAGCGAGTCCTTGGGATCTTTAACTTACTGAGCTTACTGGGCAGAATGTGGCTCTTGTGCCACCAGTGTTTTATTGTTGGGGGCATATCTTGTGCTTCTGTGGCATGGCTTTGTTACTGAGCAAGCCTGCCTGGTTTTGTGGTTACACAAACCTGCTTTCTTGAGTAATCATTTACAGGGTCTCCCATATTTTTTCTACCTACAGTCCCCTACTGGGATTCACTATTGAATCAACTACTTTGTCCCTTTACTCTGTCCCTATCACAACTAAGTGAAGGCCACGCTTTTTTTTTAACTGCACATTACCGCTTCCTGATGTAAGTACATTTTACTGCTTTGCTTGGCTGCCTGACCCTTGCTATCAAGCTGTTCCTTTTTTTCCGGCCGTGCTGGGTCTTCATTGCTGCCTGGGCTCTTCCCTGGTTGTAGCGAGTGGGGACTGCTTTAGCTGCGGCACCATGGCTCCTCGTGTCGCAGAGCACGGGCCTCGGTAGTTGCAGCTCCCGGGCTCTAGAGCACAGGCTCAGTAGGTGGGGCCCAAGGGCTTAATTGCTCAGCAACATGTGGGATCTTTCTGCACCAGGGATCAAAACTGTATCTTCTGCACTGCGGGCGGATTCTTTACCACTGAGCCACCAGGGAAGCCCAGCATCAAGCCACGCTCCCTTACCTCATTTTCTAGCCTGGGAAGTATATCCAGCTCGTCATCTTCTGTTCATCTTAAATGTAAAAGCCTGCAAATGATAATGTCTGTGTTTTGACATTTTAGTTTGTGCTAAATATGTGGTGTGCAGTATGAAGAAAACTTTACCATTTATTCTAATTCCCTTACCAGATTCTTCGGCATGAGGAATTCCAGGACGGCTGCAAAGCTGCCTGTAATGGGTATGACACTTTGTTTCTTAACATTTCCTTAAGGTTTGAATACCCCTGGAGAATAGAAAGCAGTTTCTCAAAGCAGGTAGAAGGCAGCAGCGGAAATTAAGGAGGCAATAAAAAACAGAAATAAGAAATTAGGGAGGCAGCTTCAGGGTCACAAAGAAATGTATTCTGTGGATGAAGCAATGTCTTATCGAGTATCTCTTAGTTAAGCTCAGTAGTCATGGCCTGAAATTCCAAGGCCTGATGGGAGTTGCATGCTTGTTGACAAATATGCAAAACATAAGTTAAGGTCAGGTGGGAGAACTGTCCCTACAGGATGCAGCTCCCTGCTTTCAAGGAAAGGTAGATGAGTCTTTCCCTCAAGTAAGTGCCAGACGGGTGGTCCTGGGAGCCTCTGTTGACGGGGCCGTCATGTCCTTACAGGTACTTGGAGGGCCAGAGGGGACTGCCCACTTCTTGTTCCAATAGCTCTCTGAGAGCGGCCTGAAGCAGATTTTTGTCTGTGATCACTGGGTTGGATTTTTTTTTTTTTCTTTTCACTTTTCTAGGCCTTATGATGGGAAATGGAGTAAAACAATGGTGGGGTATGGACCTGAGGATGATCACTTTGTCACAGAGCTGACTTACAATTACGGCATCGGCAGCTACCAGCTTGGCAATGACTTCCTGGTAAATATCATTTTGTTCTAGCCAGTTTTTGGCTTTATGTTTGAGAGGTCACTGAGACAGCTGTAGATAATGATGACTAACTGAATTGATGACTTTGGGCATGGTTTAGTAATCAGTTTCATGATTTCTATTTAAAAAAGAACTAAACTGGGGTGGGGTGTGGGAGGGAGGCTCACGAGGAGGGGATCTAGGTATACAGTTAGCTGATTCATGTTGCACAGCAGAAGCTTAACACAATGTGGTGAAGCAGTTATATTCCAATTTAAAAAATAATGATAATAAATAAAAATGTATTGAATATTAAAAAAAATAAAAAAGAACAAAACCAAAAAACCTGCTTGGGCATCTTGTCTCCAAGCTGGCTTCAGGATGAAATGTGTTCTCCCAGCATTTAGAAATCAAGTTCGAGATGTAGAGACAGCTTTGAAGGAGACAGGCCTCCCCTTGGGGAATGGCTGAACCGTGAGAGGTGGAGGGGCCAGAGTCATTGGTTCATCAGATTCCCAGCACCATCCAGAGAAATGTTTTCTCTCTAGTGGACAGTTGTGATTGGTTCAGGCGATTACAGTCAATCCCAGCCACAGAAAAATCTGACAAGGTTTTAAGGATAAAAAAGTGGCATTGCATACACTGTATTCATTCATTCAGGACCTCAAGTTATTGTGCATCTATTATAGTAACAGTATTGAAACCACTGGGTGTTGTTCAGGGGGCTCTGAAGAGCTCTGGTGCCATAGTCTTTTATGACTCAGCACAGAAAAGAATTCAACTCCAGCTAAAGTGATAGATAAGCGATTTATTAGAACAGGATGCTTGTGAGGCTTACAAGTGTGCAGGCAAGAGATGCCATGTCCCAAGAACTTGGTGGGCTACAGTTTTATAATCAAAGAAAAAGTGTAGAAGGAGAGAATTTTGTGTTTCTTGAGTAGACATCATGCTCCCATCATCAGCTCCTCCTCCAGGTTGGGCAGGGCAGTTTTCTTATCCCTACATGGTCAAGCTAGGTCCACAAATTACTGGTTTGTTTTTTTTTTTGTATGCAGAGATCTTGTCCTAGGGATCATTAACTGACTGAGCGCGCTGGTCAGGATGTGGGTCTCGTGCCACCATTGTCTTATTCTTTGAGGGCATGTCCCACACTTCAGTTGCATGGTTTTGTTACTAAGCAAGTCCTGCCTGGTTTTGTGGTTAAGCTCACTTGCTTCCTTGAGTAATCATTAGCTTACAGGGGTCTCCCATATTTTTTTCTCCTTACAGTCCCATAGTGGGATTCACTGTTTAATCACCTACTTTGTCCCTTTAGTCTGTCCTATCTGTATCTACCACTTGCTAATCAGTTACTGCGAGATACAGTGTCACTGGGCCCAGATACACAGCAGGAGTGGAGTAATTCGTTCTTACTCAGGATCTGCCCAGGAAATCTACCTCATGTTATTTTGGTCATTTGCTCTCATTATTCCTGTTAACTCATTCATTAACTCATTGACACATTAAAATAAAGGTAACTAGATGGAAGTTTGTACAAGGGTCTGATATCTGCAAAAGTGTTTTGTAAATGGAAAGGATGGCTCAGACTTAATATATTTCTGTTTCTTTTTCTCACTCTCCGTGCCACTGACTAATTCATCTAACATATTTCTTGTGACTTGCTCTATGGCATATCCCTTGTTAGATGCTGGGATACAGTAGAGAGTGGAGCATGTTTCCTGGCCTAAGGAGCTCCCTGTCTGATGGGGGAAACAAGTAAAGAGACAACAGGAATACAGTGTGACAAGTCTCAGATTGGGGTAGGAAGAGGGGGATGTGGAAACACACAGGAGGAATCTCCAGCCTGTTCTCTGATGGGTGAGAGTTCAGGGAAGGCTTCCTGGAGGAGACATGCGAGCCAGGTGAGGGAGACGTGCACAGGCCTGGAGGTGACGGGGAGCCTGGCGCTCAGAGAACTGTGAGTCGAGCAGTCTGACTGGAGCTTAGTGTGTGGAGGAGAGAGAGGGTAGAGTTGAGGCTGGAGGAGTACCCTGGGGATGCATCATATCAGGACACTTAGTTGTCCTTCTAAAAGCAGAGTGGAGCCATTTTTAAGCAGGAGCATAACACAGAATTTGCAGTATCCAAGAACCCCTGGCTAGAGCAGGGAGGTTGGGTTGGCAGGGAGCGAGACTGAAAGGAAGGCAGCGAGCCCAAAGGTTATACAGTGACAGCAGTGGGAGGGAGAGTAGATGGATTTGAGAGAGGTCAGAGATAGCAGTCGTAGGATTTGGTGCTTCAGTGCATGTGAGCATCTCTGTGTTTCTTCTTATCTTTCTATTTATGCTCCGGATTTAAATCAGGCAGAGAAAAAAGGGGAAAACCAACTTGGTGCCATGAACCAAGGAGAGGGGGCCCACAGACTGACAGACGATAAATAATAAATTTGAATGAATGAATGAATAAATAAATAACCTAATATTGTTTTAAATATGATCATTGCAATGGGCAAAGAACGGAGAGAGAAAAGGAGCTTTGGGGTAGGTGCGAATGACCAGTTTCGAGTAGGGTGTCGAGAGTAGCTTTTCGTGAGAAGGTGACATTTGAACAAAGGCTTGAAGAGGATAGGAGTTAGCTGTGTGAGTGTCTCAGGGAAGAGCATTTCAGCTAGAAAACAGCCAGTGCAAAAGCCCTCAAACAGCATGTTTGAGAAAATGCGTAGAGGATGGTAGAGAGGGGTAAAGGGGGAGGAGATGGGCTCAGAAATGACCTGGGTCAGAGGCGAGGCTGCCCTGGCGACTCGGGTAAGGCGTCCACCTGGCAGTGCAGAAGATGCAGTTTCGATCCCAGCCCAGGAAGATCCCACATGTCTTGGAGCAGCCGAACCCGTGTGCCACAGACATTGAGCTTGCACCCTAGAGCCTGGGAGCTGCGACTACCAAACCCACGTTCTGCAACTGCTGACACCCACCCACCCCAGAGCCCGTGCTTTGCAACAAGAGAAGCCACCGCAGTGAGGAGTCCTCACACCACATCTAGAGAGGAGCCCCTGCTCCCCACACTAGAGAGAAACTCTCATGGCAACAAAGACCCAACACAGCCAAAAATAAAAAATGACCTGGGTCAGATCGTCTTGGCCCTTTTAGGCCATTGTAAGCCATCCCAGGGTAAAATGAAGAGCCATCAAGGGTTTTAAGCGGAAGAATGACAACATGGGATTGCCGTCTTGAGGGCAGACAGTAGGGTGGGTTTCAGAATGTTTACTCCAGTCGCAGAGTGGCTGATGGATTAACAAGACTGAAGGCAGAGGCTGATCTACCATCCAAGCTAGAAACGAGGCGAGATATATTGGAAGGCATAGTGTACATTCTTAGGTATTTTGATTACACTTAAATAAAGGATGCCTTGATAGTTGTTTATATTTTTTGGTTTTAAAAGTAAAAAGCAAAAAAGTTTAATTAGGTAGCTGGCAAGCCAAGGATAAGATCAAGATTTCTCTGACCAGATCTTGAAAATGAGGGGGAATTTTCTCTGTTAGTGAAAGTGAAAGTCGCTCAGTCGTGTCTGACTACTCTTTGCGACCCCATGGAATTCACAGTCCATGGAATTCTCCAGGCCAGGATGCTGGAGTGTGTAGCCTTTCCCATCTCCAGAATATCTTCCCAACCCAGGGATCGAACCCAGGTCTCCCACATTGCAGGTGGATTCTTTACGAGCTGAGCCACAAGGGAAGCCTGATTTTTGTTATTCAACGGGTCTAATTTCTCTGGCATTTGAATTTCTGGCCTACCATCCACAATGTTTGGAATCTTTGTGGGAGAAAAATGTCCAAGACTGACTTCAAAATTAGCAGAAAGTTTTGAATGCTGCTTAAATCTTAGGTGTTTGACATAAAGGCAGCGGGGTTTTACTTCATTACCTTCTAAAGGAGATCTGTTGCGATTATGCTCTGGGATGATTATGTTCTGTCATTTGTCCTAGGGTATCACGGTGGCTTCCAGGCAAGCTGTCAGCAACGCTAGGAAGCTGAAGTGGCCGCTCAGTGAAATGGGAGATGGTGTGTTTGAAACCAAAGCCCCTGGAGGATATAAGTTCTATTTGCAGGACTGTAGTCCACCTCAGTCAGGTAATTATATCTGGACTGACAAAAGCCCTCTGTCTAAAGGCATCTGGAGGAAGGAGAGAGGGAGCTTGACTTCCGTCTCCTGTGGAGTCTCCATGTTGACATGACTTGTCTTTCCCAAGCCAGTGTTGTTACTTGTCCTCTAAGAAATTATATGCTCGTGTCAAAACTTCAGCGCATCCCTATCAGTGTTCTGGACTGGTTCGGTTCTACTGGTAACTTGTCGATGTAGGATACTTTCAGCTGCAAATATCAGAAAACCTACCTCTAGGTTGAATGGTTAAAAAAAATGTCTTAGTTCATAGAGCAGGTGTTGTCTTGGTCGGAGAGACTTCAGGGTTTGTTGATCCAGCAGCTCAGCAACAGCATCCAAAACCCAAATCGATCTCTCTACCCTCTTGTCCTCAGGGGTCCCCTTCTCCCCTTCACGGTGGTAGGGTGACTGCCAGGAGCATTTGGGGCTACCCGCCCGCACACTCTCATCTGGTAGGAGAAAGAGAAACTGACTTCCTGTGGCTCTTCATTAAAAGCGCAGCAAAACTTTCCTAGAATTTTCTAGCAAACTTCCTGGTCAGAGTCGACTCACATACCCTGCTCCTGAACCAGTCATAGGCAGGCAAGAGAAGCAGATTTATCCTTAGACCAGTTAGTCGTCTCCCCTGGCTGAGGACAGTTTTCCAGATTACAGTGCTGGTTCTCAGTGAGTACAGGTGAGTGAGGTGAGGAGCCCACCACGCTGACCCCCACAGTGAGCAGGAGAGAAACTGTGCTACATTTCAAGTACCTCAGAGGCATCCTCATGCATCATACGTGTATTGCTGAAAATTCTGCTACCTGCTTTGCCAGAAAGAACCAAAAGCAAGAAAAGGAAAAGAAAAAAAAGCTGGTGAATAGCAGGGGCACTTGTGCCAGCCATTCCCTCCATGAGCACAAGCCCCAAAGTGGAGACCTTCTCTTCCCCCACGCTGGTCTGCCTCAGGTCCCAGATGCCCCTCAGACTGAGTCTGATGGTTGTGACTAATGTTACATGCTTTTCATCCAGAGCTCAGAAGAAGAAAGGGCAACGATTCCAGTGTGGGAGGTTAGACTGGTGCTGTGGGACTTACTGAGAGATGGTATTTTGGAACTTCCCAGGTGATGTAAGGGATTTCCATGACTATTTTTATTGATAGGTGATTGGTGCTTGAAATACTAACTTTGATATCTAACTCCTGCCATGAATTTCGCAGTACACTTTTTCCATAGTCTTCATGATACTTCAGTGTGTAAAATAATGGTGGGCCCCAGAGGCCTGAGATGTTTTCGTTCTTTGCAGTGATAACACCGTGGGAGCCTTAATCTCTGGTTGGTAGTATAGTCAGGTCTCTCAGTCTGGGTAGTGTCCATCCTTGGAATGAATCACTCTTGTGTAGTCACACCCACTGCAACTATTCCTGTCCCTGCATCCCTTCAGGGTGTGAGTCAGTTGGGATTTGTTGATTTCTCAATGAATGGGGAACACTTAAATCTGCCAGGGAGAGGTTCCTGTGACAGACACCTTGCTTTAGTCATGGTATTGCTAGTCTAGCACACAAGCTAAGGCAGTGAAAATGGAAGAAAACTACACTGAGTTTACCACAGTCAGATGTAGGCTTGGAACAGCTCTTCCAAAAGTCACTTTACAAGATAGAAGTTTCCAGTAATATTAAGCGTTTTAATATAACTGTTATTCTTTTTTACAAAAATACAGATTTTTTTTTCTCCCTAGACATACAGGCAGAAAGAAGAAAACAGATAACCACTGTTAACATTTTAGAGTATATCCTTCCAACTTTTTGATCCAAAGAACTAATTACATAATCGGATACATACGGGATTCTACTGTGTGACATCATAGGAAGAGAAACAGTTGTCTGTTGTTAGAAATTCACTTTGTCCCTGGTGTCTCGTTGTCATGAGCAACTCTGTGATGAGTGTCTTTGGTGAAAGCCCTTCACACATCCACAATTATTTCCTTAATTGCTGAAAATGGGATTGTTCTTTCAAAAGCAGGGGACATATTTTAGACACATTCTGTCAAAATTGTTGCCCAGAAATATTACTAATTTACACTCTGCCATTATGGTTTTTCCCATTGCACTGTAATAGTTAACTCTGTAAACTTTTTAAAATCATTTGCCAATTAGATAACAAAATGTTTTATTTGAATTCTAACTTTGTGAGGTTAAATGTGCTTTTGCATGTTCCTCTTGCTTATTTTTCTAGGATGGGCATCTTTTTCCTATTAATGTTGAAAGGTGACTTAAATATTAAGGACTTCTTGCTCATTTTTGTTGTTAAAAAAGATGTTTCCTACTTTGTAGTTTAGTCTTTAATTTTGATTGTAATTCTTGTTTTGGTTGTTGTGTACAAGTTTTCCATTTTGTATGATTAACCTAGCACATTTTCTTCTTCATGATCTTTCTATCTTTGATGTCAGATTAAAAAAAGATCTTTCTCTATCCCAAAATTGTTTAAATAATCACCTATTTCGAGTATTTTCATGGTTTCATTCTTTCAACTTAACCCTGTAACCCATCAGGAATGTGTTTTGCTGTCTAGTTTAAAGGTGTCACTTCTTTCCACCGTAAGAAGCCAGTTATCTTAATGCCGTTTATTTAACAGCGCCCTTTCATACTGACCTAAAATCCCTTTCTTATCATAAACTAAATTCTTAAATGTACCTGAGCCGGTTCCATTCCTTTGCACTGCCCTGTCCATTTCTGCTGTTTTGTTACCTTACAGATCCTGTATTAAAAGTAACTCTAGCAGTGTCTGACCTTCAGAAGTCCTTGAACTACTGGTCTAATCTACTGGGAATGAAAATTTATGAAGAAGATGAGAAGAAACAGAGGGCTTTGCTGGGCTATGCTGATAACCAGGTGAACGATCTTAGAAAGAAATAATCTGTTACTTTAGGTTTGACTTATAAATGAGGTTGACATGAAGGTTATTCACATAGTTTCTTCATAGTAATTCAGTATTTAGAACAGAAAGGAGAAAATAAAAACTGCCAGGAAACTCACCACCCAGATGTTACCTTTATTTATATTTGGAGATATATCCTTTCAGGAGTGGATTTGTTTAGTCAGAGGAGATGTAGGCAAGACTTAATGCAGTGATGATCATCTATTTTCCTCTTTTTTTTTTTTAAAAAGTAACATTTGAGCATGATATAGTCCTTGTACTTTGACCCAGCAAGTCTACTAAGAATTTATTTCATAGATGTACTCATCCTACATGTGCACAAAGGAGTGTGTACAAGTTTATCTCTGTCGCGTTATTTGTAATAGCAAGATACAACCTAGGGAATTCCCTGGTGGTCCACTAGTTAGGACTCCACGCTTTCACTGCTGAGGGCCTGGGTTCAGTTTCTGGTAGGGGAACTAAAGCCTGCAAGTGGCCCAGTGTGGAGAAAAAAAAGAAAAAGAAAGAAAGAAATAGCCTAAATGCTCCAAGGATTCAGTAGTTGAGTGATTTATGGTTCATGCATAGAATGGACTACTAAAGCAGCCATCAAAAAATGGGTCTTTATGTGCTGAGATGGCAACGTTAATTAGAGAAAAACAAAGGAAAGAATAATATATAAATTATGTTACCATTTGTATGAAAAAAAAAATAAAGGATATATGCCTGTGCTGTGTATCTAGAAGGATACACAGGAAACTGCTGATTGGTTGCCAGTGGAGTGACAGTAGGAGGGAGACTTAGAATTTACTTTATTTCTTTATCCTGGTTTGAATTGTCTGGTTTTTTTTAATCACGAGACCTGTTCTGAAAAATAAACCCACTTTCTCATGTCTTTTCAGTGTAAGCTGGAGCTGCGGGCCATCCCGGGGAAAGTTGATCATGCAACAGGTTTTGGACGCATTGCCTTTTCTTGCCCTCAGAAAGAGGTAATGTTTGGTACCAGGTCTTCTGTTGAAACTCTGTGACTCGTGACTTCCAAGAGCTAGGAACCCTGGCCCACCCTGCTCCAGGTTCATGCTCGTTGTGGCTTTGGTATGAAGTTCAGCAGTTGTCTGGAGAGCAGCTGAGATAATAGAAATCAAACAGGTGGTGCCAGGGTTCTCTCTGGTTGACCTGAGAGTCCTCCAGGGCTGCCGGGGACCACGGCCCCAGCATGGTGTGGCACCCCTTGCTCACTGTGCCTTTTTGTTTTCCTCAAGTTGTCAGACTTAGAAGACTTGATGAAAAGGGAGAACCAGAAGATTCTGACTCCCCTGGTGAGTCTGGACACTCCAGGGAAGGCGACCGTGCAAGTGATCATTTTGGCCGACCCTGTAAGTATCACCCAGGAAGGGGACAGGCTGCCTCCAGGGTTTTCTTCTGAGGTGTCTCTCTGCCAAATTTCTTTTCTCTCTTGGTGTAGGATGGACATGAAATTTGCTTTGTGGGGGATGAAGCATTTCGAGAACTCTCAAAGGTGGATCCAGAGGGAAACAAATTATTGGATGACGTGAGTCTCGTTTCTAAATTCCTGTCCCCTTTGGCCAAAGGGGATAATGTGTATGGAGAAGGGCAGTTCTTACTTTCAGAACTCTGTCATTTTGCTGTTGGGGTGACTTGAGCCAGAGACTTGTGTCAACTTCATGACCACCTATGTGACTCTTGGCACAGTGCAGCATCTGCGCCATCCCTCCCTTCGGGCTGCCTTGAGGAAACCACTGCTGCTAAATACATCACTGTTCTGCTCAGAGACTGGAAGTGCCCGACCGCCATCCATTCTCACTGTCTTAGCCCCTTGGTCATATCTTCTCCATTCTACATCATCGTCCTCTTCCTTCCTGGCGAATTATTCTCACCAGCGTACAAACGATCTCCAATATCTTGAAAAACTCTTTATTCACCCCATATCCATTCTCCAGGTTCCTTCTAAAAATCTCCCTGCACGCCATTTCTACTTCTTTGTGTGTGTGTGTGTGTGTGTGTGTGTGTGTGTGTGTGTGTGTGTGTGTGTTTACTGTCTAATTTTGTCAGGATAGTGATTGATGGAGTAAGTCATCCCTTTTTAATGAAAGAAATACAGAAGCTAGTTGTTTGCAGGTGGTGAGAAGGGCGGGGTGAGGGACAGCAGAAGAAACTTCATTGGAGTTGTTTTCTGAGGCAGAGCGGGTATTTTGCTTTCAGAATATGAGAAGGAAAACAGAGGAAGTACATCAGATTGTGCCTCATAGTGACAAGGCTCCTGAGGAGGGGAGTGAGGGCTGCCACTCCAGATGAAGCTGTGTGGCCTGGGGATCTCAGCACAGATTCCCAGCATCTCTGAACCCAGATTTCCTGCCTGCAAAATGGAGGAGACAGTCACAGATTTCTTTGGCCATGAATGCTATTATCTCATAGTTGGTTTGTTTTTTGTTTTTTTTTTATTGAAGTATAGTTGATTCATAATGTTGTGTTAATTTCTTCGGTACCATTTCTACTTCTTGCCTTCCATTCACATTTCACTCTGTCTCGCACTGGCTCCTATCACACAGTGAAACGCTCGCGTTGACATCATCAGTGACCTCCCTCTTGCCAAATCCAGTGACTGCTTTCCATCCTCATCAGACATGATCTAGCAGCCTTCGAAGCCATTGTGTAGTGTCGTTCCCCAGCTTCCCGCTCATACCTCGTAGGTAGGCGGTGCTCGGTGAATGCGTTGCTGCTGCTGAAAGGAATGAATCCACCAGTCCTGGTTTCACTTAGTATCTATGTGACTGACCTTAAGAAATTTACTTCAAGTCTCTAAACTGCAGTTTTCTTATACAGAAATGCGAGGAAATAAGGTTATCTGCCTCCCAGGATTGTGTGGTTTATAGTGCTTGGCAAACTCCTGACATAATAACGGACACTCAGTTGAGGTTTGTCAAAGCCAGAAACGTACAGAAGCTTTAGTGTTTCTAAACGTTACCACGAAGGAAAAACAGAATCTCCGGCCTCTCAGTTGCCAGACTGGCTAGACTGTTCTTGCTGTTTCATCACTGACCGACTTCCTCATCTCTCTTCTCCCTTGATGTTGGAGACTCTGCCATCTTCCTGTCTGTCTGACGGCTTCCCCTCAGCCACAGGCACCTTTTTCTGTGACTGGTCCTGAAGTGATGTTGCCCACGGTCCCACTCTGGCTGTCTTTTACTCTCCTCGTACATTCTTTCTTTTCTCTGAGAAGTTACCTGCTCCTCTGGTTATCTCTGCTCTGAGCTTCAGCCATCATCTGTTCTAGTCTTCTTAATTTCTAGTTCCCACTCCCCTCTAAGCTCTAAACAGGCGTTTTTGATTGTTGTTACTAAGGTAAAGAATACATTGAACTTAAGTGTACAGAAATTTGGTGTTTATGTTGATAAATTTTGATACTTTCATAAACTCATATTCACTACTCAAAATATAGAGCATTTTCATCATTATAGAAAGTTCTCTTATGCCCGTTTTTAGCTTCCAGTTCCTCCTCCCAGCAGCAACTACTGTTCTGATTTCTGTCATACTGGCTTTGTCCATCCTTAGACTTCATATAAATGGAATGGCTTCTTTCAATAACATTTTTGAGATTCCTCCATGTAATTGCACATTCCAGAGTTCTCTTTTTTTCCTTTTGCTGAGTTTTGTGGATGTAGTAATCTGCTTATCCATTCTTCCAGTGGTGGACATTGGAATTTTTTTCCAGATTTTTATCTATTATAAGGAAGACTGCTATGAACAGTCTCATGTGACTCTTTTGATGGACTTATGTTTCATTTCTCTTGCGTAAATGTGAGGGGAGGAGAATTGCTTTTACTTTCTAAGAAGCTGCCAGTTGTCCAAAGTGACTGAATATTTTAAACTATCGGTCGTGTATGTATAGAAGAGTTCCAGCTGTTCTAAATCCTCACCAGCATTTGTGTGTTCTCTTTTTGTCTATTTCTTGCCATAATTTTATTTTTAATTATTGTTCAGTCACTAAGTTGTGTCCGACTGTTTGAGACCGTGTGGACTGTGGCACTCCAAGCTCCTGTGTCCTCCACTGTCTCCTGGAATTTGCTCAGATTTTTGTCCATTGAGTTGGTGATGCTATGATTAAAAATTCCAAATATACACAAAAGAGAACAACAAATCCCTATGTGATTATCACCCATCAACTCTGCCATAATTTTTCATCATTCCTTTCCACCCCACTTTTTTTGGCAGTGGAGATGTTTGTTGGAGAATTTTAAGGCAAATTTCAGATGCCATGTCATTTCAACCATAAATACTTATGTGTTTTACACATTTTAAGTTAAGGAATTTTCTTGTATACCACAGCGACATCATCACACTTCAAAAATCAACAATGTGGGACTTACCTGGTGGTCCAGTGGTTAAGAGTCCATGCTTCTGATACAAGGTACATGGGTTTGATCCTTGGTCCAGGAACTAAGATCCCCCATGCCACATGGCATGGCCAAAAAAAATCAACAATATATCCTTAATGTCACCTAAAATCCAGTTATTAAATTTTCCCTGGCCATCTAAAAATGGTTTTATATATTAATTTGTCCCATGTATTTTGTTTGTTTCTTTACTGCTTTGTGTATTTTTTAATTGGTTTTAATATGATTGGACTATATCAATATGAATAACTTACCTGATCCATTGAGTTTCATGAAAAACCAGCCAGTAGACACACCAATGATGTATTTTACATTTTAGCCATTCTCTAACCTCTAAATATGAATTTATTTTCACTCTGTGTGTCTTTGCTTACATTATTTTATTATCCTAGAATGTCCTTTTTCTCATTTGAATATTTGCATATTTTTCAAGGTCCATTTAAATCCACATTTTAAAAAAATTTGACTCTTTCTTATCGATGGGTTGGACTTCTGGATACGAGTCATTTGTTAGGTAATCTGTAAAGATGAGCACTTTTCCCATTCAGTGGTTTGCCTGTTTATTTTCTTATAGAGTCTTTTGAAGAGAAGACATTTCTTTCCATCCAGTTTATCAACTCTTCCTTTCATGCCTCGTGCTTTTTGGGCCACACTAGTGTTACAGCCAAAGAACCTCTAACCTGGACAAACCATGAACAGTACAACTCCACATGCCTGTAACTTACTTTGTCTTACTTCAGATCCATTCTTCGTTAATATTATAGGAAAAGAAAAGTTACTATTTATTAAGCATCTCCTATATTGACCTGTTCTTAAGTGCCTTACCTATATTCTGTAACTCTTACCATAATTTGCAAGGTGGATAGCATTCCCCTTTGAGATAAGGAAACTGAGTTTCAAAAGAATAAGTCACTCAATATTATACATTCCACAAGTTAGCAGGGCAGGGGCCCAAAGAGAGGTCTTTCCGGTTTCAAAGGCAGTTCTTTTTTCCTCTTTTGTACTCTGCTTCCTCCCCTGGTAGTTACTGTATATCTATTATCACAGTTGTTTAAGCTAGAATCCTCAAAGCCAGTTTTTCTTTTAACATTTAATACGCTTTTTTTAAAGCATTTCTTTGTTTGGCTGTGTCATGCGGTGCATGGACTCTAATTGGTGGTGTGTGGGCTTCAGGAGGTGCGGTGCACAGGCTTAGTTGCCCCCGGGCATGTGGGATCTTGGCTCCCTGGCCAGGGATTGAACCTGTGTCCCCTGCATTGCAAGGCAGATTCTTAACCACTGGTCCACCAGGGAAGTCCCTAATATGCTTTTTCTTTTACAATACTTTTAGATTTACACACAGAGCCATTCCTGAATACTGTTGCTCCTCACCGCTACATTCTCTTAGCAACAAGTCACCAAGAGCTGAGAGTTCTCCCTGGGAAATCCTCTACTTCTCTTTTGAAAAGGCTCTCATTTTCACCTCCAAATACTGCACAAACCTCCTCCCAGCTTCTAGTTAATCTAGTTACTTCTGATGCCAGCAGTAGGCTTTCTAAAGTATAAATCCAATAAGTTAAAAAAAAAAACTGTTAAATCTTCTGATGGCCCTTTGTTGCCTCCAAGATAAGCTCAGAGCTCTGACAGAGCACGTGATGCTCCGGGCCACCGTGTGTGCTGCCTCCCCCCCGCTCACCTCCTTTCAGTCCCACTGAACCACTTATATTAACCAAGGTAGATCTCCAGCCTCCGCCCAAGGGCTGCTTTCCGTTCTCCCCTCCCCACTTACTCCGCTCATCCTGCAAAACTCAGAAGCTTTCTTGGGTTTTTCACACCAGTTTGTTGTTTTTCCCTACTTTCAGTGGCTCCTAGAAGACAGAAACATCTGTGTCTTTGGGATATGGGGAGGTTTTGGTCTTTTTTGGCATAGTTTTGATTTTTAAATTCACCAATGTATTTTTAAAATGCGTTTAAAAATCAGAAACACACAAAACAAATAAGACCTTTTATTTTCATCAAGGGCTTCCCAGGTGGCTCAGTGGTAAAGAATCTGCCTGCCAATGTAGGAGATGCAGGTTCAATCCCTGAGTTGGGAAGATACCCCGGAAGAGGACATGGCAACCCACTCCAGTATTCTTGCCTGGAGAATCCCATGAGCAGAGGAGCCTGGTGGACTGAAGTCCATGGTGTTGCAAAGAGTCAGACATGACTTAGCGACTGAGTGTGTATTTTCATTGAAATGAAAAATCAGATAGTACTAAGATTCTATATAAATGCAGTGATGCCATCTCTGAGTCCCACTGCCCATGGCAGCCACTCTCAGCTTCACTGTTTCTTCATGTTCAGTTGCAGACAACATCTTTTGACTTCCTGAAGTAGATGAATGATTTTACACTAGTTCTCCAGCCAGTTAGTTACTCGTTTCCCCTGGTCTGATATCACGGTTTTGTGGTCCTGTTACACACCAGGACACACACGCACACACATCCACCTGCAAAAGAGCTGTTTCCATACCTGAACCCTCAACTATCTCATGTGCTCCTCAAAGCGTCAGACTTGATCTCTGCTGCCACACCTGAACCCAGCATAATACCTGCCTCATAATGAAAACTGGCATTTTTAAAGGTACAGTTGTCACTTAGTATCCACAGGGATGGGTTCCAGGACCCACCGGGAATACCAGAATCCTAGGATGCTCAAGTCCCATAGTCAGCCCTCCATATCTGCAGACACAGAACCTGTGGAAACAGAGGCCTAACTGTGATTCAGTTCTTGAATGTATTTCCCTTCCAAACAGCTAATTAGCTTACACTTGGTTATATTGGACCCGGAGTTTTAGGAGACTTCTGTTGTAAACCCTGCTCCTGCCAACTCCCCTGCCCCCTTCTAAGACCTCAACTCCATGGACTAATACAATAAAAGGACTCTGGTGGAACCAAAGCATACTGTTTCTTAACAAAGCTTTTTTTAGTTAAGCGGCCCCAAATGAAATAGTACCAACATCAGTGAAATAGGAAGAAGGTGTGGGAAAAGGAATCAGTTCCAAGCTCATGACTAAAATGTCAGAATAACTTTTCACATTTGGTCTCATGATTAGACTGAGTCTCCTGAGCACTAAAGATTCTTGAGAGGGGGCTTCCCTGGTAGTCCAGTGCTGAAGACTCCGTGCTTCCGCTGCAGGGAAGCGTGAGTTCGATGTGCAGTGGGGGAACTAAGATCCCACGTGCTGTGTGGCACAGTCAAATAAAAATAAAGATTTCTTGGGAGCCTACCAATATGCTAAGAGTGCCAGCACTTTCTCTTCCAAAGAGCCCGCAGCCTGGTGTGCTCGGCCTTGCTCTCCAGCCAGCCGTCAGCCACACTTCCTGGCTGCAGGCTCTGCCCTTTACTCTGCAAAGTGAGAACTGACAAGCAATTGCTCGATACCCAACAGCAACCTCTGTCAAAGTAAACACAAGACTCTACTGAGTGAACATCTTGTAATTATTAATTTCTTGATTGTGGGCAGTGAGGTACAAAGTAGATCGTAAGTTTTATTTTCTGGATTGAGACTTAAGTAATTCCAATTTCGTTTCTACAGGCAATTGCAGGAGATAAAAGTGATGAATGGTTTGCGGCACAAAAGAAACCAAAGGCGACAGGTTAACCGCAGACATCACATGCAGCAAGCGTCGGTGATTCTTGGCCGGCACCCGTGAGGCCTGCCTCGTGTGATGATGCTCTCACAGCTTGCTGGTTCCTGTACAGGCAGAGAGGCTGGGGTGGTGACGATGCGTGTATTTTAATCTCTAAAAGCTCTGATATATTTTAGAAAATCCTATCATCATCAGTTCATTTAAAGAACTCTTGCTGTCATCTGTGCTGTCACTGCACAGGTACAGTCTGCATGTAACTCTATTAGATCAGTAATAAATTCTTCTCCAGGCTGGGACAGCTGTGTGGAATATGACCTTTGATGGAGGGTTGAGGGAATTTTGATAAGCATGTAGGTTTAATGAGAACAACCAAATCCAGATAAATCCAAATCAGTTACTTATAGCAGGAGTCCTTCCAGGACCTGGAGACAGTATGCTTTTCTAATGTCTTACTCTGGCAGGCCTTGACATAGAAAAACTTGTAAAGAAATTTCGTGCCTTGAACCAAAAGATTTGGTTAACATTCCGATATTCCTTGCTTTAAATTTTTTAGTCAGAAAAAAACAGAAGGATGTAATGTGTAATGTTGCTACATGCCTGGCTCTGTGTTAGTTTCTCTCTTTCTCTCTCTATATATATATGTGTATCTTTTTGCTTTTAATCCTCTTAAGAGACCATGTTAGATTTCTTAGAGATGGATTAGATGATTTCTTCAGTATGAAAAACTTTTAAAATATTTTCTTGTTTTCTTTTTGATTCTGCAGAACAAATCACTTTTTATCACTGGAAACAAGTTGTGCATTTTTATTATGAAATGTTTTTTGGAAATTGTGCTTCTGAAGTCAAGCTGTTACAACCAATTTGTAAGAATCATTATTTAAAGGTGGTGGTCAGTTTCACACTTTAGGGAAGAAACTAAGGAGATTGGAAAGGACTGACTCAGAAGTTACCAGTTCCTGCACAATATACATGAAATTACTTGTAAATCATAGCCTCTAAAACCAATTGTGAGTTTCAATGCAAACCAAACTGTTCCTCCTGTCCTCAATTGGTTCACCTTTTTCCTATGCATAGGGAAATTATTATCTGAATTTTGAATAATCAAGTAAATGCCTCATCTGTCTTCTTTAGACTATGATTCATTAATTCTCAGATTTTCTGTTGGATTATTAAGTAATTCTTGATGGTTCTCTCTAGTAATACTGTTTTCCTGAAAAGAAACTATACTTTTCCCAGTGTGTTAGACTGCTTTGTTGTAGCTTTCTGTTTTGCAAGGCATGTGGAATCTTTGTTCTCTGACAAGGATGGAACTCACGCCCCCTGCAGTGGAAGTATGCGGTCTTAGCCCCTGGACCGCTAGGGAAGTTCCTGACGTGGCCTTCTAAGATTGTTATAGTAAAACAAGTGGTTTATGTAAGTACTAAACAGGTGGTAGATTCCTCTTTATCTTACCCCAATTTTTTCTCTTGAATGTTGAGCTCTGCACAAGAGAACTGAATGCTGTTTAGCTGTCTGGGACATTTTAGCCTTATGATATCAGCCCCCTTTTATTTCTCTCATTGCCTGTCATTTTTCCTTTGTTGCAGTCTTTAATATTTTATTCATGCTAAAACCATTTACTTTACCATTTTCACCTTTTATCAGCAGACTTCTGCACAGGGCAGCTGCTAATTTTAAACCAGAAGTTATTACTTTCCCTCCCCTGGGGATGTAAAGGTTTAAAGATGGTTTTGTCCACACTGGTGTTTTTAAACAGATGAAATTGGAAAGTTCCTCCGTTTCTCCAGAGTTGTGTTTTCAGAGTAGTGATTTTGTTTTTTTGACCTTCAGGGTTGTGGTCCTAATATATTAAGTTGAAGTTCAAATCTCTCGGGTTTAAATCCAGAGAGACTGTGATATGGGAGTTCTCCCAGGTTAGCCTGGAGAGTTAGTATGAAATCCCCATTTGTCTGACATTGGGATGGAATTAGCAAAGCTAGGGACTTTCAGTGCTCCTTAATGTGACTTTCTGCCTATCTCACCTGACCCATGATGTCATTGTGGTCCAGGAGCGTTCCCCCTTGTCCACTGCAATTTATGATAGAAGTTGATGGAAAATTTCAGTTTGGTCTAAGATAGCTTTCCTTTACCCTTGAGAAATCTGTAGAAAACTTATTTACTCTGTCTTTAAAGAGAAGTAAAGAAGCACCCTTGCCTCAGACCTCTTTATAAGGTAATAGAGTCAGTGGTTCAAAAATAAAAACAGTATAAAAAGGTACTTACTGAAAAGCCTTGTTCCTCCCCATCAATCCCATACCCCCTTTCTCCTCATTAAGCATATATGTATGTTCTTTCTCTCCCTTTCTCCCCAAATTTTAGCACACTGTGTATACCATACCTTACTTAAAAAAAAAAAGTATGCTGCAGTTGTTGTCTAGAGTCCTTATAATTTATTGAGTTTTATAATGATTTACGGAATGGTATGGCTATATACTACAGCACCTAAATTGACAACATATTTTGGAACAAGGTGTTCTATTATTATTTTTACTATTAATTCACATTTAATGTGAATCATGGTCCTAAAAGCATCAAAATGTGTTCATAGTATCTTGCAGAGAGAACAGCACCATTGTACAGCCTGAGTCTTGTCCAATTTATAGTTAAGAGGAATAGTCCTTTATAGTCACTGTGGTATCCTGAGTACACGTGATTGTTACGTAATGCGGCTAGTCTGTAGCAACTTTTTGAAAATATGTGAACACAAGTTCTTGAAGGAGATACCTGGCCAGATCTGGTTTCCTTTACCCTTTGAAGTCTTCTTTATGGTTGTTGCTTCTGTTGTTAAATAGTCCTCCATGAACTGGAGCTGGCCTGATATCATGAGCTAGGAAAATAGTTTGAGGAGAGTATTGGGAAATTCCATGCCACAGCTGACTTTCTTCTCTGGAATGTCTTTAATAATACCATTTAGCACTCCTGTCTAAGGGCACCATTGTTCATTGATGACTCCATGAAAACACTAAGAAGAGACGCTGAGCTTAGGTGCCTTAGTCCCAGCACAGGTCAAGGGATGTGTTGTGCTCCCCAAACAAATCCCACTTACATATGTATACACACTGTCCCACAAACATCCCCAAGCAGAAACCAAGGCTAGCTAAGGGACTGGGCCCAAGAAAAATTTGGTTGCATGGTCTTAAATGTGTCTTTCAGAGTCTGGGATTTTGAAACCATCTATTCCAGTGTTTCTCAACTGCTGTGTTGTGATGCATCAATTCATCACTTGCAAAGTGTGACTTCCCTCAAAACATTAACTTCACCAGGCCTGTGTTCAGTAGGGGCTTTTGGTAGTGGGACTTGACTTCAGCTTTTTGGAAGACCAGGCCCCACCCCCACCCCAAACCCTATCAGTTCAGTTTAGTCGCTCAGTCGTGTCTGACTCTGCAACCCCATGAATTGCAGCATGCCAGGCCTCCCTGTCCATCACCAACTCCCAGAGTTCACTCAAACTCACGTCCATCGAGTCGGTGATGCCATCCAGCCATCTCATCCTCTGTCGTCCCCTTCTCCTCCTGCCTCCAATCCCTCCCAGCATCAGGGTCTTTTCCAATGAGTCAACTCTTCAAATGAAGTGGCCAAAGTACTGGAGTTTCAGCTTTAGCATCATTCCTTCCAAAGAACACCCAGGACTGATCTCCTTGCAGTCCAAGGGACTCTAAAGAGTCTTTTCCAACACCACAGTTCAAAAGCATCAATTCTTCAGCGCTCAACTTTCATAGTCCAACTCTCACATCCATACATGACCACTGGAAAAACCATAGCCTTGACTAGACGGACCTTTGTTGGCAAAGTAATGTCTGCTTTTGAATATGCTATATAGGTTGGCCATAACTTTCCTTCCAAGGAGTAAGCATCTTTTAATTTCATGGCTGCAATCACCATCTGCCGTGATTTTGGAGCCCCAAAAAATAAAGCCTGACACTGTTTCCACTGTTTCCCCATCTATTTCCCATGAAGTGATGGGACCATATGCCAT
>NW_011495033.1:1937475-1939204 GCF_000754665.1 Bison bison bison | reverse complement strand
ACACTGTTTCCACTGTTTCCCCATCTATTTCCCATGAAGTGATGGGACCATATGCCATGATCTTAGTTTTCTGAATGTTGAGCTTTAAGCCAACTTTTTCACTCTCCTCTTTAACTTTCATCAAGAGGCTTTGGGTTAATAGTGAATCAACAGTCCCTGGAGAGACAAGGGGCCTCAGACTCCTTTCCCTCCTTCTCCCCCTCCCCTTCCCAGAGGCTGAACTTCAGGAGATCCGTCTCACTGACCTCAAGTCAGAGTGTGATTCTGCCCCAGCTCCTCTGCTTCTGCTGAATATCTACATATTGCTCTGGGGAAAAGGAAGGCTGGGAATTCAATCCTACAGAAAGCCAGTTTCGACAGAACTTTCCCCTCAAGGAGAGAGCCTTTTCATACATTTTGGATACCACCCCCTCCCTCCCCCCCAGGACTCTCACTTTTTATCACAGACACCATTCATCAGTTGTGCAACAACAGTCACTATCGTGCAGTTAAAGTGATTTATTGAGGTCTCGGCCTCGGTGGTTGGTACAGCCTGAGGACATTTTGGCCCTCAAAAGGTCTTTAAAGTGCCTCCTTCCCTACTAGAGCCGCCCTGCTACTCTCCTCCCTAACCAGCTTCATTTTTCTTTAGTTCTTCCACTTTGGCAATGTAGATCCTCATGGCATCCATCTTGGACATCCCTTTATTTTCATTCCATGCCTCCCACTTGGCCTTGGCTTTCAGGTCGGTGGCAGGTGGGGCCGGGATGTTGCAGTCGCCCTGGGTGGCCTGTTTGTAATAGCTGTACACCAACAATTTCTCCTGATCGCTCACCGGCCCCTTCAATTGCTTAATGGCAGCGCAGGCCATCTCAAACTCCACTTGGCACATGGGGGTGCTGAGGCTGGGCCCTTCTGCCCTTTCTAGGTGGTGTCCGGCACTAAAAGCTGGAGGATGGAGAGTTAGAAACATTCGAGGCTGGTGATTAAGGCCGGGAAGGAGGGAAAGGGAGACAAGACAATGTGAGGGAAGGACAGAGGATATGCGTGGGTTTTCTTACAGTACAGATTACAAACAGGGGCCTCTTGAATTAGATCTCCCACACAGGCGTTCTGGCTCGCACCGTGCATTTTCTGCGAAGAAGGACAATCACTAACATTTCAAAGGTGTTTGTGATGCCAGAAAATAATGGAGCAACTGCTGCTGTCAGAAGAAAGAATGCTGTGGTCCCATGCGTGGGACAGGAGCCCCGCTGCGGGGGAGGAAGGCTCTCAGGGAGTGGTGTGTCCATGCAGGTTAGTGGGCAGCCTGGGGAGGGGTATTTAGTGAGAGTGAACAGTGGCGGGGGTCGGAATACAGGATGTTGGAGAATGCGAGGCCAAGGACAGAGCTAACGGGAAGGACCAACTGGAACCCAGGAAACGGGGGTTGCACTGACTCCTGGCTGCGCGAGGCGGGGACTGGGGGTGGGCGGTCCTTTGGGGGGGGGGCCCGGGGAGAGGGAGGGGCGGAGCACAGGTACCTGCCTGTTCTTTGGTGGGAGGACTCCGGCCGGTAGGGGGCGCTGTGGGCCTGGCGGTCCTGACGCCGCCGGCGGTTAGGCGGGACCGCGCTTGCGCGCGGGGCGGCGGAGGCCGGGTCTGTACCGCCAGAAGCCCGAGCTGAGACTGCGGGCTGGGGCCGAGGCACGGCCTATTGTCCCGCCCCCCGGGGCCGCCCATTGTGCCGTGACGCTTACGTCGCCCTCTC
>NW_011495033.1:1932653-1937337 GCF_000754665.1 Bison bison bison | reverse complement strand
CCGCCGGAGTCGCCGCCATGGACCTAGGTGGGTGTTCAGCTTCCCAGGCCCGGACCCACGTGGGCCGCGTCCCACAACCGGTGACCAGGCAGTACTGAGCGGGCCTGGGATCAGGGAGGCCTCCGGACCGGGGAGGGAGTTGGGAAGGCGAGGGTGCCCTGGAGACCGGGGGTCGGGAGGCCGGGCTCTAGCCCACCACTCCTCCGCCCGCCACTGGCCAGCTCCAGGCCCCTTTCCTCGTGAAGGGCCCAGCGGATAAGAAGTTTGCGTTCCCGAGAGTTGTCAGGTTCGGGCACGTGCTTTGGAAAAGGCCGGGCTCCGGGAGCGCCTGGGAGAATCCGCTTGGATCCATGACAGTCTCATTCATTGAACGTCTGCTGAGTTCTTGAGCAAGTATCTGACTCTCTTGAGGTGCTCGTGGATGGAAGGAGATAATACCATATCCGTTTCACAGAGTTTGGGCAACTTTTCACTGAGGTCACGTGTGTACAGGGTCGAGCCTGGTGCCTTTGCGCAAGAGTAGCGTTCTTCAGACCAGCAGTTGTGGGCGCCGGTTGCAGCAGCCGAGGTGGCACGTGCCTCTTGAATACTCAGAGGCCAGGTCTCGGAGAAGGGAGTGGGGAGCTGGTATAAATATGCAGCTGCTTGCCCAGGGCCAGCCCCCTCCCGCCAGACGTGCTCTTAAGGGCCTGAGACCTGGAGGCTGTCCTGGAAGAGCTGGGGTGAGGCTTCCTAAGGTGTGCCAGTATTAGGAGGCTGTAGAGGAATGTTCTGGACCCTGCCCCCAGCCAGCTGCTCCATGGTGGGAGGGTAGAGTTGGAAGAGTGTGGAGCCTGCAACTGCGGTGATCTCTCTCCCAGCCCCACTGCTTTGCAGTTCTGACGTCCTGAGCAAATTGCTTCTGAGTCTTAACGTTCCCATATCTGAAACAGGAATGGTCCTCAAAAGGTTGATGTGACCATCAAAAGAGATCTTATATGCATACCAACCAGCACAGTGCCTGGTACAGAGTAAGCACTAATCAACATAAGGAGTGGGCACTCACAAGCACCAGTTAACCATAAGTGATAAAACACTTGGGATTTGCCCAGCTATTAACTGCTTCTGGGACTTATTCCTTCAGGTAACACAGACGTCCCTGGAAGGTGAGTTTCCAGTTCCAAACATCTCAACTGAGCGGATAGTGCAATAAAATTGAATTTACAGAGTCAAAAGGGAGCCTATTTGGGGACCCTGGCAGAGCAGCCTGAGCCAGAAAGAAGGCCCAGAACCCCCAGGGATACTCCTCGGCAACCAGCTCTTCCTGGGAGTCTGCCTCCACCACTGCACAGCCAGGAGGAATGCTCTCAGGAACAGTGGATTGCAGCAGAAAACAGTGGATTTATGCTCGTAATGGAAAAGGCAGGATAGAACCCTGGCCCATGAAGATGGAGAAGCTGTGTCCTTGGGGGCACGAGGGACTGGCCCTGAGAAAGAGGGGAGAAGTCAGGAATATTAAAGAGTGAGCAGTGTTTGTACAGTGATTTAGTTTCTGTAAAGGAAACACACCTTCGAGAGCTCTGTGTCATGTTTCTGAGCTGGAGGAAGGCAAAGAATAGGGGCAAGATTCTAGTTCTGCCAACGGTGGAAAGGTTTGGGGGAACCCGAGTTCATCAAGCACCTAATCGGGGTTTTTTCCTTTTTTGGTTGCACCCAGTCTTAGTTGTGACATGGGAGATCTTTTAGCTGGGGCATGTGGGATCTAGTTGCCTGACCAGGACTGAACCCTGCCTGGCCCTCTGCATTGGGAGCCTGGAGTTGTAACCACTGGACCACCAGGGAAGTCTCAGGCTCTTTGTCCTGACTCTTATTGTTGTTCAGTTGCTCAGTCATGTGAGACTCATTGTAGCTATATCTTATCTAACCCTTAGCAGCCCTGAGAGATGGGTTTGGGAGTCAACAATGGGCACAGACCCAATGCCAAGGGCTTGACTAGTATATACTGTTAATATTTGACCCTCACAGTCATAATGTGCAGTCTGTATTATGCCCACTTATGCAGAAGGGAAGCTCAAAGAAGTAATCTGTCCAAGATGATACTGCTTCTGAATGGCTGAGCTAGGATTTAATATATGTCTGTCTAAACATCCCCTTCCTTGCTAAGTCTATGTCAATTCATGGCTCACTGAAGGAAGGACTCTTCTGAATCAAGTGCAGTCTTTTTTATCTATTTTCCTCTTGGTTTCTACAAAAGAAACCAGGACCCTTGGCGGCTTATTCTCTTTGATGGAAAAAATGTAGGAATTGAACTGTTTCCTTAAAAGGCAGACCATTTGAAATCCATTTGCAAGACAAGATGTTTAGAGAAAAGTAGGGAGGCAGGACTTGTCTGAGTGCTGCTGTACCTGCAGCCCTGGCCCAGGCCCCTCCTAGTCTATGTTGTTACTTAGAAGCTCAGTGTTGTGTCCTGCAGTACGTACTTGGTGGCTGCTGTAGTTTGGTCCTGTCCTTGTGTTTTCTTTCTCTCTCTCTGCACTTCCTCTCCAAAGCCTCTGCTGGTCCATCGTTTGCTGGATGGCCTCACCTCCAGGCAGATTCCTTGAGTCTCATTTCAAGGCTGACTTTCCAGCCCTCTGTTTCCATTCAGTCAGTTCAGTCGCTCAGTCGTGTCCGACTCTTTGCGACCCCATGAATCGCAGCACGCCAGGCCTTCCTGTCCATCACCAACTCCCAGAGTTCACTCAAACTCATGTCCATTGAGTCGGTGATGCCATCCAGGCATCTCATCCTCTGTCGTCCCCTTCTCCTCCTGCCCCCAATCCCTCCCAGCATCAGAGTCTTTTCCAGTGAGTCAAGTCTTCGCATGAGGTGGCCAAAGTATTGGAGTCTCAGCTTCAACATCAGTCCTTCTAATGAACACTCAGGACTGATCTTTAGAATGGACTGGTTGGATCTCCTTGCAGTCCAAGGGACTCTCGAGTCTTCTCCAACACCACAGTTCAAAAGCATCAATTCTTCGGCACTCAGCTTTCTTCACAGTCCAACTCTCACATCCGTACATGACCACAGGAAAAACCATAGCCTTGACTAGACGGACCGGAGGACATCTCTAATGTTCTGCCTTCAAACTCCAAATGACTAAAACTGATCAGTGTTCCCTCCCAGCCCATTTCTTGTGTTCCCTGTGTCCAGTGGTGCCTGTTGTCTTCCCAGTTGCAGGCTAGAGAGCTTTGTTGTTATTTAATCGCCAACTCATGTCCAACTCTTGTGACACCCCCTGGACTGTAAGCCTGCCAGGCTTCTCTGCCCATGGGATTTCCCAGCAAGAATACTGGAATGGGCTGCCATTTCCTTCTCCAGGGAATCTTCCTGACTGAGGGACTGAACCCAAGTCTCCTGCATTAACGGGCAGATTCTTTACCACTGAGCCACCAGGGAAGCTTCTAGAGAGCTGGGAGTCCTTTTGGATTCCTCAAGTAAATCCTTTGACTCCAGCTCTGCAGCGGCTCCTGGAGCCACCCCTTTTTCCCTGCTCCCACCAATCTCACTCAGAACCCTTATCATCTGTACCCCTAATCATGACAGCCCTAATCATGACAACCAACTGCTGTCTCTCTCTCTAACCTCTGCTTACTGTTCTGGAAATGTTTTCACCACGTTCTATCCTGTTGGACTTCTGTCTTCACAGGACCTTTGAATATCTGTGAGGAAATGACTATCTTGCACGGGGGCTTCTTGCTGGCTGAGCAGCTGTTCCGCCCCAAAGCGCTGGCCGAACTGACCAAGTCTGACTGGGAGCACGTTGGGCGGCCCATTGTGGAGGCTCTGAGGGAGATCTCCTCCGCCACAGCCTGCTCCCAGCCCTTCGCCTGGAAGAAGAAAGCGCTGATCATCATCTGGGCCAAGGTGCTACAGCCCTACCCCATCACCCCTTCCGACATGGAAACCCGCTGGCAGGAAGATGTGTTCTTCTCTGTGGGCAACATGATCCCCACCATCAATCACACAGTCCTCTTTGAGCTGCTCAAGTCGCTGGAGGCCTCTGGACTCTTTATCCAGCTCCTGATGGCCCTGCCCACCACTGTCTGCCGTGCGGAACTAGAGCGCTTTTTGGAGCACATGACCATCGACACCTCTTCCAAGGACGTGGCCTTCTTCCTCGACGTCTGGTGGGAAATGATGAAGCACAAGGGCAATCAGCAGGACCCCCTGCTCTCCCAGTTCCGGACAATGGCCCACAAGTACCTGTCCTCCTCCGATGACTTCTCCCACCCGCCGAAGAGGTTCAAGTCCGATCCAGATGTGTGTCCAACCATGCCCCTGCTGGCCATGCTGCTCACGGGGCTGAAACAAATCCAGGACAGGATCCTATGCCCCGGGATGAAGTGCTGCGCATTAGCCAACTTGGCTGACATGCTGACCGTGTTTGCGCTGATGGAGGAGGACCCCCAGGAAGTGTCTGCAACCGTGTACCTGGACAAGCTGGCCACGGTGATCTCCGTGTGGAACTCGGACACCCAGAACCCGTATCACCAGCAGGCGCTGGCAGAGAAGGTGAAGGAGGCGGAGCGGGACATCAGCCTGACCTCCCTGGCCAGGCTGCCAAGCGAGACCATCTTCGTGGGCTTTGAGTTCCTGCGCAGCCTGCTGCAGGAGTGGGGGGAGGAGCTGCAGGCCTTGCTCAGCAGCAGCCAGGGGACCAGCT
>NW_011495033.1:1931770-1932452 GCF_000754665.1 Bison bison bison | reverse complement strand
CCGGCTCTGCGACAGCCTGACCTCCTTCAGCCAGAATCTGAAGCTCTACCTGGACACCACCAGCCTGGCCAAGGAGGAGAGGCAGGTGGTCTCCGAGCTGGCAGAGTGCGTGGGGGACTTCCTGAGGAAGACGAACAGGGTGGTGAGGAGCAAGGGCGGTGAGCAGGACATCACCGCCTCCATCGCCATGGCCATCATCGAGCAGAAGATGGACCGCCACATGGAAATGTGCTACATTTTTGCCTCCGAGAGGAAGTGGGCCTTCTCGGACGAGTGGCTGTCCTGCCTTCTCAACAACCGAGCTCTCTTCCGAGAGCCGGGCCTGGTGTTAAAGCTGCTGGAGACGGTGATGGAAGTCAGCACGATAGACAGGGCTGTCTCCGAACCTCAGATCAAACAGGTGTTCGACTTGATCCTGGAGTGTTACACACACCTCTCTTTGCCAGATAAAAATAAAGTCCTCTCGGGGGTCCTGCTCTCCTGGGGGCGCAAGGGCCTCTCTGAGAAATTGTTAGCTCACTTGGAGGGCTTTCAGGAGGACCTCAACACGACTTTCAACCAGCTCACACAGAGCGCCTCTGAACAGGGCTTGGCTAAGGCTGTTGCTTCCGTGGCCCGCCTGGTCATCCTGCACCCCGAGATCACGGTGAAGAAGGTGTGCAGCATGGCTGTGGTCAACCTC
>NW_011495033.1:1928451-1931670 GCF_000754665.1 Bison bison bison | reverse complement strand
TGCCTCAAAGAAACGGTCTGGACCAAGCTCTCGACACCCCGGGAGGAGAAGCAGTTTCTGGAGCTCTTGAGCTGCCTGGTGAGTCCTACAAAGCCCCAAGGGATTCCAGTCGCTGCTCTGCTCGAGCCGGATGAGGTACTAAAGGAGTTCGTCCTGCCTTTCTTGATGCTGGAGGTCAAAGAGGTGGACCTCAGTCTGAGGATCTTCGTCCAGACTCTGGAAGGGAGCACAAACCTGGAAGAATACTGGCTGCAGTCCTGCTCTCCGTTCCCGCTCATCTTCAGCCTGTGCCAGCTCCTTGATGGCTTCAGCAAATACTGGCAGCTCCCTAAGGAGAAGCGCTGTCTCCCCCTGGACGGGAAGGACCTGGCCATCCACATCCTGGAGCTCCTCTGTGAGGTGGTTTCAGCTAACACCGACACCTTCTCCCCAGACACCTGGGTCAAGTCGCTGTCCTGGCTCCACCGGAAGCTGGAGCAGCTAGACTGGACTGTGGGCCTGAGACTGAAGAGCTTCTTTGAGGGCCACTTCAAGTGCGAGGTGCCAGCCACGCTCTTTGAGATCTGTAAGCTTTCTGAGGACGAGTGGACCTCCCAGGCCCACCCCGGGTATGGGCCTGGCACAGGCCTCCTGGCCTGGATGGAGTGCTCCTCCATCTCCAGCAGCATCTCTGAGCAGATGCTCGCACTCCTGGTGGTGGACGTGGGCAACCCTGAGGAGGTCAGGTTGTTCAGCAAGGGCTTCCTGGTGGCCCTGGTACAGGTCATGCCATGGTGCAGCCCCCAGGAATGGCAGTGCCTTCACCAGCTGACCCGGAGACTGTTGGAGAAGCAACTCCTGCACGTCCCCTACAGCCTGGAGTATATACAGTTCGTTCCTCTGCTCAACCTGAAGCCCTTTGCCCAGGAGCTCCAGCTCTCTGTCCTCTTGCTTAGAGTTTTTCAGTTTCTCTGCAGCCAGAGCTGCCGTAACTGGCTCCCTGTGGAGGGCTGGAGCCATGTGGTCAAGCTCCTCTGCAACAGTCTGACCAATCTCCTGGACTCCGTTCGGTTGATACAGTCGGTTGGCCCTTGGGCTCAAGGACAAGAGCAGGACCTGACCCAGGAAACCCTGTTTTTCTATACCCAGGTCTTCTGTCATGTTCTGCACATCATGGCCATGGTCCACCAGGAGGTCTGTGAACCTCTCTATGTCTTGGCCTTGGAGATCCTCACCTGCTACGAAACCCTGAGCAAGACCAACCCTTCCGTCAGCTCCTTGCTCCAGAAAGTAAACGAGCAGCGCTTCTTAAAGTCCATCGCCGAGAACATCAGCCCTGAGGAGCGGCGCCAAACCCTCCTGCAGAAGATCAGCAACTTCTGACGTCCATGGGTCAGCAACTTCTGACATCCATGGGTCAGAAAACAGCCGGGCCTCCGCTTGGCGGGCTGGATGGGGACTGGGGCAGAGAAGCAGAAACTTTTCAGTCATGTGGAATTGTACACAAGCCCCCAAAATAAGACAATAACAGTGTAAAGAAAATAGTTTCTTAGGTATTTGTAACATACAGGTTGTAATAAAATTCTTTTTGAGTTTCACCTTGCCTGTTTTGAGTCTTTCTCCTCAGTGGTCTTGGCTCCTCAATACACTCTGAAACTGGGCTCAGCTTGACCTGATCTCTTAGCTAGGGGGAACATGTTCATCGTTGGCTTCTCCCAAGAAATAAGTCTAAAGGTGAAACACTCAGGTAGACAGATTATAAGGCACATGCGTTCTTTTGCACTGAAACTCTTAAGAGACTCTTGTGGTGTCTTGGAAAGGGCAGGACCTAGGAAAAGGACTCTTTTTCTGCTACCACTTAGCCAAGTGATTTGTGTGCCCACAAGGCCTGCAGCCACTGTAAAAGGAGGAGGTTGGGCCAAGAACATTAGATGTTGGGGGATAGGTCAGTGACCTCAGAAAAATGGGTGTCCTGAGTTAAGAACTTCTGCCCCCCATGTTAACTCCATCTATTCACTGGGTCCCTAAGGGGCTGTACTGAAACTGGTAAACACAGCAGAGACGAGTTCAAAGGATGGGTGCACTTATCTTCTGCCTAGGATGGGTTGTCATGGTTTTGAAAAACGTGGGAGCGGAAGATGGTGTGTGTGGAGGCATGAAAAGGCAAATTTAAGGCTGTCCAGGATGTATTACAGAACTCGGAGGACTGATGAGGTGTTTAATTGGGAGGCAAGGAAGGACAGATCCATACTCCCCATCATAGTGAGGCAGTATTCGGGTTCAGGTTAGTGGGCTGGCTCTGTCTGTGGCCTACAATCGGGTTTCCACCCTCCTGACTCCTAGTTGGGATTCACCTAGAAGAGAAGAAAGGGCCTGAAGTTACGTGACCACTGGGCGTGAAGTCGAGAACCCTTGGCACCATGAATTACAGAAACACTTTAGAGTGAGATATGAGCGAGGCCCTCCTAGAGGCTGAAAGCGTTCACACATCCCTTCCCCGCAACAGCCCACCTCTGCCAGTTGCGTGGATAAGAACACAGATGAGAAGCACAGACACAGTCACTTACTGGAAGTCGGCATGAATGTATTTCACAAATGAGAATTAAGTTGGAAAATATTAGTGCAATTTAATCACCACAGGGGTGATTAATAAAGATATACTGATAGTAAACAAAACAGTAAAAAAATTACAGCATTTTTTTTAAACGGCACCCATTAAAGACCGAAAGAGTCAAAATTTGAGACACTGTCACACATTCAGTACTTTAAAAAGTTCACAGACAACAATGAATTAAAAGGCACTTTAAAAAAAATCTAGTTTTTCACTACCATTTGGGAAGAAATTCTATGGTAGCAGTTTCTAAAATCCTTTTTTACTGTTAAGGAATAATTAGTGTTGGCACCAGAGGATGCTATTTGCAAATGGTAGGTAGGAGTCAGTCCACAGGACATATTTGGGCCAGGGCTGTCTTGCCCTCTTGCTCTCCAGCCTTCTGTGGCTAAATGGTGGTAACTCAGAGAGGAACAGGCTTTGGACCACAAGCTCTGGCTTATCAGGAGGCCATCTAGATGAGACACCTCACGGTTTGGAATACTGAAGTCCATCCTACTCCATAGGAAAAGGAGTGTCAAAGAGTGGGGTCACCCAGTGAATAGCTCAGCAGCCGTCATCTTGTGTTAACCCTGTAGTTTTTAACAAGAGCATCCTGTATGTGTGGATATGGGGGAAGCTGGGCTTGA
>NW_011495033.1:1913014-1928351 GCF_000754665.1 Bison bison bison | reverse complement strand
GCTTAAGAAGGGAACAGTATCTTACCCGTTGACAACAAGCTCATAAGTTTGACACTGGTCTTTCCAAGTCAGCCTGCAGAGGTGCTGACCCATGGGCCTTCCTACCTACTCAGGTGCTTCAGGCTCCCATCCCTGCCTCCTACTGCACCCCGCCAGATCAGTAGACAGGATTTTATGTTGGCACATGGATGAGAGAATGAGGCAAAGGACCAACGGGTTATTTAGTAAACAATAAAAAAAACTACCTACCCACAGTGATTTTCCCAGGCCAGCATTACAAAAAATTATGTAAAGAACCAAGTCATCACTTGCTTCTGCTGGCCCAGCGTGTAGATACTGCCCTGAGTGGTTGGAAAGGTGGAGAGCCACCAATATTAGGACCAGGCAGGTGCCCAGCTGCTTAGCACCTTGGTACCCCTTTCTCCACACCCCCTGTTTCTACCTCCCAGAGCCCTGGAGGTAAGACCCAAGGAAGGATCCTTGGGCTTTGCATTAAAACCACCTCACTGCCAGTGGAGCTCTGACAGGATCCAACAGTTGTTACTAAGGGAAAAAGTGCTTTTGCAAAAGGGGCAGGTTAGAAGAGGGGGGTGATAGTGAATATCCTTTAGAAAAACTCAAATCCATCTGCTGAACAATACCCAAAAGGCTGAGGCCACCCAAGACACAATTTGCAATTTGGTCCAGGGAATACTGAGTGGAGGCGGCCCACTGCCTGACTCATGGGAGCCGTCAACTGTCCTTTTTGGCTGGAGGAACATCAAAGAGCCGGGCTGCCTTTTTGCACAGCAGAGAGAACCAGTAGATCTGTGGCGCGATGAGGAAAGCATTGGCCACATTGCAGTGGAAAGGAATGTGGAAGGGCACTCGGAGCAGGCTTAGGCCCTGCTGCCGGCCGTAGGACCAGTACATGAAAGGGAAGAGGAGGATCCGACACATGAAGAAAGTGGTCAGAGTGAGGATTCCGTTCACCTTGTACAGCAGGGAGTGCTGCTGCTGTAGCTGCAAAAGAAGAGGGAGGGAGAAAGCAAGGTCACCTTCGGGTTGTGACTAGCCTGAGCCCCACAGTGTACAGGCCAAGCGTCTCCTCTTCCGACACGTGTAGAAAAGATGATTAAGTACTGCCGTATTGATATATGCATACAGTCCCATATTTTTTTCCAGCAGTGATATGAAAGCCACCCAGCTGACAGGAACCCGGAAACAGCAGATTAGAAAATCTGTGGACTTCCCTGGTGGTCCAGTGGTTAAGAATCCGCCGGCCAATGCAGGGGACACGGACTCAATCCCTGGTCTGGGAAGATTCCACATGCCTTGGGGCAACTCCGCCCGAGTGCCACAACTACTGAGTCCTCACACCACAAGAGAAGCGACAATGAGAAGCCCACACACAAGGATGAGTAGCCCCAACCCCTGCAACTGAGGAAAACAACTCGAGAGCACCAGTGAAGACCCAGTGCAACCAAAATAATTTTAAAAACACTTATGACCAGGAAAAATTATATATAAAGTGAAAGTCACTCAGTCATGTCCGACTGTGCGATTCCATGGACTGTAGCCCACGAGGCTCCTCTGTCTGTGAAATTCTCCAGGCAAGAATACTGGAGTGAGTAGCCATTTTCTTCTCCAGAGGATCTTCCCCACCCAGGGATTAAACCTGGGTCTCCTGCATTGCAGGAAGATTCTTTACTGTCTGGCCACCATAAAGAACTGGATCAAATGTGAAATCAAACGTACAATTTCACCCCCATTGGCTTTGAAGACCAAATGACCTTTAAGTCTATTCAGGGGTCTCCTACCCCACTATTCGTAGCACTAAAGGGATTTCTCCAACCACTCCCACCCCTAATCTCCAAGGAAAAGCAGAGTTGGTTCCCTTGGCATTATTTCTGCCACCCCACCCATACATGCCTGGATCAGAATTCTGCCCAGCGATACAAATGGAGTGCTCAGTTCTGCTGTGAAGATGCAGCCGACAAAGAAGTCCCCAAGCTCTCCCCTGAGCTTCTGCAGACGAAAAGAGGAAAGGGGAAATAAGTAATGGAGGTTGAGGAGCCACCGGAAGGAAGGTTCTTAACTGGAGCTATTGGAAAGGGTAACCTTGAGCAACCCTGTGGGGGTGGGGGGAAGTACTCAATGGGCTGGTGCAAACCAGCTCACACTGGGGGGCCTCCACAGTGCCCAGAATCCCCAGGGTCCAGAGGCAACCGCATCACACACTGGGTTTGCTCTGAATTTCAGTGTCAGCCAAAAGAAACTGCAGCCTACTTTCAGGTGTCCACTTAGTCCTGCCAAGGGCACTGAAGCCAGATCAGTTCCATAAAATGCGTGCCAGGCCCCAAGCTTGATGTTAGGGTCCCATCGGAGAGGCTTGTCAATATCACGCCCTCTTGCTTCTCCTCCTATCCTTTCAGGAAAGCAGCACAGTGTACCCCCGAGGGGAGGTATGGAAACTCTCAGAGCCCCACTTTCTTCATCTACCATAGAGGGCTAACAGTCTCCCTAATTATCACGTCTGATTGCTTGAGTGTGTGCTAAGTTGCTTCAGTCGTGTCTGACTCCTTGCAACCCCATGGACTGTAGCCACCAGGCTCCTCTGCCCATGGGATTCTCCAGGCAAGAATACTGGAGTGGGTTGCTGTTTCCTCCTCCAGGGGATCTTCCCGACCCAGGGATCAAACGCTCGTCTCCTCCGGCTCCTGCATTGCAGGCGGATACTTTACTGCTGAGCAACCAGGGAACTCATGTCTAATTATTTCTAACAATTTCTAATGACTATTAGAAAGCTGTGAGTTTTTAAACCAAGCACCTGTCACACAGTAGGTCCTCAGGAATGACTCGTTACCCACTCTGCATTCCCATTTCTCTTCCTTGTTGGGTGAGTTTTTTTATTGGGGGGGGCAGATCTGGGAAGAAATTAAGAGACTGTTTTGAGAGTCTCTGCTTTTGTGACATCAAAATAATGTATACAGCCCTCTCTGTGTACTATTAGGGCAAATAACCAGTTGATGGAGCTACTCTCATTTCTTTAAATAGTCTTTATGTTGTATATTGGTTTTTATCTTAAAAAAATTTTTTTTATTATTTTACCATGCCAGGTCTTAGTAGCAGCATGTGGGATCTAGTTCCCTGACCAGGGATCGAACCCAGGCTCCCTGTACTGGGAGTTTGGAGTTTTAGCCACTGGATCACCAGGGAAGTCCCTGGTTTTTATCTTCAATGAACTAAAGGCAGACCCTTTGACAAATGCTGGAGAAGCCCTGAGGGCTAGGGGATCACCAGTAAGGAGGACCAGAAGTTTCAGATGTAACTCCTCCCTACACTATGGCAGCAGCTGGCAGGAGGGCGGCGGGTGAGGCAGCGAAGGGGAGGAAAAGGGGGAATCTGATGGTCGGGGTGCCCGGTTCAACAAGAGAAAAGAGTGACCTGGTGGCTGTCGGGAGGCCATTACCTGGGCAATGGGCACAAGGACAAGCAGAATGAACACGTGGTGTGTGATCATGAGGCGGTTTTTGCTTAGGAAGTTTCGAAAAATGGTGAGGGAATGTTTGCTGCTCTGGTCCCCGGCTCGATACCATTCACAGAGGTACATGGCGTAGGTGTCATAGATCATGTAGGGAATCAAAAACCAGACATACTCTCGGGCAAGCCAGTGCCTGAAAGAAAGCATATACACAGTCCAGGAAGTAATTATGGGTATCAACTATGAAGGCTCACAGCCAGCCTCCACTTAAACACATTTGCTTTGGCTTTGTACTTCATCAGCTGTCTTGACCCCAGATACTTTACAGTGAAGATGCTGGAACTGACAGGGCGAGTGAACACCTTTCTTTAAATTTACGGGGCAAACTTCTAAGTGCCAAAGGCTTAGAAAGCAAGGATTCCCTCAGCACCCTGTGTTTCGGTGACTTGCCATCACTATTTGCCTACTCATTTATAATGGATTTTCTGGTACTGCAATACAGGCTGACTTTGAGGTAGATACCTCTACCAATGATTCAATCGCCCCACCAAGAAACTGATTTGGAATACTCCACTTGTTACTCAGCAGTTGAGTTTCTCTTAACATCTGTTTGCAACCCCACTCTAGGGAGTTTCTGGGAAGTGGCCCTGGCCATTTTCTTTATAAATGCACAGCTGAACTCAGTGTCATTCATTAAGAAAAATGTGTCTGGAAACGAGCCCAGATCTCAAGGACTACCTTACATCGGACAGATACCCAAAGAGAACCCAGGACAAAAGACAAGTGTTCCCATTTACTTGTCCAAAGGGGTTGAATCAATATTTGCTAAGTCAAAATTATAGTTTTATCACTGTCCCAGAGCAGATTTGAAGGGAAGTCTCTACATAATTTTGGAAATTTTGGTCCCAAAAGAGCCATTCTACAGAAAATATATGTGAAAAAAAATTAAAATGATGTACTATCTGGAGAAGGACAGACTCACCAAATCAGCTAAGTTTGACAGTGCACCCACATGTTTGGCAGATGAAACATTTCACTATTATGTGGCTCAAACTACCCAAACATCAGAATCGCCTGCAGTGCTTGTTCAGGGCTTGAAACCCCAGAGACTACACATGGTGTGCCAAGGGCCTCACATCTGTATCTTTACCTTTGTCCCGGGTGACTCAACCAAAGGAGCCCATCCACTGAATAGGGAACATTGGGAATATATAGAGTGCCATTCACATTCCGGTTCCTGAATCATTCCACACTTACCACAGCAAAACTCAAGAATGAGTAAGCTGTGAAACAGGCAAACAAGTAATGGCAAATTTAATATTCATGCAGGTAAATTAACAGCCAAGTTCCACGGAGGTGAAAAAAGATGCAATATTTATCCTACTGCCCATCTGCGGTCTCCACCGCTTTCTTGAAGCAATCCCAATTAAAACAACTATGAACAGCTACTAGAAGCTCAGCTGAAATATAACTGACCTCTCCCCTTGAGCGAATCCCAGGGTTTTAAAATTCTGCACACAGTACCAATTCAGTATGATGAGAAAGTGTGGCTGTCAGAAGAATTCCCCGAAGACTTACTAGCAAGCAGTCTAGATTATAATCTTAGCTACCACTAGCCTGGACCTGAACTACTTCTTTTATTAAATGAAGATAATAATCCTTGTCTTACTTCCCTGATAAAGTCATTGTGAAGATTAGAAAGTCAAAAGTATGAGAGTCCTTTTATTTATTTATTTATTTATTGGCCATACCGCCGTGGCTTGTGGGATCTTAGTTCCCCAACCAGGGATTGACCCTGGGCCCTTGGCAGTGAACGTGTGGGGTCCTAACCACTGGACCTCCAGGAAATTCCTGATGAGAGTCCTTTTATTTTACTTTTTAAATTATATGTGTTTATTTTTGGCTGTGGTGGGTCCTCATCACCGCGCAGGGTTTTCTCCAGTTGCGGTGAGCAGGGGCTACTCTTTGCAATGGTTCTCGTTTCGGAGCACAGGCTCTAGGGCTAGAGGACTTCAGTAGTTGCAACACGTGGGCTCCAGAGCACAGGCTCTACAGGTGTGGTGCATGGGTTCCGTTGCTCTGCAGCATATGGGATCTTCCCAGATCAGGGATTGAATCTGTGTCTCCTGCATTGGCAGGCAGATTCTTTACCACTGAGCCACTGGTGAGCCTGAAAGTCCTTTTAAATGTAAAAAGTACTGTCCAAATGTAAGTGCTTAGGGAATTCCCTGTTGGTCCTGCGTTTAGGACTCTACGCTGTCACTGCTGGCAGATCACTGGTCAGGGAACTAAGATCTAGCAAGCCTCACAGTATGGCCAAAACAAACAAACAAACAAAGTAAGTGCTTAAATAGAGAAATTGCCTAGAGTTGTGACTCTCAGCCCTTTTAAGGATCTGGATCTCTTTAAGATGATGATGAAAGCCCTGGCCCCACACCACATTCTGCATATAATTTGGGAAGATTCATAGACACCTCCTCCTACCTACAGACATTCTATATGAAGGCCTAAAGTTCAAGGGCATAGGATAGAACAATATTTGGATGAACAGACTATGAGTCCTGAAGGCTTTTTCCCTGCCCCCAGATGATCTAGGTGCCTTTAGAGCATCTTTGTACATCCACGTAAGGTGAAGATGGTGTCTGTCTCCATTCTGCAAGCAGAGAATGAATCTAAGGCATAAAGTTACACAAAAGAAGGACCCTGAAAGCCAAACTCAGATGCCCAAGCTCCTGAGACACAGGGCTAAAGAACTGAAAGGTAATCGTGTGCAGACCTCTTTTCTGAAATGTGTAGCAGCTCTCTGCAGCTTGCCCAGGAGTGCTGTGGGGCTGCATCTGCCTTTATCTCTGCAAATGAGGCGCGTGTCAAGTTTGACCTGACAGACTAGAGTGAGGGAGCTTGTTCCACCATCAGAAAATGCTCAATTAAAATACATATTGAATCCAGCCAAGCAAAAGCTATTAGCCTTAGATGTATGCAGTCAGTCACTTGACCTGTCTTCTCTCAGCATCTACAGTGTGTTGCCAATAGCTGTGGTCTTGTCTAAAAAGAGGCAAAAGAAGAAAAGCACAAACATCACGATGGCAGGACAAATCCCAAGTAAGATCCGGGCATGGAATCTGCAGGCCACAGTGAGTTAGATGCCCCACTCAGGCTCCCCTGCCATTCCAGTCCAAACAGGTAAAAAGCAGGGCATTAAGCAAGTCACCATGAGAAAGGAATCAGGACAGGCTATTAACTTTCCCCGCACATTTGACAGCCGCTCTTCAATTTATCTGTGAGGAAGAAAGAGTGATTCTGAGAAGACAAATGAAAAGGATGGCTTTAAAAGTGGGAGGTGAGATGGTGGGAACCACCACTGCACAGGTGTAAACACTATACAAAGTAAAGTCCAGGTCTTTATGATATGTTTTACCAGATGCACATTTGCTGCCCCAGCCCTGGACTGAGCTCTAACACACACAGGAGTCAGTTTTCCAAAAGCTCCAGAAAACTCTTCATCACCTTCATCTTTCAGAGAAAAGAGGAAAGCAGCATTTGTAAGGAAAGGGATGAGGTGTTTTGTTCCTTTCCTTAGGAGGGCTCTGCTAACCACCCTGGACATACCTTGGCTCTGGAGTCCAAAGCAGAACCCCAGGGAGGTCATTTAAAAGCATCAAAAGCCTTACTTTCACTTGTAATTTTCACATGTATCAATCGCATAAAGAACTTGGGTCGGTAGACCACACTGTCCTCTAATACACCTTAAATGAGACTCAAGTCTCTAAATGGCATTCTCTAGCATTTATTTATAAGCTGGCGATGCTGAAGAAGGTGAGGAGAGGAGGGAACTAATTATGGTGCCCAAGTTTCACCCATTAATCAGCTGTCTGCTGGCTTACGCTGATAAAGAACCAGTGCCTGTGAGCCACTCAACTGTGGAAACCTCGAAAGAGTTTGGCGCTGTGATTTGTGTAGCTTTCAATCGGCATCCGCATCAGATGTTACCTGTCGGTGATCACGTCGCTGCAGGAGCGGATGACGATGATCCCAGACCCGGTGGCCAACACAGCCTGCACTGATGAAACCAGCCTAACGTGCGGCAGAAAAGAGAAACGGGGTGGGGTGAGGTGGTGAAGAGCGCCCTCAATCCAGTCTCACGGACAGCATGAAGCCAGAACCCTGCAAACTGACTTTCCCCAGGCTGCCGGGGCAGCGAGGGCCGCCACCCCGCTCCCGACCCTCAAAGCCATTGGTAGATGTCGGAGGCCGGGTCATCAGCGCGGGCAGCCGACCCCCGCTTCTGGCCACCCCCACCCCTCCCCGGCAACCGCCTCCAGACACCTCCGTCTTCCTCCGTCCCTCCGGGGCAGGACGCACAGGGTCCTCGGAGCGCTCTGGCCGGCACCGCGGAGGGGCGAGGACCCGGGAGGCAGCCCCCTCGCTTCCTGTCGCCCCCCTTTTCCGCCCTGGGCTCGGCGCGGGGCGGGCGCGGCCGGGGCGGATAGCCCGGCGGCGACGCGGGCTCGCCCCGTACCTGGTGCTGATCATCACGCAGTCGTGGTGGGTCCAGGCGGGCCGCGCGCGCCGCAGTCCCCAGGTGCAGACCCCGAAGAGCCCCGGGAAGAAGAGCGAGCCCCAGGCCAGCGGCAGCAGCATGGGTGCTTGGGCTCGGCCGCCTCGCTCGGCGCCCTCGGCGTGGCTCGGTTGGCTCCGCGCGCGCGGCTCGGGGACTGGCGCAGCCCGCCCGCCCCTATTTCAACCCCCGCTCTCCGCTCCCGTCCCGGCCCGCCGCGACTCTGGCCGCCGCCGGGCGATGGCCCGGAGCTCGCGGCGCCACTCCCCGCGTGACCAGGCCGCGGACCGCGATAGGCGCGGGCCGGCCGGGCGGGGCGGGGTCTCGCCGCCGCCGCCCTGGACCCGAGGCTGCCCGGGGTTCCCGGCCGGCCGGCGAGTGGGCGCTGGCGGGAGCTACTGCCCGCCGGGCCCTGAGCGCGCCGATGCTGCACCCCCGACCCGCGGCGCGCCAGTGGCCGCCGCCCGGCCGAGGCCGTGGGGGCAGCGCCGAGGCTCTCGCGGCTTCTGTTCCGTCACTGCGGACGCCTCCCCCTCCCGCGGGGACCCGCGCGGCCAACCAACCGCCTCGCACCTGCCCTCCCCAGCCCCGGGCCAGGCGGCGGGTGGGGGAGGCCCCGAAAGAGCCAGGTAGGAAAAGGCGCCGGGCCGGGACCCACAGAGCAGCGCGGTGGGGTGAGCCCTGGGCCAGGGGCGTGGCCCGGCGCGAACCGGGCGGTGGGCGTCTCTCAGGCGAAGGGAGGGGAGGGCGGGTGTGCTGGTGGCGTCCGCCTGCGCGGCTTGTCTATGAAGCACTCTAGCTTCCAAGTAGGATTCTTAAGGAAATGGTCTCTCTGCCGGCCAAAGATGGCTTTTCCACGTTCTGCCAACTGCTCAACTTTCTCCAGGGGAGCATCGCTCCGAGAAACATGAAATCCTGAATCCAGCAGTTCCTCTCTCAAACCACACAGGGCGGTGGGGTCTCAGGGCCGCAGACTTGCTGTGGTATTGCGGTGCTGTCTCTTGGCTTAGGGGCAAGATACCATCCCGTCCTGGTGACTGTTGTTATTGTTATTGATAACGTCATCCTTATTTCAGAGTTCTTGGTCAGATGCCTTGGAATTGAGTGGAGTGAATCAAGCTGTTTTCACTCAGCACCAAACACAGAGCGCCAGTACATTAACTTGAGTACTACCGGCTTCTCTTTTCTTGGGATTTGCCAGAGTTTTACTTTGGTCTGTATCTTCCTCAGCTTACAAAGGGGAGCAAGACAATTCACTTACGTCTACAGCAATCGAAAGGTGCTATAGATCTCTTCAAATCACCATCATGCAAAATGCTGACCAAAGCCCTCACAGAGGACTCTGGAAGAGATGGGCCCGGCCTCCCTGGGCCATTTTGCTCATTTGTGAAATTGAAGAGGCTGTATTACAAACCCTCTTAGGTTCTTCCTGCCCCCAAATCTTTATGATTCTATGACTTTTATAAGCTAACAGATGATTTCTGTTAGATGCCAATTAAATTTTATCTAACATCGCAGTTGCTGGTGTAGAAGCAGATATAGAATAAACACAGCTTTCAACATCTTCCTATATGTAGTTAAACTGAGAGATTTAGCCAACAGTAAGGAGAAGGCAGTGGCACCCCACTCCAGTACTCTTGCCTGGAAAATCCCATGGATGGAGGAGCCTGGTAGGCTGCAGTCCATGGGGTTGGGAAGAGTTGGACACGACTGAGCGACTTCACTTTCCCGAATTGGAGAAGGAAATGGCAACCCACTCCAGTGTTCTTGCCTGGAGAATCCCAGGGACAGGGGAGCCTGGTGGGCTGCCGTCTATGGGGTCGCACAGAGTCGAACACGACTGAAGTGACTTAGCAGCAGCAGCAGGAAGGAAGCAAAAGTGGGCTTCCCTGATGGCTCAGCAGTAAAGAGCCTGCCTGCAGCCTGCACTACAAGAGACCTGGGTTTGATCCCTGGGTCAGGAAGATCCCCAGGAGGCCAGCATGGCAACCCACTCCAGTACTCCTGCCTAGAGAATCCCAGGGACAGAGGAATGTGGCAGGCTGCAGTCCATAGGGTTGCACAGAGTTGAACACGACTGAAGCGATAAGCAGCAGCAGCAGCAGCAGCAGCAAGAAAGCAGAAAACCCAAAGAAAAGTCTGATATTTCTTCTACTGAGGGCAACATTTCTGACTCCCCAGTTCACTGCCAACACATTGGTAGAAATGTGAAAGATACTTCCATTTGGTAGCAAGTTATCTGGCAAATAAAAGGCTATCTGTATATTCATATTTGCAGCTATCTGTAAACCTTCCATTCTCTCCGGGACAGCAAATCCTTCACTGCAATTTCCACTCCCTGCCCGTTTATCCCAGTCACCTCCAGCTCTCCCAGAGAGGGACAGTGGTCATAAGTCCTTGCTACCATCTCTTCTTAAAGGTATCAGCAACCTGCATCAACGATGAAATACTTCTAAGTGATGGGAATCAACAAGTCGTTTGTACGGCTCTTAAGGAGTCTATGAAGGGAAAACAAAACAACATGTTTCATGCAGAGAAAATAACCAGTAAAATCAATTTCAAAAACCATGCTCATGAAGTCACTAAAATGTTTACGTTGAATCACCAGAAGGGCAACAAGCATAAACATAAGCCTTGGCTTTTCAAGTGATCCAAAAACTCCTGTGAGCAAATGATAAAGTTGAGTAAAAAGTATCAAAAGAAATTTTTTTCAACCCAAACTTCCACTATCCCTTCAAAAGTCTTGAGCCAAATGATTCTTCCTGCAAGAAGGAATCTGTCTCTAGGCAGGTTTCTAAGTTCATTTTCTGAACTGCCTTTGCATTTGTGTAGTACGCATGTTGGTTTTTATTTATACACTCTTTCTTCAAAATAGGACCACGTCGGGAATTTCCTGTCTGTCCGGTGGTTAGGACTTGGTGCTTGTTTGGGGAACTATGATCCCGCAAGCTGCGTGATGTGACAAAAAAAAAAAAACAACAAAAAAACAGGATCTTTTTGTTTTGTTCCCTTCGTTACACCTGGCACATTGCAAATGCTCGAGAAATGTGTGATACTTTTTAAAGCTAATGCTCGTTGAGTACTCATAATATGCCAGGTACTGGATCCAACATTTTGCATGCATTATCTCATTGTTCGTCATGAAAAATCTATTACCCTCACTCAGCATGAGGGAGTGAGTGAGTGTATGTGTGTCTGTCTGCAAAATGAGACCCAAAGCAACTAAAATATCGCTAAGGTCAGACTGCTGGTAGCAGCGCTGGGATTTAAATTCAGTATTTTCTGCCTTCAAGGTCAATGTACTTAATGATTATTCTGCCATCAAACTTGATAAGCAAGGAGAGAGTAATTCTTTTTCACAATGTGGTTTTGGATTAGTAACCATTGTTCCTAATTGTTTTCCCACAAATAGAAATGTATGGGGTGGAGTTTATGGGCTCTGATGCCATTATTAACACCATTTTATATTTATATATAATTTTTCAAAGCATTTTACATGTATTATCTGAGTTGGTTCTCAAAATAACCAACCCAGTGAGGTAGATAAGCTTATTATTTTCACTTTATAGATAAGAAAACTTAGGAACAAATGGTAAATAGAATTGCCACTCTATGAAGTGGCAAGACTCAAATTAGGAGCAGGACTCCTGATTCATGTTCCAGTGTGATTTCAACTACTTCACGCTATAGGGTTGGGAAGAAATTTACGGAGGTTTTAATTATACTTCCTTTGTGGGTTTCAGGAGTGAGGTTTGGGTTACTGGATGTTAAGACTTATTTACCTAATCAGAATCACACCCCTTGAATGGGAATCAATAAAGCTTCTAGTTTTGGAGGGCTGTGGTGGGATTTCTCAGTGGTTTCTTCTGCCACTGATCCTGCTTCTTGGTCCCCATCTCTCCCAGTACTTTAGATCCCAAGCTGGATACTGTCAGTAAGTAAGATACATGACTGTCCCCATATCTGCTCCCTGGCTTCTCCAGCCTTAAACTGAAAATTCCATATTTACTTGTAAAATACTTTGAGAATACTCAAGTGAATAGATTGCTGGGAGAAATATCAATAACCTCAGATATGCAGATCACACCACCCTTATGGCAGAAACCAAAGAAAAACTAAAGAGTCTCTTGATGAAGGTGAAAGAAGAAAGTGAAAAAGCTGGCTTAAAACTCAACATTCAAAAAACTAAGATCATGGCATCCGGTCCCATCATTTCATGGCAAATAGATGGGGAAACAATGGAAAACGACTGAGATTCACACATGAAACATCTTCACATCGAGCTCCTGAGCCAAAAGGGAACTTAGAGGTCTCCATCCACTCATCTACTTTAAAAATCACAATAAAGAAAATGAAAGTCTTTTGAAATAAAAATTGCTTTATTGAGAACCACACTTCCTTTCTGCATTAGGGACAGGTGAAGCAGAGACAGGGCAGGAAGGAGGAGAAAAGGAGAAAAGAAGTGATGGGAAGAGACGTGGTAAGAAAGATACAGCATAGGAAGATCCATCGGAGGAGACTGAGATAGAAACAGTTACTGGGAATAAAAAAGGCCAAGCTCCAGCCTTCCACACAGGAAAACAGACATGGAGATACAGATCCAGAGATTGCAATTCACAGGAGGCGAACAAGGGGAAAAGGGCTGTAAGACACAGAGAAAAATGAAATGAGGTGGACAAAGAGAAAGAACGTCTCTCCCTTTAGGCTACCACCAGCAAAAGTGTCAACTTGGTCTTAGGACTCAGAGTGTGACCAGGAGGAAGTCGGTCACCTTCCTCTTTTCCCTCCTGTACTCTGCGCTCAGTAAGAACACCTGGTCAACGTGGCCTTTCACGGATCCCTATGTTTCTCCTACAGACCGAATGCTCCCGATGGGCAGGAGGGACCTGTCTATCCACTAAGCAGCCAGGACACCCAGCACCAGGGTTAGGATTAGAGATACCTGAGGGCCCCTTCTGGCTCTGCGGCTTGGAGAAAACTACCTACTCTCCCCTGCAAATGGGCGTGCCTCTCTACCTGTCTCACAGGGCGGCTGTGAGAATTAGGTAAGTCTTTTCACAAATACATGTGAACTATATGCAACGCAGCAATCAGGAATTGTTCTTTCTCTTGGTATCCCCACAGCACAGTAACTTGCTGTTAAGCTTCTCAGTAAACACCTATTAGGTCGAAGATGCCTGGCCTGAGCCAGCTTCCAGACTGCAGCTTCCTCAGTTTCATCCTGGACTGTTTGCAAAAGCAAACTGGGAGTCCGAGAAGCACAGTCACACTCAAGTACATGGCTTCTGCAAACAGGCCACAGCTACACCCCACAGGGAAGTCTTTGCTTCTGTACACACTGATAATGATCCCTGTCAATAAAAAACACAATTTACACAAAGAGCTGATTATATAGTGCTTGCCTTTGTGTATTGCTTTATATTTTTCAAAGTCTTTTCACATATGCACTTCCTTTGCTTATAAATGCAAAACTTTGCTTGTTTGCAGATGGCCACACCTAGCTAAAGGTAGTCAACTTAAAAAAATATTCCAGAATGTTGATCCATTACGGAAATTACCTCTGAAATGAGTTAAAACCAGCAAATCGTTGTGAACAAATTCAGCTGCCGCCTTAAAACAACAAATCAACAATTTTCAGTGTCTTCATGTCTCATCAGTAATTCCATAAAAGGTTGATTTTGTTTACTCTATTTAACTAAACTCAGATAATTTCTTTGTCTTTTTTAGTTTTCTGATCATAAAAGTAATACTTTAAAAACTAAACCATGCCTAATATTGAAAATAATCATAAATAATGCTATCACTGAGATATTACTCTGAGATTATTAACAATTTTGTAGAATTCTTCCCAGTCTTCTTTATATGCATTCGTTATATATCTGAGGTCATGCTTTAATTATGAATATTAATATTTCACTTATAAGCATTTTCAATGTTGAATTTCACAAACCTGATTTTTAATGTCAGAAATGATTTTATATTTGAATTATTATAGATTATCTTTCAAAGTGGCTTTTCACTGGTTTTTAAAGAAATTCTTAACTGAGGGTGAGAGCAGGTTTGTTCGAAGATACACCTTGGCACACAAACTTAGGGCCTTCATCTTTTCTGGTAACTTTATCTTTAAAAATATTAAGATTCCCATCCTTACTCACACTCTGAGTTTCTGTTTTTAAAGTGGCATCATAATATCAACAGAAACCCAAGCTCCTATTTAAGTATCTAGTCTTTTTCTCTTTATAGGTTGAGCTCTATTAACCTATGTAGTAAACTACAATTATGTAGGTGCTTGGTACTTAAGAAATGAACGAAGGAAAAGCATTCCTATTAAGCTAAGTGTGTGGTGTCTTTGGCCACGCACAGCCAATTTCAACCCCAAGAGTTAATCACAGCTCAGTAAGATTGTAGGTGAAAATCTAAATGGCTGGAAACTAAGAACAGTGCAGACGACTGTAATTCAAAAAGATCCATGTACCCCTGTGGTCATAGCAGCACTATTCACAATAGCCAAGACATGGAAGCAGCCTAGATGCCCATCAGCTGACGAACGGATAGAGAAGATGTGCTACATATATACAATAGAACGTTACTCAGCCATAAAAAGGAATGAAATATGCCATTCGCAGCAACACAGATGGACAGAGGGATTGTCGTACTAAGTGAAGTCAGAAAGAGAAAGACAAACGCCATGTGGTATCACTTACATGTGGAACCTAAAATATGACACAAGTGAAATCTACAAAACAGAAACGGACACAGACATGGAGAACAGACTTGTGGCTGCCAAGGGGGAGACGGTGGGGGAGGGAAGGAGTGGGAATTCGGGTTAGCAGATGCAAATCCTGATGTACGGAATGGGTAAACAGCAAGGCCCTACTGAATTGAACAGGGAACTATGTTCAATAGCCTGGGTAGATCATAATGGAAAAGAATATAAGAAAGAAGGAAAGATATATGTATAACTGAATCACTTTGCTGTGTTAATCACTTTATCAGAGATTAACACACTATAAATAGACTATACTTCAATTAAAAAAAAAAAGCAAAGACCCCAATGTTCATCGCAGCACTGTTTATAATAGCCAGGACATGGAAGCAACCTAGATGCCCATCAGCAGATGAATGGATAAGAAAGCTGTGGTACATATACACAATGGAGTATTACTCAGCCATTAAAAAGAATACATTTGAATCAGTTCTAATGAGGTGGATGAAACTGGAGCCTATTATACAGAGTGAAGTAAGCCAGAAGGAAAAACACCAATACAGTATACTAACGCATATATATGGAATTTAGAAAGATGGTAACAATAACC
>NW_011495033.1:1895534-1912914 GCF_000754665.1 Bison bison bison | reverse complement strand
GGAGAATGGCATTGAAACATGTAAAATACCATGTATGAAACGAGATGCCAGTCCAGGTTCGATGCACGATACTGGATGCTTGGGGCTGGTGCACTGGGACGACCCAGAGGGATGGTATGGGGAGGGAGGAGGGAGGAGGGTTCAGGATGGGGAACACAGGTATACCTGTGGTGGATTCATTTCGATATTTGGCAAAACTAATACAATATTGTAAAGTTTAAAAATTAAATAAAATTTAAAAAAAAAAAAAGCAAAGAAAACTGATTAGTTACAGAGACTTAGAAGTCTAATGTGGGGAGGAATCTTCATTATATATAGCAAAAAGAACCTCAGCCCCAAGCATCCCAGCACATGCTTATGCGGCAGCTGAGTGTCACCAGTTGCCTGTACTGACCTCGTGAACTATGAATGGTCAGTCTGAAGACTGAATGAACTGTTGTGATAGGAGCCAGGCTGATAATACATTTGCCCTGCAGGCAGAGCAAACTCCCACATTGCCAGGTAACCTGATGGAGCTGCCTGAGGTCTGAGAATGATTTGGAAGGTTTTCCATATTAGTGTTAGATGAAGGGCAGGGAGCACTTGCCAGCCAAGAGTCTGTCACTTTCCTTCTTTATGTGTTATAAATCCGTTGTTTCCTTATTGCAGTATCTGTGCCTTGAGTGGTTTGTTCAGCATGTTTTCTCCTGTCTGGATTGTTAGTACCATGTCCACTCTGTCTGCTGCTGTTTAATTAACATCTTCTCTAGCCAGAATAGTAGCTCACATATAAACCTTCAAAAAAGATTTTAACATTGGAAAGGAAGAGAAATAACTATTGATATTTTTAAACAATTTGGTAATTTATCGAGAAAAACTAAGAAAATCAACTGAAATATAGAATAAAGCAGTTGAGGTAAGGTGGCTGGATATAAGACCAATACACAGAAATAAATCGCATTTCTATAAGTCAACAAATAACAATTAGAAATGGTAGTAGAAAAAGAGGACTATTTACAATAGTTTTTTAAAATTTATAAAATGGCTAGTTTTAGGCCTAATAAGAAATATGCAAGACCCATATGAAGAAAGTTACAGATTTTTACTGAAGGACATAAAAGCCTAAATAAATGGGAGAAGATGGCTGAAAAACTAAATATTGTAAACATTTGAACTCTCCCCAAATTGATCTGTAAATTCAGTACAATTCTAATTGAAATTCCAACATGTTTTGAATGGACTCCATAAACTTTCTAAAGCTTATGTGAATTAGAGAACATGTGCAAGAATAATCAAGAAATATTTGAATAAAGAACACCCCTGTGGGGTGGAGGAAGAATTTACAATATATCAAAACATCCTAGACCTTATTATCACTGAAACAGTGTAGAAGAAACAGGTCAATGAAACAAAAGTCCTGAACCAGACCCACTACATTTAACCTGTGCGAGTATATCCCATGTGTATGCAAAGAAAGGACTAAGTAAGAAAACCACAGAAACTACTAGCCTTCCTTTGGAAAAAGTAAAATGAGCTGAATAGTGTCACCCCAGGATCCACGATCACCTTAAAATGTGACATCATTTGAAAATGGGGGTTTTTGCAGATTTAACTATGGTAAGGCTTGAGGTGAGACTGTACTGGGTCATGATGGGCCCTAAATCCAACGAGCATATCCTTACAAGAGACAGTAAAGGACACAGGCACAGGGAAGAAGGCCAAGTGAAGATGCAGTGAGGGATTGGAAGGGTGAGTCCATGAGCCAAGGGAAGCCAGGGACTGCTGGCAGCCACCGGAAGCCAGGGCAGAGGCATGAAAGGAAGGGTTTCTCCTTCAGAGCCTCCAAAAAGGAATCAGTCCTGCGGACACCTTGATCTCAGACTCCTGGCCTCCAGAAATGTGCAAAAATAAATTTCTGTTGTCATAATGCACCCAGCCTGTGCTAATTTGCTATGGCAACCCTGGGAAACGAATACAGTGGCCTGCCACACACCAAACACAAACATAAATTCCAGAGATATGAAAGGTTACACATGAAAAGCAACACTACAGATGTATTAGAAGAAACTTTTGAAAAATATTTTTATAATTCACCGGCTAAAGAATGTTTTCCCAAACAATGTCTAAATCCCAGATGATACATGGAAAAGGACTGATAGATTTGTGTGCATTTTTTAAAAAAGCAAAAAACTGTACATCAAAAGTCACTCTTAACAAGTAAAAAGACAATATAAACTGAAGAAAATGTTTGTGGTACACAGTAGAGAGGGCTTCCCTTGTGGCTGAGCTGGTAAAGATCCACCTGCAGTGCGGGAGACCTGGGTTCAATCCCTGGGTTGGGAAGATCCCCCAGAGAAGGGAAAGGCTACCCACTCCAGTATTCTGGCCTGGAGAATTCCATGGACTGTTTAGTGGGATCGCAAAGAGTTCAACATGACTGAGTAACTTTCACATAGTAGAGCAAGAGTTAACATTCAGAATAGTCAAAACCTACAAATTATGAAGAAACACAAATGACCCAAAAGAATCAAAGAATATAAAATGGAAATAACAGAAGAGATGGAGAAACAGTGGAAACAGTGGCAGACTTTATTTTTTGGGGCTCCAAAATCACTGCAGATGTTGACTGCAGCCATGCTATAAAGCCATGCTTACTCCTTGCCAGAAAAGTTATGACCAACCTAGACAGCATATTAAAAAGCAGAGACATTACTTTGCCAATAAAGGTCCGGTCTAGTCAAGGCTATGGTGTTTTCAGTAGTCATGTATGGCTGTGAGAGTTGGACTATAAAGAAAGCTGAGCGCCAAAGAATTGATGCTTTTGAACTGTGGTGTTGGAGAAGACTCTTGAGAGTCCCTTGGACTGCAAGGAAGCCCAACCAGTCCATCCTAAAGGAGATCAGTCCTGAATATTCATTGGAAGGACTGATGTTGGAGCTGAAACTCCAATACTTTGACCACCTGATGTGAAGAGCTGACTCATTGGAAAAGACCCTGATGCTGGGAAAGATTGAAGGCAAGAGGAGAAGGGGACGACAGAGGATGAGATGGTTGGATGGCATCACTGACTCAATGGACACGAGTTTGAGTAAACTCCGGGAGTTGGTGATGGACAGGGAAGCCTGGCGTGCTGCAACTCATGGGGTCGCAAAGATTCAGACACGACTGAGTGACTGAACTGAAAAGAAGAAATACAAAAGGTCAACAGAAGTTTTATAAGTAAATATTTACAAGACATAATACCCAGTGTTCATAAAGATACGTGGATTATAGGCACTTTTTTCAGTGCTGATAGAAGTATAAATACGTATTGCAAGGTTACAGTGTTGTTTGTAATAGCACACACACAAAAATTTAAGTGTTAGTCATGCCTGACTCTTTGCAACTCCATGGACTGCAGCCCCCCCCAGGCTCCATCTGTCCATGAGATTTTCCAGGCAAGGACACTGGAGTGGGTTGCCATTTCCTTCTCCAGAGGATCTTCCCAACCTAGGGATCAAACCTGGTCTTCTGCACTGCAGGCAGATTCTTTACCAACTGAGCTACGAGGGAAGATTTAGGAATGATCTAAATATACAGAGGAGCCTGGCAGGCTACAGTCCATGGGGTTGCAAAGAGTTGGACACGACTTGATGACTAAACCACCAAATATCCAGTAGTGGAGTACAGATCTTTCTCAGCTTCTGGTGGTGCTAGGTCCTGATAAACTCATCATGGTTGAAAATATCATGAGTTGAAAATCCATTTAATACTTCCAGCCTACCAAACACCATAGCTGAACCTAGCCCACCTTAATTAAAAATGTTCAGGGGACTTCCCTGGTGGTTCAAGTGGTTAAGAATCCACTTTGCAATGCAAGGAATGAGGGCTCAATCCCTGGTCTGGGAACTAAGATTCCACATGCTGTTGGAGCAACTCAGCTCCTGCACTGCAATTACTGAGCCCTTGAGCCACAATTAGACTGGTGCCACAGCAAAGGATCAAAGATCCCCCATGCTTCAAGCCAATGCAGCCAAATAAATAAACAAATAATAAAAACTTTAAAACACACACACACAAAAGACTAGAAAGGGAAATAAGTTTGTTTTTTAAGTGTTCAGAACACATTAGCTGACACTTGGACAAAATTATCTAATGTGAAGCTTATTTTATAATAAAATGTTGAATATCTAATGCAGTTATTGAAAACTGGACTGAAAGTGAAAAACAGAACGGTTGTGAGTGTACTGTTTACCTCCTGACTGCCTGGCTGATGGGGAGCTGCAGCTCACTGCCTCTGCCCAGCATTGCAAGAGGATGTATCACCCAGAACGCCACCAGCCTGGGAAAAGATCAGGATCTGAAGTAGGGTTTCTGCTGGGTGCGTATGGCTTTCACACTGTCCTAAAATTGAAAAATCATAAATTGAACCATCATAAGTCAATTAGGATATCATCTGACATAAAATATTCTTTGGTATCATCAAACTATGGAATACTATATGGCCTCTAAAAGCAGAGAAAGACCAAAATACAGAGAAAGATCTCCAGAGCATAACTGGATATTTATGCATAAAATGGGGCTTCCCAGATGGCTCAGTGGTAAAGAATCCTCCTGCCAGGAGATGCAGGTTCTATCCCTGGGTTGGGAAGATCCCCTGGAGAAGGGCATGGCAACCCACTCCAGTATTCTTGCCTGGGAAAGCCCATAGACAGAGGAGCCTGGTGGGCTACAGTCCATGGGGTCGCAAAGAGTCAGAAACTAAGCAACTGAGCATGCACGAACATGCATAAAATACTATGTAAATGCAGTGCACTGTGTTAGTCCCTAGCACCACTCACTGCCATTTAGTGCAGTGGATTAGATATGCCCATAAAATGCTGTGTAAGTGCTGTTGGCTAACTGACTGCACCACTGGAGGGCTTCCCCATCAAATGCTGAACTCTAGACCCAAGAGGTAAATGTACTTAGATTGGGGCACTGAGGGCAAGGAAAAAGAGAAATGATGACAAGCAGAGTGAAGATTTTCACAGGCATTTGAAAATATGTGACTGACACTAAGGAGAGAAACCCAAGTGTGGAGAGAAGAGATCTGGAGACTAGAGATGGCTGTTGAGAGTGATCTCTCAAAGCAATGTATCTCCATGGGGGACTGGGTTGGAGGAAGCTATCCCAGTCTTGAACATTATTACATTTTGAACATAAAACGTTTGACTGGTTTTCTGATGTAGATCTAAAAATGCTTAGCTGGGCCAAATATTTTTGGCTAGTGGAAAATGGATAAAAACTACATATCAGTGGTTATAAAATTGGAGGGATGAGGATCACACCTTTTATTGGAATATTGTGTGTGGGAGGGTTGTTCACAAGAGGGTTATGTTTAGGGGACTACCCTGGTGGTCCAGTGGCTGAGATTCTGTGCTTCCAGTGCAGGGGGCCTGGGTTCGATCTCTGGTGGGGAACTAGATCCACATGCCACAACAAAGATCGAAGCTCCCATGTGCCTCAGCTAAGACCCAGTGCAGCCAAATACATATTTTTTAAAAAAGATTGTTATGTTTAGCAGAAAGAAGATGGGGTTAAAAAAATAGCTTAAGAAATATTCCGTAGGATCCCTTTCCCTGTAGAATTGCCTGCAAAATGTACAAACATATCTTTTTCTGGGGAAAGGATCTATGGTATGGAAGTCTTCACTTCCTCCAAGGGATTCAGATTCAAAAAAAGATTAAGAACTGGTGGTGGTAGACCAGAAGAGAAGCTGCTAAAGACCCAGCTCAGGGAACGCACCAGAACTCAGCAGGAAGACAACACGAAAAGAGGGCAGGAAGTGACCGTGGCATTGTGAGAAACTTGAGGGTGTAAGACTAATTAATGGTAGCTACATTATAATAGTTGTACTAGTTAATGTCAGTTTTATAAAACAAGCGTTTATGTTTGTTGTAATATGTAAGACTTGCACCAGAGGGCTAGTCATTTTCACCTGTGTAATTATCACTTTGTTGAGTGAAGGAATTACCATGAACTCAATGTAGCCAATGGGGAAGGGTCCTAATATAAAAGTATACGGGAGCTGGTATATAGACGAGACTGAATGCCTGAGCTACCAGCGTGGGAACAGGGGAGCTACTGAAGCTAGGCAGAGATTATAATCTCTCTAGCAAGAATGGACATGCACGGAGAACCTGAGTACCAATCAAAACAAAACTGGGTGTCCAGGATATGGGAACAGTCAGAACATTCCTATTTTTATACCCAAATTTCTCATATATGTACACTTCCATATTTTACTTAAGGGTTTATAATCTGTTTTCTCAGGCTTCCTCCTTCTATTAAAGGTATTTTTTAGCTCTCTTTTGCTTATCATAAACAGTGTAGACTGTTGTTACTTTTTTTTTTAATTTTGACTGAACTGGCTCTTCCTTGCCAAGGCAGCAGATGCAGGTTCAGTCCCTAGTTTGGGAACTAGGATCCCACACGCCACAGAGCAGGAAGCCTAAGTGCACGTCTGTCCAGCTAAGCCCACTGGAATGTCAGTCAAGAACAAACACCAGAGTCCAGGATGTTCAGAAAATTCCGGAACGAAGGGCAGCAAAAGAAATCTGTCCTCATGAAAGTCATGCACTTAAAGCAATGCATAAAGAAGCACCAAAAAAGACATTCTGAACAAGATTTAATACAGGAATTAAACTATATGCCTCTACTACAAGTTGGCTTGGAAGGTTTTTACCACCCATAGTGACAAGTGTCTGTGTGTGATTGTGCTTGAGGGTCCAAGGAGGGGATATGTGGAAATCTGCAGTGGGTATTTTTGGTTATCACAATGTGAGGGTGAGAGGTTATGCTACTGGCATTTAGTGGGTAAAAAGCATGTCATTTAGACATTCTATGATTATTTTTCTTTAAGTTTCATAAAAAGCCCAGGTGTTCAGGAGGTGGTACTTGTGGAGATCCTTCTTAATAGAATAAAGACGCTGTTTTGATCTTAGAAAAGAACACTCTGCACCATGTCTACTCAATTTATTATTGTATAGCTCCTTCGAAAATAATGAAACCAGTTGCAAACAGCATAGGGTGTCAGAGACTCCTTTTAACAGAGTTAGGAAAAAAACCAGTAAATTGACAGAGGCACATGAAATTCAGAGATCTCACTGGATCTCATGAACAAAGGCTGTTTTAAAATGACTTATTTCCAGCCTATATATTTAAACATTTTGGGCACAAAGAGAAGCATTGTGAAAGGAGGGTTACTCTTTTTTCTATTTTATTCTGATGCCATCCTCAGAGATGCGCCCCAACACTGCCCTACAGACTTGTAGTACTTCTCTTCTACCTTATCCTTTTCCCATTGCTGATTAAAGGATAGGGTCTCCTCCTAGGTTGGTTTTGTGCTTTTTTTTAAGTATTAGCGGTTGATTTTTTCCTCATTTAGTGAAATTTCAAGGTAGAAAAGATGTTTCTATGATAACTTTGTCATCAGCTATATACCCTATCCCATTACAGAAAATTGCTTTTTAAAAAGCCCAACTCATTTGTGAGAAACCACATATTCCTTATTTTCATACCCCAATTTTTCATATCTGTACACTCCCATATTTTATTTAAGAGCTTATAATCTGTCTTTCCAGGCTTCCTCCTTCTAGTAAAGATATTTCTCTCGTTTGCTTATCATGAACAGTCTAGCCTGTTACTGCTTTTTTAAAATTTTGGCTCCCCTGGGTCTTCCCTGCCAAGGGTAGGGGACACAGGTTCGATCCCTAGTTGGGAAATTAAGAGTCCACATGCCGCAGGGCAACCAAGCCCATGAGTGGCAACTACTGAGCCTGTTCGCAGTCGGTTCAGCCTGTGCTGCTACTGAACCCATGCTCCACCGCAAGAGAACCAGAGAAAGCGGACGTCCCCTGCATTGGAAGGCGGATCCTTAACCACAGTGGACCACCAAGGAATGCATTTTTCTTCACCTAACGTCCATCTATCTCTCTGCTCTTTGTCTTCCTAGACTTTTGTACTGTGTAACTCTCTTAAAACCCAAACTTATATTCATTATCAGTATCTTATCTGCAAAGAGGAAGGAAGGTAATGAGGTTGGGAGCTTCAGCATAAGGAAGGACGTGGGTCGCAGGGGGAATGCAATTGAGGGTTGACAATGGGATTGTAAAAGGACAATCAGTGGCAATTGGACAGCCTGACTTAGTATTGGGATGGTCACCCTGGCTCCCTGACTCTCCCCAACAATGTGGGGTGCCCCGAAGAAGAGAAAACACAAAGGGGGCCAGGGCTGATGACAGGCCTGGTGAAGCTGGGCCTGTCACTCTTCTGCTTAGAATCCTTCAAAGGCTTTCCATTCCTCAGATGACCATCACGAGTCTCCACCATCTGGCACTGCCCATTTCTTTGGCCTCTTCTTGTTCCATTTTCCTCATGGCTTTCAAAGTCCCATACCCTGGCCAAGTTCTTCATCCTTGTGGCTTTTGCATATACTGTTCCTTTTATCCGGAGAAGGCAATGGCACCCCACTCCAGTACTCTTGCCTGGAAAATCCCATGGACGGAGGAGCCTGGTGGGCTGCCGTCTATGGGGTCGCCCAGAGTCAGACAGGACTGAAGCGACTTAGCAGCAGCAGCAGCAGCAGTTCCTTTTATCTGTCATCTCCTATTCACAGCTCCACCCTTTGCTTCAGCTTAAAAATCTCTTCTTCAGAGAAGCCTCTCCTGATCTTCACATCCAGTCAGAGCACTCCTTCGTCTTTAACCATATGCTTTACTTGCCTTGCATGTAACTATTAAAATTCTTGATTGTGATACTTGGAAACAGTTCCATGGAGGCAGGTACTTGGCTTATTTTGTTGATTACTAAATTCCTAGCACCTGGCCTAGTGCCTATTGCCAGCAGGATCATTCATTCACTCTTTCAATAAATTCACTGAATGAATGGCAGGAAGAATTATGGGACCTGGGGCACATTTTTTGTTAGTTTTTAACTATATCCCCATTTTCTCTTTTGTGAATTGCAGATAATAACTACCAACCTCTGAAATGCCATGTAGATTAAAAGAGGATGTATTATATATACATGGTATGGGTCTCCCAGGTGACTCAGTGTTAAAGAATCCCTCTGCCAAGCAGGAGACATGGGTTTGATCCCTGGGTTGGGAAGACCCCCTGGAGAAGGAAATGGCAACCCACTCCAGTACTCTTGCCTGGGAAATCCCATGGACATGTCACGCGAGTGTATGTTCCTTGGTTCTTTGTCTGGCTCGTCACAACAAAGATTTGGAGCGACGGACGTTAAAGACGGACGTTAAAGCCCTCAGCGCGTCACAGCTCTCGGGTCTTGGACAAACCGTGTTATAGCTCTTAGGCAAATCAGTGTTACAGCTCTATTTTATTTAGAAGATAGCAGGAGAATCCATCCTCGAAGCGTGAGGGGATGCCAACCCAAAGACTTGAAGAGAAGAGCGTGGAGGAGTGTGCGGGGAAGGGAGGGAGAGAGAGAGAGTGAGAGAGAAAGAGCACACCCACCTGGGAGAGACAGAGAGCAAGAAAGCGCTTTGGCTCCTCCTTTTATACCTTTTTTTCCTCCACCTGAGCCTGCCCTATGCAAATTGGGCTTAGCCAGGAGGACTGTTCCACCTGAAGTCTTCACTCTGGTCCTCGGACCTTCCTTTGACCTTCCTTTGTTCTATTTTCGAGGGCTTTTCCCTTGCTTGTCTTTTAGCCACCGCCATTTTGGACTCCTTTTCCCTATTCTACCTACCTAACAGACAGAAGAGCCTGGTGGGTACAGTCCATGGACTCTCAAAAGGTCAGGCATGACTTAGCGATTACGTACAGTAGCACACTTATCATGGTGCCTGGCAAATAGTAAGGACTAGGAAATGTGAGTTATTACAATCATCATTAAAAATAAGCTCTATGAGCAACCAGAACTCTCATTCATTGCTGGTAGGAATGCAAAAATGATAACAGCCCACTTAGGAAAACAGCTGGCCAGTTTCTCATAAAGTTAAATACAGGCTTACTATGCAACCCAGCAAGACCACTTCTAGGTTATTTACCCAAGTGAAATGAAAACTTAGATTCACACAAAATCCTGCTGTATTCATAATCTCCCCAAACTAGGAACAACCCCAGTGTCTTTCAACCAGGGGATAAAGAGACTGGATTACCACTCAGCAAGAGGAAATAAACTACTGACCCATGCAACAACGTGGATGACATGCAAATGCATCATGTTACGTCAAAGAAACCAACTCAAAAGGTGACATATTGTATGATTCCATTTATATGACATTCTGCAAAAGTTAAACTATAGGGACAGAAATCTGGCCAGTGGTTGCCAGGGGAGTAGGTGGGGCATGAGAGAATGTGGGGTGAGGTGGGGTGGTGGTGATGGAACTGTCCTAGGATTTGATTGTGATGGTGGGTACATGATGATATGCATTTATTAAAACTCATGGCATTCTAAATTAAATAGATGGACTTTAGATATATATATGTATTTCTTACTGTATATAAAAAGTGAAAAACATCCGAGAGATATAATTATCATTTTCTTTTAAAAAATATACTGATTATAAAAGTGTTACAGGTTCATAGATAATTTGGGAAAATCTGCAAAGAATACATTGAATCACCTGCAGAAAAGGAGTATTTCTTATCATTTTTATAGACACAAAATACACAAACTGGGATCATGCTGTGTATTTTTGCTTTCTGATATTATGAGTGTTTTCCCATGTCATTAAATAAATTTCAAAACCATGATTTTAAGTCAATATTCTAGTAAATAACTGATTTATATGTTTAAGTCTTCCTTTACTACAATTTTGATTATTAAAAAAAAGCTCACTGGGGCCAGGGATGCTGCCATCTTGGTTTCACAATGTTTAACAGGTAAAACAACTCATCCTTTGGCTGCAATGATCTCATTGTGGCTGGAGGAAAAGTGGTTCCACAGGGTGACTTTGCTTTTTCCTCTGCGGTGCAGAGGGTTGGACACCCTCTTACTAACCTGTATTACTAGCTTAAATTTGCATAGTGCTTTTAGTATTTCTCTCTCCCCACCTCCTTGCCGGGTAAACTGGGTCGATGGAGTAATTTGTTCAAGATTATACAGCTCATCATTTGTGGACTGTGACAGACTCTAGATATTCAAGAGTCCCAGAAAGTCAACATTTCCCCTGGGTGGGTCACTGCCTAATCTGACTCTCCCCTCCCGTCCCCCGCAAGAAGGAACCTGCAGACACACCCTGAAAACTGCCCAGGGGCTTGGCACACGGGGAACTAATACCAAGTGCACGCTGTTCCATCCTACAAATTGTCCTCGGCAACATCCCCACTTACCAGCTGGGGTCATTTCTCCCCCGATGGCTGGGGGGACACCTAGTGCCACTAAGCAAGGGGCTCCTGAGAGCAGATGGAGCGCCCGCCTCGAGGCCCGGGAGGGTTGCTGTCATTCGATCGCGACGCTGCCGGGGCGCACCGTCACTGGGGGAGGAGGGAGTGGTCCTGCCGCGCCTTCCCCAGGGCCAGGGCCCGAGTAGGGGGGCGCCTTCTGAGAGGTGAAGCGGGTCCCCATCATCTTAAGGAGAGGTAGGGGTCACCGAACTACAGGGCTGCTCGGGGGCACTCTCGGGAGGTGGTAGGAATGCCTAGTCCAGGCGACCAGAGGTCAGTCCTCCGCTATCCCAGAGTGCCTCGGATTCCGGAAGTGCTCGGCTTCCCGGAAGTGCCCGATTGGCTGACAGAGCCCAGACTCGCCGGACCGCTGCAGCTGGAGCGTTTCTAGTCTCCGGCGTGAGTGGCCGCAGGAGGTGCGGCTCCGGGTCCGGGTGGCCGTCGGGAGGGAGCTGGCGGCAGGATGATGGAGGAGGAGGAACTGGAGTTCGTAGAAGAGCTGGAAGCCGTGCTGCAGCTGACGCCCGACGTGCAGCTCGCCATCGAGCAGGTGAGCGTTCCGCCCCCCCGAGGGGAGGAGAGTGTGGAGACTGGGGCAGCTCTGGGGGTGGGACGGCGAGGAAGCTGTCTTCGGAAGGAGACGTGGGAGCTAGGCGCCAAGGGCAAGGAAAGGTTTTGAGGGGAGGTGGTGGTGGGAATGGGTTTCTCAGTGTAGAAAAGGGAGAGAGGTCTTCCTCGGCCTTGATTGACTTTGGAGGGTGAGGCGTTCTGGTGGGTTTGGGCAAAGGAGCTGTGCCTCCTGAAACGATGTACCTAGAAGAAGGGACCTCGTGGGTGGCAACCTCCGGTTTAGGGGTTGTGGGGCAGTTCTTTCATCAGGTTGGTGTCCCGATGTTCCCGGATTCTCCGTCGAGCCCCATGTGACTGACTCAGAATTCAGGGGAGGTGGGTAACCTCTGCTTTTGAAGCATATCGCAAAGCAGAGGGGAAACGGCTGAAAAAAAAAAAGAGAGAGAGAGAGACCTCCTTTACCATTTTTAAATGGTTGAGAATTTCTGCTGGTTTTTAGGTTAAAGAATATTCCCCAGGCAACTAAGCCTCTGCGCCAAAACTTCTGAACCCATGCGCAGCAGCTACTGAAACCCAGTACCTGGAGCCCATGTTCTGCAAGAAGAGAACCCACTGCAATGAAAAGCCCTCACACTGCCACGAAGAATAGCCCCCGCTCACCACAACTGGAGAAAGCCCATGCATAGCAACAACGACCAAAAATAAATCTTAAAAAAAAAAAAGGCAATTTAGACCCTTGTACAGGTTATTGTTCCCAATAAAGGGAGAAAAATCTCTCTTAAAGGAGTTGGTGTAGCGGATTTAAGAAAAGGAGGGGTGTGCCATACTTAATGATCATGGGAAGTTTTTTAAAGTAAAACATTACTACTTCTGTTACTAACAGTTAATATTTATTGAGCATTAATACTATGGGTGGTAATTTGTTTGTGTTGTCCCACTTACCTCTTGGATATGTGTTTTTCTTGGAGTGGTTGGATTACTCGCACAAAACACATTTGACACATCCTGGGAATGCCAGGGCAAAGGTTTGGGTGTTCCAGCCACACTGCTCCCCACCCACCTCCATCAGCCAGAAAGAGAAATACATTTCATTTGCTTTGGACCTACTGGCCTCCAATAGAAGAAATGAATAATGCAGCCAGTTGTTTGGTGAGGGTTTTAGACGCCCCCACCCCCGCCCCTTTTTCTTAGTAAGATTGAATTCTAGCATAGATTTGTCCAATAAGCAGACATTAAAAAAAAAAAATTCACTTCCTAGAATAACTGTCTTGAGCTGGTGAAATCCAGTGCCCAGGGGATTACTTGACTGTTTTTATAATCCACCGTGTTACATGTTCTTCAAATTGCAGTGTTTTAAGGGAGTTATCTGTATTTCTCTGAAGGCAGAGGTATTCTTTCTCCTATAAAAGAGATGGATAGTTCCTGAATGCCAGCGCTCCATTTCCTAACACTGTCCGAAGAATAAAAATCGCTTCGGTGCATAGTGAATTCTACTGCTGAGACATCGTTGAGACATGGTACATTAGTCCATTATCAAGAGTCCCTTAATACAACCGTGTCATCAACTGGCTTAATCTGCTAGTGTATAATGCTCGCTTATTTTACCTTGTCCTTGGGATTTCGTGGCTGTCTGAATACTTCTTACTGTTGCACGTTCTGTTAGTTTTCCCAAGATGTTAAAATTACAAATGTTGGTAAAAATTATAGATATACTTTACCACATATTTTATTGTGCATTGGTTGTTGGCCTTGTAAAATGAAAAAAAGATATGGTCTTTGCTTTCAAAGAACTTACCAACCAATTGGAAGGAAAGAATACATAAAGCAGGACAGGAGGATGATGGTGATTTTTTAATTCTCTCTCTTCACGTAGGTATTTCCAAGCCAGGATCCTCTAGATAGAGCAGATTTCAATGCTGTGGAGTATATCAACACCCTGTTCCCAACAGAGCAAGTAAGTGCTGCATTTCCTTCTTGTAATGGCTTCTGGGACATTCTGAGTATTAATGATTAGTTTGTTACACTGCATAACCTAAGGGACCTTGATAAACATAAGAGTTAAATTCAAGTCAGATTCCTTCGTAACCAGTTTTGGGAGGCGGTTAACTAATACCAAATACTGTTGTTGTGTCAGAGTAGAATTCTCCATGTAGTGAGCATATTAGAAATTGTACCCTTAGGTTGAAAGAGTCCATCTTGTTCCCTGCTCCCCCAGATTTTCTGTAGTAAATGTGGAAGTGGAAAGGATTTTTCAAATGTAATAGGGGAAAATGGGAGTGAGGTGTGCAGGATAAGCTTGGAGTTAGAAAGCTACTTTTATTCCTGTTTCAAGATGTAATTTCAGAACTTTGATTTCCAGCCCACCAGACTGTGGTTGGGTGTTGGCACCTGTACCCTGTGTTGTGAGGAGGAAGAGTCTTACTTATACCACTGGCAGTTGGAGTGGTGAGTAGGATAGGAGTAGTGAGTTAAGGTGAACTCAGTTTTGAACATATTTGGGCCATCCAGGTAGAAATACATAGTTGGATATTTGAGTCTGGAGCTCATAATCCCCGTAACTGTTAGTATTTTGGCATGGATCTTTCTGAAGTTTTTCTGATGAACATGCTAATTTTTAAAATAAAGTAGGAAAAAATGGTATCATACTGTGTGATTGTCCTTTTTGAGATTTCAAAAGCAACCTTTAGAGCTGTTTTTCAGGGGTTTGCTGTAGGGGGAAGCTGTGCTATGTGGCTTGTGGGATCTTAATTCCTTGGGCCCCAGCAGTGAAAGTACCAAGTTCCAACCACTGAACCATCAGGGAATTCCCTGCTGCTGCTACTACTGCTAAGTCGCTTCAGTCATGTCTGACTCTGGGCGACCCCATAGACAGCAGCCCACCAGGCTTCCCCCGTCCCTGGGATTCTCCAGGCAAGAACACTGGAGTGGGTTGCCATTTCCTTCTCCAACGCATGAAAGTGAAAAGTGAAAGTGAAGTCACTCAGTCGTGTCTGACTCTTCACAACCCCATGGACTGCAGCCCACCAGGCCTACAGTTCATCATTTTCTAATGAAAGAGGAATTCTAGGAATTAGCTGGAGATGGAAATTTGGAATTGAGTAGGTATAAAGATAGCAGTTTAAGCTACAGAAATATTTCATTTACCCCAACCTATCAAGACAGCTGACTCGCCAAAGCAAATTGTTAGATTTGAAAATCATGTATATAGGGAAACATTAGGTTCTTCCCTCTTCTTGATAAGTGTGGGTTTTTGTTTTTAAACCACTGAAGGTAGCATAAGACATTAGTTGTTCCACAGATTCAGTTATATGTCCTAATTGTATCCCCCACATCCACGATAATGTATTGTAAAGTTTCTTTAAAATTCAGAAAATTTATGACACAGGGGTACCTTTACTTCCCCAACCCCAGATTTTCACCATTTTCCAACCCAGATTCCCATGGACATTAATTAAAAGATAATAGAAAGTAACAGCATGATTTATCATTTCTTTCAACTATTGCTAGATCTTGGGCAAAACCCATCTATATATCTCATGGACATGCAGTAAATACTTGTGAATTATGAGTTTAGACTAGTTAAAGTAGATGTCAATATATCAAGAATAAATTTAGTGACACTCTAAGGAAGAGGGTGTGTATATGTTTGTCTTGAATGGCAGCTGCTCATGGGTCTGAAGTTACCTCGAGGCAGGAGGGTGGACTAGAACAGATCCTGGATGTTTCTAACTCACCAGGTCCAGGTGGGAAGAGCTCAGGTTTCTGTATTTAACAGGGCTCCCTGGGTAGGTTCTGACACATAGCCACGTTTGGTAATGATCTAGAAAATCTTTCTAGTCTCCTAGTAGGAAACTGAAGATGATCATTTCTCATGTTTCCATTAGATGTTTGATGAGGGGAATCTGGATAACATTTATTAAAGACTAATATAATTAGGGGGCTTCCCTTGTGGATCGCCTGCAATGTTGAAGACCTGGGTTCAGTCCCTGGGTTGGGAAGATCCCCTGGAAAAAGGAACGGCTACCCACTCCAGTATTATGGCCTAGAGAATTCCACAGACTGTATAGTCTATGGGGTCACAAAGAGTCGGACACAACTGAGCGACTTTCCTTCCCTCACTATATACTTAGGAACTTTGAGAAAAAGAGTCATAGGGAGCTGTGGCTTTTTAAAAATTATTAATTTTTTGGCTGTGCTGCATCTTTGTTGCTATGAAGGCTTTTCTCTAGTTGCGGAGAGTGGGGGCCACTCTTCAGTTGCGGTGAGCAGGCTTCTCAACGCGGTGGCTTCTCTTTGTTGTGGGGCACAGGCTCTAGGAAGCACAGGCTGCCGTGTCTGCAGTGTGCACTCAATAGCTGTGGCACCAGGCTCTAGAGCGAGGCTCGAAAGTTGTGGCGCGTGCGCTTAGTGGCTCTGCTGCATGTGGGATCTTCCTGGATCAGGGATCGAACCTGTGTCTCCTGCATTGGCAGGCAGATTCCCAAGCCACTAGGGAAGCCCCATAGGGAGCTGTTGTTAAATAATTTCTAATGGCTCCCCAAATGCTCTGCATCTGTGTCATTAAGTGAGAAAAAATAAGATGCCAAATGGCTTATCATCCTGGTTTCATTTTTTTTTTAAAGCCCTTCTATTTACATAGAAGAAACAGTAGAGGGCAGGGGACCAAAATGCTAATGGTGATTGTACTCAATTGGGGGTACAGGCGGATATTATGTATTTTCTGTAATTAACAAGAATTGCCTTTAGAATCAGGAAATACTTTTCAATAATTTAAACATTTTCAAATGATACAATTAAAGCATTACTACGAACAAAGCTAGTGGAGGTGATGGAATTCCAGTGGAGCTATTTCAAATCCTGAAAGATGATGCTGTGAAAGTGCTGCACTCAATATGCCAGCAAATTTGGAAAACTCAGCAGTGGCCACAGGACTGGAAAAGGTCAGTTTTCATTCCAATCCCAAAGAAAGGCAATGCCAAAGAATGCTCAAACTACCGCACAATTGCACTCATCTCACATGCTAGTAAAGTAATGCTCAAAATTCTCCAAGCCAGGCTTCAGCAATATGTGAACCCTGAACTTCCAGATGTTCAAGCTGGTTTTAGAAAAGCAGAGGAACCAGAAATCAAATTGCCAACATCCACTGGATCATCAAAAAAGCAAGAGAGTTCCAGACAAACATCTATTTCTGCTTTATTGACTATGCCAAAGCCTTTGACTGTGTGGATCACAATAAACTGTGGAAAATTCTTCAAGAGATGGGAATACCAGACCACCTGACCTGCCTCTTGAGAAACCTATATGCAGGTGAGGAAGCAACATTTAGAACTGGACATGGAACAACAGACTGGTTCCAAATAGGAAAAGGAGTACGTCAAGGCTGTATATTGTCACCCTGCTTATTTAACTTATATGCAAAGTACATCATGAGAAACACTGGGCTGGAAGAAGCCCAA
>NW_011495033.1:1857426-1895434 GCF_000754665.1 Bison bison bison | reverse complement strand
TTGCCGGGAGAAATATCAATAACCTCAGATATGCAGATAACACCACCCTTATGGCAGAAAGTGAAGAGGAACTAAAAAGCCTCTTGATGAAGGTGAAAGAGGAGAGTGAAAAAGTTGGCTTAAAGCTCAACATTCAGAAAACGAAGATCATGGCATCTGGTCCCATCACTTCATGGGAAATAGACGGGGAAACAGTGGAAACAGTGTCAGACTGTATTTTTTTGGGCTCCAAAATCACTGCAGATGGTGACTGCAGCCATGCAATTAAGACGCTTACTCCTTAGAAGGAAAGTTATGACCAACCTAGACAGCATATTCAAAAGCAGAGACATTACTTTGCCAACAAAGGTCTGTCTAGTCAAGGCTATGGTTTTTCCAGTGGTCATGTATGGGCGTGAGAGTTGAACTGTGAAGAAAGCTGAGCGCCAAAGAATTGATGCTTTTGACCTGTGGTCTTGGAGAAGACTCTTGAGAGTCCCTTGGACTGCAAGGAGATCCAACCAGTCCATTCTGAAGGAGATCAGCCCTGGGATTTCTTTGGAAGGAATGATGCTAGAACTGAAACTCCAATACTTTGGCCACCTCATGCGAAGAGTTGACTCATTGGAAAAGACCCTGATGCTGGAAGGGATTGGGGGCAGGAGGAGAAGGGGACGACAGAGGATGAGATGGCTGGATGGCATCACCGACTTGATGGACATGAGTTTGAGTAAACTCCGGGAGTTGGTGATGGACAGGGAGGCCTGGCGTGCTGCGATTCATGGGGTCGCAAAGAGTTGGACACGACTGAGCGACTGAACTGAACTGATGTGGAAAGACCTCCTAGTTAAATCGTTATATGAAAAAAGCATGGTGCAGGACAGTGTGCCTTAGGTACAGAAGAGCTGGTAGGTTACTATATGCTTTTAATACCTAGATCATTTCTGAGAAGGTGCAACAAAAACTCACTCAGAGGCATTGCTTCTGAGGAGGAGAATGGGAGGCAGGTAGAGGTAGAGGAAGCCTTACTTTTCACTGTTTACCTTCTTTACCTTCTGCTGTTTGAATTCTGTGTTATGTACGTGTTTTACCAACTTTAAATAGGTTACAATTTTAAATCTTTGATATAATTTCCCATTTTTAGAAAAGGTGCAAGAATAGTACAGAGAATTCATTGCTCCCCTTCTCACAGAGTCCCCAAATGTTAATATTTTAAATGCCCCCCAATTTTTTTTTCCCCTAAAGGAATGAGTTCCAGCGGAGATTAGCAAGGCAGGAACCGTTTTGCCCGTTTTGCCTCTGAGGAAACAGAAACTCAGTGAGGGTAAACAGCTTGCTTGTATCCTTTCAGCAGGTTGGCAGGGGCAGAGTCATGCCAGCTCCTCCAGCGACTGAGCTCCTGTTACCACAGTGATGATTTATCCCCAGTCCGGTTTTGAAATAACAGATGGCAGTGGATTCTTCGATTAAAATAACTTCTTTTTGAACAGACTCTATGATTTCAGTACCTTAAGACCATGAAATTTTTGCACCTGGTCTTGTATCTCTGTATATGTTCTGGTGTCTCCTAGTTTATAGTCTGTGGGAACTTGAATAGAATTTGTATCCTACTATTGTGTGAAAATGGTATAAATCTTAATTATGTTGAATTGGTTCATAGTGCTTTTCAGGTCTACTATATACTTCTGCTTCTCTGTATATCCATTCTGTTAATTTTTGAGAGTTTGATCTTGAAACTCCAACTAAAAATCTTAATTTATCTACTTAAAAAATAATTGTAATATATAGTAGAACTGTATGTAACTTTGTTCTGTATTTTCTAAATCTCCTGTAAATGTTGTTATCATATTTTCATAATTCAAAAAAAAAAAGTGAGACCTGGCAAAAATGAAAAAAAGCTTTCTGTTCATTGCAGTCCATAATCCCATTGCATATATTTATTGAACATTTTTATTCTGAAGGATATGACAAAAAATAAAACAATTCTATCAAAATATTAAAAGAATAAAATAACTTCTCTTTTCTGAGATTTATCTTTACCTCAGTCTCTTCTTGGATTTCTGAAAGTTCTGAGTCACCCTTGGCCTTGTCAGAACAGTAGACCAGATATGAATATCCCTATCTGATACCTCAAACACATGTGACTTGGTTTTTCTCTCTCTCTTTTCCCAAAGAAAATACTTAATGCATAATAGTAATATATTCATTTTATCATTTTTTCAAAGTTTGTTCTTTGATTGAGGTAACTGGTGTATAACACTATGTGCATGTCGCGTCTGCAGCATTGTATTCCTACTTCCCTGTCCCCTTCAGCATGCTCACCACCACAGGTTTGGTTCCTGTCCCCAGACTGTTGGTCCCTTTTACCTATTTTGCTGCCCTTCCCTCTCTGGGAACCACCACTCTGTTCTCTGTATCTGCCTGTTTGTTTTCGTTTGCCTTGTTCATTTATTTTTATTTTTGTTGTTGTTGTTATTTGTTTCTCGTATTTCACACGAGTGAAATCATACGGTATTTGTGTTTCTCTGTCTGACTTACTTCACTTAGGATAATACTATCAAGGTCCATCCATCTTGTGGTAAATGGCAAGATTTCATCTTGTTTTATGTGACCTGGTTCTCTTGCTAGACCTGCACCTGTCGGCTCCTGCTTCTTCGCACCAGCACAGGTTGCCAGGGGCGATTTATAAGCACAATTCCTGCATCACCCCCAGTTCCTTCTGAGGTAAAATATCTTTCGGAGGAGAGAGAAAGAGGACTTACAAAGTTACATTCTGAAACTTCAGTTAAAATGGTGCTATGAAATTGTACCGCCTCTACTTCGCTAGGGGGCACCCTTTCTTTATGTTTTCAGCTCACTAAATTGATTCTTGTCCATTTGTTTTTACTGTCATTGTCTTAGACATAGAAATAGCTTTATTATAATTGCAGTGCATTGTCAGTATACAGCAATTAGAAAATACCCATAGGCAAAAAGAAGAAAAACTTCAAACTCCTCTTTTTCATAAATTACAGCTACTGCAAGTGATTTCATAGGCTATAATTGTAGGAGAGGGAACCGGCATCCCACTCCAGTGCTCTTGCCTGGAGTGATCCCAGGGACGGGGGAGCCTGGTGGGCTGCTGTCTATGGGGTCACACAGAGTCGGACACGACTGAAGCGACACAGCAGCAGCAGCAGCAGAGAGTTACTAGTACAGAGTCCAACTACTAGTATTTATTTTTCCAGACTTTTTTCTAATATATTAGAAAAAAGGAAAAAAAATATTTATTTATTGACATAGAACATAACGTGGAGGAATACACAGATTCTGAGTGTACAACTTGATGAATTTTCACCAAATGCACAAAGTCAGATAACTACCACCCAGACCAAGAAACAAAACATGAGTAAAATCTCTTCTCATAACTCCTCCTTGTCCCTCCCTGTCACTGCCGCCCCCACAGTTAAGTCCTGGCTTCTAGTGCAGGAGAACAGTTTCGCTCACTTCTTCTTAGCTACGTGATGAAATACAGGATACGCTCTTGTGTTTGGTGTGTGGATGTGTGCTCGCACAGCATTATGTTAGTAGGTTTGATCCACGTTGTGTGTTATAATCTACATTCATTCATTGTTGTGGTCTTAAGGATTTTGGTAAATGAATTTGTCATGTTCCTTTATAGCAGGGATCAGCAAATTTCCTATAAAGGGCTAGATAGTAATTTTAGGCTTTGTGGATTATTCAGTCTCAGTTGCAGCTACTACTCAGCTCTGTCTTTGCAACTCAAAGGCAGCTGTAGATAATATGTAAACGAACGGACATGGCTGTTTTCCAATAAATTTTATTAACAAAAAATAGATTCCAGGATGGGTTTTGCAGTTGTTGTCAACTATTGCTGTACTTCCCCGTCTACCCCCGCCACACTGCACAATTTGGGATCTCTTAATTCCCCGACCAGGGATTGAACGTGGACCCTCGGCAGTGGAAGTTCTGAATCCTGACTGTTGGACCACCAGGGAATTCGCTATGCTTTTTTTTCTTTTAAGTGAAAATTGTATTGTACTGTATGATTCGTTTCTTTGAGATGTCATAAATAGCCATTATATATAAAAAAGTAACCATTTAAATAGTTCATCATTTCTTTGTGAAAGAGGAGTTCCAGGAAGTGAAATAATAGCTGGCACTTTGCCTTCTCTGTTGTAGTCTCTGGCAAACATTGATGAAGTCGTGAACAAGATTAGACTGAAAATAAGGTACGTAACATCAGGTGATTATTTTTTGTTCCACTTTATTTATTAATGGGCCTGCTGGGGCTTTGTTGCTGCTCGGGCTCTTCTTCAGTTGTGGCAGGTGGGGGCTACTCTCTGGTTGTGGTGTGCAGGCTTCTCATTGCAGGGGCTTGTTGCGGAGCCTGAGCTCTAGGGCCTTCGGGCTTCAGTAGGTGTAGTACATGGGCTCAGTGGTTGCGGCTCCCGGGCTCTGGAGCACCGGCTCAGTAGTTGTAGCACACAGGCTTAGTTGCTCCTCGGCATGTGGGATCTTCCCAGTTCAGGGACTGAACCCACGTCTCCTGCATTGGCAGGAAAATTCTTTACCACTGAGCCACCAGGGAAGCCCAACATCATGTGATTGTTAATAATGAATGAAAATACGCTCTTCATTTAGTACTGATCACCCTTATGTGTGAGAACACTGAAATCTCAGGTTCTCTGTAAGATGGTAATTTTTAAAAGAATAGTTCTTTTATCTGGGTTTCCATATGAGCCTTGTGGCAGAGAACTCATTTCTTTGATCAGTCTTCAATTATTTATTTAAAAAAAAAAGGAGTCTGTAACAGGCCATTTAGAACAGTTGATTATAAAAGGAGGCAAAAGCATTTCTGCTATATTTTTAATGGCTTTATTTCTCTAGCTGATGTACCCTTTTTTTATATTCCCAAGGCTTAGAAATGAAGATGGACTTATATTTTTATCTATTAGCCACTTATCGGCTAACAGCATGGTCAGATATGCTGGTTGGTGTGAGTGGTGGCTGATTATTACACATTGTGATTAATCCAGGATGTCTACGGTGGTCAGCAAATGTCCTTCCTGCCATAGTCTTATTCTGGTTTATCCATGTCTGAATTTCCAGTTTTGACACGTGGTAGATACTCAAAGTTTGTTCTTTGTAATTATTATTGTAATGGTTGATGTCATAACTTTAAATAGTTTTTGTTGTTTAACTTTTGATGAGGAGAAACCTTCAGTTTGAATCCAAGCGATGATTTTTTTTTTTTCCCAGACAACCTTTGGGTTTTCAGGTAAAGACCTCTGCCATTAATATTTTGTTCAGTTGAGTACCTTAAAAAGTGCAAAGAAGCCTGTTTACTGTTTGGGCTGACTTTAACTCCAACAGTTCTAGGAGAGACCACTAAGTTGTCCAGGGTTTGCACAGAAAATGAAAATTCCCCAGTGATCCAAAAATCACTTATGAGCCAGTTATTTTCAGCTTCTCCCACTGTACTTTTTTTCCTAATGGCTTCTTCAAATGAAGGATGAAATTGACTGATATAAATTTCTCTGGTTGAAGTCCCATTAAGCGGCCTCTGCTCAGCTGTAGGAGAAAGAGGAGGTGGGGGCCACAGATCTGCCTCCTGTGGTCAAGGCCCAGGCAGCAAAGCACGGATTTCGTGTATCACCTTGCTGCTTATATCTTTTAAGGGTGTTACTGACAAAGGTTTTTGTGTGGGATAATTTGAATTCTCTGGCTTGTTCCCATAAAGTTTTAGCAACTTTGTCACTTCTGGTTTACCCCATGAAAAGTATTACAAGTTATATTGGTCGTTTTGACCAGCTCTGAACATTAAATAAAAATAACCTTTAAGAAAAAAGAACAAAGATGACTCATCAGTCTGTGCTGGGCTTGGCTTCCTACACCACTGTTGCTGCCCCCTCGCTGGGGTCCAGGGCTTCGGTCTTCCTTGTATCATCCAAACTTCTTTGGTTTTTTTCTGAATAAGTAGCTGCAATCTGTAGAAACGGAGGAAAGGTTACTAGCATTTTTCTTTTGGTCAACCTAGAATCAAGATTATTTTAATGATTTGTGTCCTTTAACTCTTTTTTGCTAGGAGACTGGATGACAACATTCGAACTGTCGTAAGAGGTCAAACAAATGTGGGACAGGATGGCAGGCAAGTAAGTAACATATTCCTCCATGTTCGTTACATCCTCTGATTTCTTTAAGACCGCACAACCAACTGACCAGTACATTGATCTGCCTGCTTACAGAGCACTTTCTTACTAATCTGTCCCCTATATACAGCAGGAAGCTTGCACGACTCATCCCACTACTGGCAGAGATAGGCTGCCCAGAGCAGCCGTGAGCTGTCACTCAGCATCCCTTAGACCAGAAGCCGTACCTTGCAGTACAGCTCGCCCAGGGCCAGGCTGAAAGGCACACTGAAATGAGAAAACGGAGGTTTCCTTGTCTTTCTGCTGGGTGTCAGGTATCTCTGAGCCTCCATTCTGCTCTTTGAGTTTCTGATTTATTTCTGGTCATGTTTTGTCTCCTGCTGTGATCTGTCCACACTGAAAGCCTCATGCTCTCCAAGCATGTCCCATGCTTTATGGACCTATACTTGGGTAAGTAAGTAAGTGTGGGTAAGTGTTAGCCACTCAGTCGTGTCTGACTCTTTGCGACCCCATGGACTGTAGCCCACCAGGCTCTTCCATCCGTGGAATTTTCCAGGCAAGAGTACTAGAGTGGGGTGCCATTCCTTTCTCCAGGGGCTCTTGCCAACCCAGGGATCAAACCCTGGTCTCCTGCACTGTAGGCAGATTCTTTACCTCCTGAGCCACCAGTGCTCATGTTCTTCTTTTTGCCTAAAAGGCATGTTCTCCTTTTTTTCTTCCAGCAGCTTCATTCTGAAATCTTACCCAGCTCAGATACTACTTCTTTTATGAAATTTTCTGTTCTGCTCAACTGATATACCAAAGGAATCAGAATATTAGAAATTCAAGTCCATAGGGGAGTTGAAACTCATCTGGTCATCTCTTCTCATTTCATAGATGAGAAAGTCGATCCCAGCAGCCATCAGTTAGGGGTAGAGTCTTTCTGCCCACAAACCCCCACAGGCCCTGGCCCCTGCTTTTCTGACTTACAGTGAGCACATCTTGTCCCTTTGGCTAGTATGTAAGCTGCTTGAAACCAGAACAGTATCTTTCTCATCTTGGTGTTTCTCAGAATGCAAAGTCCACCTGCCATAACGTTTTATTCAACTGTATTAAATATTTGGTCTGTGGGAGATTATCTAGTATTTGTAAATTAACGAAAGCCCTCTACCAGAAAACGTCACTGGGACCAGTGTGTGTGTCCCTTTAAAGACGTTTAAAGCTTGACTGGTGCTTGACCAGTCCCGGCTGTCTACCATTTGAAATAATAACACTGCTGTTTAACGTATTTCCGCCTGTATTTAGAAAGGCTCACTAGAAACCCTGAAATACTTCAGAGATTCGCAGGTATTTACAGTGTTGAGAATGTGAAAATAAAGTGAATCATCCATCAGGACTTTTTACTGGGTGACACTGTGTAGATATTATACCTTTCAGTTATTTCTGTTCTAACCTCTGATGACAAACAGGCGGTCTTGGAAAGCAGGCCCTGAGGTAGGTGGCCTGGAGGAGAGTCGGCCCTCTCCACCTTCACTTATTAATAGGTTGCTGCAGCAAGGCAGGTCGTATTTCAGAGAGCAGCGCCACATTTTCAAGAATGTTTAGATAGCATTTCAATCTGTGATGGAATTTCGTGTTCGTCTCCTTAGAATCCAGACAGAAAGGAAGCCCAGGAGAAGTAATTGCTTTTCCTGTCATCCCCTCCATCTGTGTTTTCCAACAGTTTGTAATGCAAGCTGAAGGAGAGACTTTTTTTTTTTTTTCCAGAGAGCTTTTGAGTCCTATCCTTGTCAACTCATAGGGGTGAAAAAGCCTTAGTGTCCAGCCCCACTAGCCAGTGGTTTGCTGAAGAGAGGCTCCATCTGACTGGCATAGACTCAGGAGAATTACGGATGTTCCAAAACATTGGACTTTATAGGTCAAGAGTCCTTGGTTCCCTCTTCACTGGAACAGAGGAAACTCTGCCCTCAGAAAACTTGTTTCCGAAGTTTCTAGGGAACACTCAGAAGGGGAGAGCAGAAACGTGGACAAAAGGAAGTTTTCCTTTATCCATCTCCTCTTGATTGTGCGCACCCAGGACAGATATGCTTTGTCATCTGTGTAAATAAGAGGAAAGTGTTGACTTCACATTCATGGTGTCTTCAAAGATGTCTTTTGCAGAAAAGGTCCTTCTGGAAAGCAGTGTTTCTGACTCCAAAATTATTTGTGGAGAGGAAGCGATTTAGAAACTGAAGACACAGTGAGGCAGTTTCTTTAGTTTCCTGACGTTTCTGAAACGCCCACCTCCTGGTTAGCACTCTGCTGCGCGTGTTGGAGAGCCTTCCATGTCGACCACCTCCTAGGTGGGCGGACTTGAAGTGGTCTAGTCCATGACCTTTTCTAATCAGAATGTGCTCTTATGAAGCTAATACAGCTCAGAATTCTCCCAGTTTTTATCTGTTGAAATCATCAGGCAAAAGCTTTAATTAAATACCCACATGTTTGAAACTTTGTGGATGAGATGAGTCAATACAGTAAGCACGTGAGCCGATACGCTTTGAAACTTAACTTCCACAGCTTCCCAAGCGTTGAAATGGACAGCTTGAACAGAGGTAGAAAGAGAGGTGACTAGAGGAGTGGGTTAGAAGAAGAAAAAGTTTGCATGTGAAATTTCAAGAGTGGCCAGACCTTGATCAGCTCCTAGTCAGCTCACTGAGAATCACCAAGAGAGGGTCAGTCCCAGGACTTCCTTCAGTCTCTTGTGTGGAGCTTGTCTATAATGTAACTATTGCACCAAAGCAAGACTAAGGTTTTGGAGGGGAGGAAAATTATTGCCATCTTCAGCTCTGCTCACTCAAACTTTGATTTGGAAGAAGCATATAAGATCATTGTAGAACCACCTCCCACTCAGTTCAGGAATCCTTTCTATGACATCTCTGACATTTCATTATCCTGCTTCTGCTTGGATACTTGCAGTGATGGGCAGCTCGCTATTTTGTTATTCCGCAGGACCATTTGTTCCAGTTTTGTACAGCTTTAATTGGAAGAAACTTCTTTTTTTTTAATTTATTTATGTGGCTGCTCCAGATCTTAGTTGCAGCACAAGAGATCTTCTGTCTTCATTGGGGCATGCAAGATCTTTAGTCGCAGCATGTGGGCTCTACTTCCTGACCATGGATCAAACCCAGGCCCCCTGCATTGGGAGCCTGGATTCTTAGCCACTGGGGTGTCCCCATCTCTTCTTGATTTCAGGAGACTTTTGCCTTCAGTTCTCTGCTGGGTTCAGAGAAGTTTTGATTTTGCTTTATTCTTTTTCTCATTGTTAATTTAAGAGCAACACTCTTTCCAGCTCTCTGCATCCTGGCAAAAACACAACTGACCAGTGGCTTTTAATGTAGTTTAGTATCAGAAGTTCAGTAATAAGATTTCAGATTCCATACTGCAATCAGTCTTTAAGAATCTACCACTTTTCCTCAAAAAACTTAGATTTACCCTACAAAACCAGCAATATATCCAAAGAGAACACTTTGAAAAAGATAACATGTCCCTCAGTGTTCACGGTATTATTTACATAGCCAAGATATGGAAGCTACCTAAGATATTGATCCATAGATGAGTGGATAAAGAAGATGTGAAATACACACACACACACACACACACACACACACACACACACGGAATACTACTCAGCCATGAAAAAGAGAACAACAAATTTGCCATTTGCAACAACATGGGTAGACCCAGAGGATACTATATTTAGTGAAATAAGACAGAGAAAGACAAGTACTACATGTTATCACTTATATGTGGAGTCTAAAAAATAAATGAATATAACAAAACAGAAACATACCTACAGATATAGTGGTTACCGTATCTCCCCACAGATACAGTGGGGAAAGAGAAAGGGAAGGGAAAGAAATGTGTGCGTGCTAAGTCGCTTCAGTTGTGTCCGACTCTTTGCTACCGCATGGACTGTAGGCTGCCAGGTTCTTCTGTCCATGGGATTCTCCAGGCAAGAATACTGAAGTTGCCATGGTTTGCCATGGGTTGCCATGCCCTCTTCCAGGGGATCTTCCCAGGGTCAAAACAGGAATAAGGAATTAAGAAGAACAAACTAGTTTGTGTAAAACAAGTAAGCTATAAGGATAGTGTACAGCTCATGGAATATAACCAATGTTTTGTGGAGTACAATCTATAAAATTTCTGAGTCAGTTATAGAGGCTTGAAATTAATATAATATTGTAAATCAGCTATACTTCAGTTTAAAAAAAGAATCTACAGCTTTTCAAGTTTTGCTGTAGTTTGAAAAACGATTATCCACTGAAAAGGATATTAAAATATTGCTTTCTTTTTTAACTGCCAATCTGTGTGAAGCCAGATTTTTATCATATTTTTCAACTAAAACAACACATCACAACAGATTCAATCCAGAAGCATATATGAGAGTCCAACTGGTGTCTGTTAAAATGTATACCAAAGATGTTTGCAGAGGTATGAAATAGTGCCACCCTCTCAAATTTGTTTGGAAGAAATACAGTTATTTTTCTTAAAAGCATGTTATTTATATTAACATGTAATGGGTTTAGTATTTTTTTTAATGGATTAATAAATGTTTTTTAAATTTCTCAGTTTTAGTTTCCAGTATGGTATATATCCATAGCTGTAACCCACATAAACAAAATCTCTTTGGGATCCTCAGTAATATACTCGATAGGAGTATAAAGAGATCCTGAGATTTAAACATTTTTAGAAATGCTGTTAATAGTATTTCAGTGTTCAGTAAGTAGGAATGAGAGGCAGTTTGCTCTTGATTTTAGTGACAGTGAGTGTTCATATACTTGTTCATTCACTTATACAGAAAGTTAGTGCTTTCTCCATGGTGGGCTCTGTTCCAGGGCCTGGGGATAATACAGTGAACAAAACAAAGGTCCTTCTCTAGAGGTGATGCTGAATGTGTCCGTCTCTCGTTTCCAAATTTTGTGTGAAGGACATATCCTCATGACCTTGGTTCACTAACCCTGTTTGCCAGAAAAAGAGATGTTGAATTTTATTATATGCATTCCCTTCTTCTTCTTTTTAAATATTTATATGCTTATCTGGTTGTTCCCGGTTGTAGTTGTGGCACACAGCGTCTTTAGTTGTGGCGTGGGAACTCTCAGTTGTGCACGTGGGATCCAGTTCCCTGACCAGGGGTTGAACCCAAGCCCCCTTTGCATCTTCTTCAGATGTGAGCATATGGTTTTTCCATTTGGTGATTAGCTTAGTGTTGTTTTAAGTATTTAACCCTCCTTAAATACCTACCGGATCATGGTGTTTTGTCCTTTTTTGTTGAATTCTGGCATGATTATCTTGGATTCCCATTCCTGTTCAAAAACTTCATTCCTTTTTCACAACCGAATAATATTCCACGGCATATACATGTCACGTTTTGTTTACCCACTCGTGTGTCCCTGGCCCAGTGCCATAATGAGCACTGACATACAAATATCTGTTTGAGTCCCTGCTTTCATTTCCTTACAGTACATACCCAGGTGTGGAATGGCTGGATCACGTGGTCACTTTTTAATCATTTCAATATTTAATCTCTTTGGAAACATTTTTCCCATATTGTTCTGGACTTTAATAATATATGTTTCCTCTTGACAAGCATATGGTCCTGTTTTGTTTTCATTTAACACATATGGACAGTGTGCTTCAGATTAGTTATAGGCTTAAGTGTTTGTGTTCAGTACCTAACAATAATGTTGCTGCCCTCTTCAAAACAAAACTGCCAGGATGATGTCTTTTAGTTAGCATGTCCAGCAGTTGGACTATTTCCTTCCTGACCTTAGAAATACATCAAGTCCCACTTGTGTGCAACACGATTATTGAAAATGGTTTTAGGAAAATAGTATTGCCAAGAAGGAACACTGAAGCTTATTATTCTTCTGAGCCATCTCCATGTAAATTGGCACTCTTCAGGAGCCAAGAAAGAAGGTCAAGCATAGCTTTTGCCATCTGCTTGTTTCCATGTTAAGGGCAGTCACAGGTTTAAACTAGAGTCTCCACATCTAAGGAGGAAAATGTCATTCATCACAACCGTAGCTGCTCTGGCCAGGTTACTCTTACTTTTGACTGCTAGCTGTTAGTGATGGAAGGAAAATTCCATCCTTAGTCTGTTTACCCATTAGAAAAATCGTAGTATAACTGCTGACAGGGTGAAGATTTCTGGGTTTTAGATCCCTGACAGAAGTCATCCAGGTGTGTTTAAACAATGAATGGGAATTTGAAACTCTGTTACTTCATGTAAGAACTTGACCTCCTTTTTCCCTCTCCCCTCTTTCATCCATGGAAATACAGAATTTAGAGCAGCATGAATTTGGTTCTTTGGTGGTTCTGTCAACATTTCCATTCATAAATCCCTGTTTTCAGGAGTCTGTAACATAGCTATAAAATCGCCTTTGCTCTAGTTTGGACTCCGAGGTCTCTGGAAGGAGATTAGTTTTGCAAAACCAGAGGTAATGCCTTTTTAGTCTGTTTGGTGTTCTGTAGTTGTCTAAATCAAAGCTCTAAAATTCATACAGCATTGGATCACATGCCAGCATTTCTGGGTTTTGTTTCCATGTTATATTGTGGACCCTCTGAGCAGATGCCATGTTCACCTCTGTGTTATGTGACGCCTAGAATTTGCATGTTGGGCAATCTACATAAGTGTCACTCTCATAACAGCCCCTGACCAGAGGACGGTGTTTGCTCTAGAGATATACTTACTGACAGGTAAATCTGATGGTCCAAATGCCATCTTTTATAAAACAGAAGAGGTAAATTGAGGGAGTCTTTATTCCATCTCTGATCTAGTTAGTGACCCTTGTCTTCTTGTCACACTTGTCGCTTCTGAATTTTCTTGTTCTTAGTCACGTGACAGCAGTAGGGATAGATAGCCAACTGTTATTCACATGATAATATCACTTATGCTAGGCCAGGTGCTACACTTTCTTTTTCATTGAATACTTGGAGATACTGATATTTGGAGATTTGGGTTTCTCAGTTAGCATCTTGTGGTCCAGTTTGAGTACACTTGTCAACCCTGTGGTTATTCAGATCTCTAGAAGGAAGACTGGAGGCCTAATGTGTCATTCTCAATTGATTCACTATAAGTGAAGGCACATTTTGAGTTGCTTAGACAGAAGGTATGTTTTTACTTTTTTGTCTTAATCTGCAATGCTAATGTTTTATTACAAGATAAGCTTGTTTATTTTGAGGAATTCCCTGTGGCAGTCCAGTGGTTAGGACTCGGCGCTTTCACAGCCAGGGCCCAGGTTCGATCCCTGGTCAGGGAACTAAGATCCCACAAGCCACATGGCCAAAAAAAACCTCCCCAAAACAAATAAACATGTTTCTCTTACATTCTGCAAAATGTTGCATCAATTACTTCATCCTCACGAAGATGTGCATTAGGCCACCTAGATGTTACTCTCCCTGTTTTACAGGTGCGGGAACAGGCTCACATCTGTGTTATGACTTCCCCCAGAGCACACTGGGTGAGCTATTAATAACAAGGGATTCAGAGTTTCTTTTTTTGGCTGTGCCAAGTCTTCGCTGCAGCATGTGGGCTTCTCTAGTTGTGGCATGCAGCCTCAGCAGTTGTGCCACAGGGGCTTAGTTGCCCACAGCATGTGGGGTCTTAGTTCCCCAGCCAGAGATGGAACCCATATCCCTTGCATTGGAAAGCAGGTTCTTAACCACTGGACCACCAGGGAAGTCCCAGTGTCCAGATCTTCTGGATAGGTACACACATACCGGTGTGTACCAAATTCTCTTTTTTTAAACAGTGACAAATTTAAAAAGCAGATTCGGGAACCACTTTTTCTCCACTGTGGAACCTGAAAAGTTAACTGGTTCACAGGGGAGTCCAGACAGTGACCTTGACTGTGGCCTCGTTAACCATCTGGGCCCCTCTCAGCACGAAAAAGCTGGACTAGGAGAAGAGCTCCAGGCAGGCAGGAAGGGAGAATTGAGTATTGACTGCTTACCTGTGGTCCTGAGCACAGGGGAGCCAATCCTGAGGGAAGTGGAACAGGGAGAGACAGTCTTCCAGATGAAGCCTGCAGTTGTGGTGGTAGGAGGGGAGCGTAGCCTAAAGGGCTTTGGTACAGAAAGTGTGGAAGTGTTAGTCGTTAGGTCGTGTCTGACTCTTTGCAACCCCATGGACTATAGCCCACCAGGCTCCTCTGTCCATGGGGTTCTCCAGGCAAGAACACTGGAATGGGTTGTCATGCCTTTCTCTGGAGGTCTTCCCAACCCAGGGATTGAACCTGGGACTCCTGTGTTGCAGGCAGATTCTTTACCGTCTGAGCCACCTGGGAAGAAGGGAGCTATAAAAAAAAATCAGCTGAAGGAACATCCAGAAGGCAACCCTGAATGAAGACCGTAGTATAGATGAGCATTTGTTACTCAGTGACTGCAGTTGGATGTGATGGTAAAATATGGAGGATTTGAATTTAACTTAGCAACTGGGAAGTCCTAGCAGGAAGTAGTCCTTTGTTAAACCTGAGCAGATTGTTCTTTTAAATATGCCCCGTCTTCTAAAGTATTGAATTTCTGTACCTTTTATTCAGCAAAAGCAGCTGAGACTCTTGTTTGAACTTTTCCTTCTCCAGCTGCATTTGGAGTTGCTGCTTTAAATGTGCTCATCCTCAGGGGTTACATTTCATCAAAGGAAGCTGTGCTTGAGTACATTCCCCCCACCCCACTATTTCAGGGCAAACAGAATTTAAGTTACGGGCGATAACAGATATACGCAGAATTGTAAAATGTAAATGTTTAGTCTTGTTTGGGTACTGCTGAGTTTGTGTCCCAGCCCCGTCTTAGGACTTTAACTTCTGGCTTGTTTCCTAAACACAATAAAAATGAACCCTTTGGTTCACATCTTTGGGGATGTGGTTTGCAGAAATCATAAATTAAAGTAACTTAGGTGGAACAGAGCCTTTTAACAAATAAGGTGAAAATTACTCCTTTTGCCCTTTACATTCTTTTGGTTCCCAAACTTGGAAAGAAATCTGTGCTTTGAATAAAGCCTCTTTATACCCAGGGTTTCTGAATGGGCTGTGGAAGAATTTGTATTAGCATCTAGTGCTTCGCCACTGATGGGTGCCCATCTGGCATTTGACCGGGGCTGCTGGACCTGGAAGGTACCTGGTGTGTTCGAGGCCTCAGAGGATCGTGATGCTGTGCACATGCAGCCATCCACGGCAGTGAGATTCCTGGAGCTTCTGCTCCTGTTTGGCTCGATCTTGGGGCACAGGCTGCCTTATTTTTATTGCTGAGACTTTTTTAAAGCACCTCTCCTTCAGCTAGGGATGCTTTGTTTCCATAGCAACAGTTCTCAGTGGTGCCAGGCCAGCCAACAGTGTCAAAAGAAGAGCCATTCCATACTCACCCCTAGATGTCTGCCTTTAGTGGATGTCCAGGGTGCCCCGGTTTAGGCCTCATCAGATATGGTCGCCCTTTGCAATGTTTTCGTGGAATCCCTTGCTTTCCAAATGATTCTGGCATTTATACCTCTTTCTATTGATCTCATCTTCTAGTTACTTCTATTGATATTTCTTGTGTATCCCTCACAAGCTCTTTAAAGATACGTCCCCCATCTAGCAATCTTTTTCTCTCAGTATCTAGCTTTAGTATAGGCAATAGACACTCACTTTTTATTGACGGGGTGAGCAAGAGATTGAAGTTTTCTTCCCCTGGAGAATGGCTCATTTGCAACATGATTTGGCGAGATCATTCCCAGATCCTTGAGCCGCCCTTCTGTGTGCCCTGCAGATGTTGGACTTAACCAGCCTACTTGCAAAGCTCTAAAATATGGGTCATCAGCCTTTGTTCTTAGAGGGATAGTCTCATCTGAAATGTCACACTCCATCTGGGAAACCAGGGAATAATAATAATTACCATTAGTGAGCCCCACTGATGAACTGAGTCTTCCATCAGGACTCTCTGGGTGACAAAAGACAAAGTCCAGTTCAGACTGGCTTAGGCGAAAGGATCGCCTGGAAGGCTCTATTTATTTATTTATTTGGCTGGCTCCTGGTCTTAGTTGTGGCATGTGGGATCTACTTCCCTGACCAGGGATCAAACCCAGGGTCCCTGCACAGGGATTGTGGAGTCCTAGCCACTGGACCACCAGGGGAGTCCCTGGAAGGCTAACTGTGTCGTTTTGAGTAGCCTGTGAAAGAATAGTGTTGCTGCCAGGCTTATCAAACAACGGAAGGTGGCCCTGGAATATGGCCCTGGATCTTTCTGGGTCTGTCTCTCCAGGTGTCAGCTTCATCGTCTCGACCTGGAGACCAGCTACCATCTACCCTAATTTCACATCCTGGGGCTGCCTTCACCAGAAAGAGATGAACTTTGTTTCCCAATTTATTGTGGAAAATCACAGAAAAGTTCCAAGTGGCCCAGCTTGGTCCTGGTCTGCCTCTGGGACAGCCAACTCTGTTAGAACATAGAGGAAAACTCCCAGGAGGAAGGCAATGTACTGAGTAAACAGTACCCAAGGTGTTCACTGCTAAGCCCTGTTTTCCTTCCTGACAAGTCTTTGGGTTGGGACTATTGTCCTTGTTCTAGGGATGATGAGTCTGTGCCTCTTTGATGCTGAGGTTGAGTGGCTGGACAGAAATCATGCAGTAAGTGGCAAGACTGGCATTTGAATCCCTGTCTGCTGGTTCAAGAACCCCCTGCTTTTTACTAATACTGTGCATGGCCTTTCCAAACAATAGGAAGGGAACTGACAGACGGAAAGTTGAACAACAGAAATGATAGCAGAGTAAGTGGGAAAATATCATTTTCTTTCCAGTCCCTTGAACATTAGCCCCTTACTTTTTTTTCAGAGAACTTAAAGCCATATCAGTTCTGAAAATGAGCAGCCTCTTCCTCCTTCCTGTGGTGGCAGCAAATGGGATCTCAGTTTTCAATCTCTGAAAGGCTGCCCATGGACTCACAGGATAAAGGCAGTATACTTCTCTCAGAGTGAAATTAGATGCATCTAGGAGCCAGAGGGGAGGTTAATTTCTCTAAGCATTTTCATTGGCTCAGGTCCTCTCCGTCTACACAGGTGGCAGACAACAGTGCTGGGGGGAGGAGGGGGGTGCGGGGGGAAGGAGGTGAAAAAAGAAGGAATCACTGAGGTCTGTGCCAGGTTCCACACTGCTTATCTTCCATGCCCATGACCTAGCAAGGCTTAGGTAGACCATTCAGCACCTGCTTCAGGAGGCAAGGAAAATTAAGAATAATGGTTACAGTCAATAATGCACAAAAATACAGGGATAGCATAACTGATTCTGCTGAGTCTTCTAGGCCAGCTCAGTGGGATGCCTTGAATCTCCCATTTGCAGAGTCTCAGTCAGTAAAGAGGACGGCCACAGTCACTGCTTCCTAATAGCATCCTCGGATGCAGGCTGCAGCCACGCTCCAGTGCTTAATTCAGAAACTCCGCTAAGGGTGGATTGAAAGCAGACATTTTTGGTGATTAGTTCTGTTTTTAATCCACAAACGGCCTGGAATGGAAAAGTAAGCCACATTTTATTTTAATGAGTGTCTAGGGGCAGTGCCAGAATCATTCTTTCAGCACGTTTTCTCATTAGCTAGGTATAAAAACATTTTAGGGTCATTTAAAAGTAAAGTCTTGACCTTCTGTAGGTCCTAGGATATTTCCAACTACAAAACACTCCTCCTCCAGGGCGATTGATTATTAGATATCAAATATTAGGGTAGGTGTTGAGAATGGACTTGCTTGATGGAGTGAATACTTCAGAAGAACCTTTTGGACTCTGGAAAATGAATTATATTAAATTTCCTCAACTTCAGTACATTGTTATAACAAGCAAAAGTATTCCAGCGTGAAAACAAAAAAAAAAATCTGGCAGACAGTTTATCTTTCTTTAAGAGTGTGAAATGTAAGATGGTGTGAGTCTTACTTCTTTGCTGAAAAAGTGGTACCTTAAGCAGAGACAGTTCTGGTAGGATGCCAGATGGAGAAGAAGAGAGAAAGAGAGACAGGAACCCTTTCTCTGAGAAAGGACTGTGGAAACTTCTCCAGACCTCAGATCGAAGCATAGGATGTGGCCCTTCTTGCCTTTCCTTTCACTGAATGTCATGTGTCTTAGGGGATTTGGGTGGAGAACACTTAGGCTTTAATCCCATCAGCGCATCCTTAGACCATGATGTGACCAACAAGATCACAGAACTGGATGCACAATTCTGTGCAATTGGATGCTGTGCTACAAAAAGTAAGCCTTTTTTGATGGGAACTTGCCAGCAGGGGCCTCTGCAGTGCTTTCTCACACAATGGCCAAACATTTTTTTAGAAGGTCCAGTAGGTTGAGAATTTACTCACTTCTGGCAGCATTGGGGGCCTTAGACTTTACATTAGCCAAATAGATAACAGTTACAGAAAGTGGGATGCTGTGGTTTTGAACCATTGCTTACAGTGGTGCCTGGAGTTAGGGAGGGCTGTGCTCATCCAGAGCAGTAACTCAGCACTGCCGCTCTTCTGAGAAGTACCCCACGGGATTTATAGTGAAGCCGCTCAGTCGTGTCCGACTCTTTGTGACCCCATGGACTGTAGCCTACCAGGCTCCTCTGTCCATGGGATTTTCCAGGCAATAGTACTGTATTGCCATTTCCTTCTCCAGGGGATCTTCCCAACCCAGGGATCAAACCCGGGTCTCCCACATTGTGGACAGATGCTTTACCGTCTGAGCCACCAGGGAAGCCTGTTGGCAAATATTTGTCAAGTTCTAACTATGCTCCAGCTTTGGTTAGATGCTGTAGTAGAGGTGAAAACAGTGAAAGTTATTTGTTCAGTTGTGTCCAGCTCTTTGCAACCCCATGGACTATAGCCTGCCAGGCCTATCTGTCCATGGGATTCTCCAGGCAAGAATACTGGAGTGGGTAGCTATTCTCTTCTCCAGGGGATTTTCCCAACCCAGGGATCGAACCCAGGTCTCCTCCATTGCAGGAAGATTCTTTACCATCTGAACACCAGGGAAGCCCTTAGTTGAGGTGATGCTTTGTTACCAGAGTCATTTTGGATAGTGAGAAGGAGCTATTGGTAATTACACACAGACGGTCCTTCTCTTCTGTGATTGTCCCGTTACCCACTCTCCCATCTACTTCCCTATCAATTTCTCCTCTTCTCGTTTTCTTTCTTATCTTCTCATATCAAAAGCTTTATGAAAAAAATAGTTAAACCAGGAGTCAGCAAGCTTTTTCTGTTAAGGACCAGGTAGTAAATGTTTTAGATTTTATATATCATCTGGTCTCTGACAAAAACCCATCCATGCTATTGTGTGGTACAAGTAGCCACAGGTAAAACCTAAATGAAAGGGATTAGAATGATCCAAGCCAACACTGTTTACAAAAACAGGTGTGGCAGACTAGATTTTGCCCTGAGGTGTCATTTGCTGGTCCCTGCTCTCATACACACCGCCTCCACTTTGTCACACCACTGTCCACTCCTGTTCCCTTGACTCCACTGAAACCGTTCCTGTCAAGGTCATCAGTGAATTCCCTGGTGTTCATTTTGGTGGCAGTCTTCTGTCCTAATCTTACATGAATTTTCTCATATGGAAACACAAAAGACCCGAATAGCCAAAGCAATCTTGAGAAAGAAAGATGAAGTTGAAGGAATCAGGCTCTGTGACTTCCGACTATACTACAAAGCAACAGCAATCAAAATAGTATGGCACTGGCACAAAAACAGATCATTTATTACTTTTTCACATTTTAATTTTCTTAGAACTTGATTTTGGTTTGTCATCATCTTAGGAACTCTAATGTTGGTTAGTATGGTAGTCAGCAGTGCTCAGCAGAATCTTGTATCCTGGTTGCTGCTGCTAAGTCGTGTCCGACTCTGTGTGACCCCATAGACGGCAGCCCACCAGGCTCCCCCATCCCTGGGATTCTCCAGGCAAGAACACTGGAGTGGGTTGCCATTTCCTTCTCCAATGCATGAAAGTGAAAAGTGAAAGGGAAGTCGCTCAGTCGTGTCCGACTCTTAGCGACCCCATGGGCTGCAGCCCACCAGGCTCCTCGGTCCATGAGATTTTCCAGGCAAGAGTACTGGAGTGGGGTGGTATCCTGGTTATGAGGAAGTAAATATTAGAAATAAAGAAGAGAATTCCTAGGAGGGGTGGCAAGGTGCAGTAGATGGGCATGGATTCACTGGGGCCGTGACTGAGGATAGGAAGTATTTAACAGTGGGCAGGCCTAGAGGTGGTGAGTGAGAGGGAAGAATAGTGTGTATGTGTGAATGTATGTATCTATCCGTAGGTGCAAACATACATTTGCCCAGGCTGGTCATAAGCCCTGGAAATAGACCTAGTTAGTATCTGTGCAGTTTTTTACACCTATTATGTCATTGAATCCCCCCAACAACACTGGAAGTAGGTTGCATTGTCACCACTTTGCAGATGAGGAAACTGATCCCCAGAGACGTTGTCCAGCTGGTATGTGACAGCACAGGGAGGCCTCAGACACCTGCCTTCTGGCTGGAACGTGGTGGGATCTGTCACTGCTCCACAACTGTTTTCGGGGTGCTGAATCTGGGAGTGAGGAAGGCAGGATGGTGGGAAGCAGAGAGGACACAGTTGCTGAATGAGGTGTCCTTTCAGAAGGGAATGGGGTTGAGGGGCTGCTCAGGGAGACCCAGTTCCATTCCATCACCCATTTGGACTGGTTACTCCTCTTCAGGTAACATTTCCCAAATTACAGATACCAATGCCAATTGTTGTTCTGAGACCAAACCGTCTGATGATTGAAATACCTTAGTCCAGACGGCAGACATGACCAGTATAAAAGCTCCTTTGCCTCCCCAGCCTTGGTAAATACAAGTTCAGCTATCCAGCAGAGCAGATGCACACTCTGCCTGCCCTGGGAGGTGGTATGAACAGCTGTTTATTCAAATAGCATCACCTCAGTCTTGGCAACAAACAGGCAAAGGAAGCTGAGACACAGTCTCACTTGGCAGTTCAGCATTCCTTGTCCCCAGCCTGAAACCCCTGCCGATCCCAGAGGTGGAAGAAAGTCAGGAGAGACCTCTATCAGGGCTGAGCCACGCTAGGTGAGATATTCCAGAAGGAGGAAGTAGTCCCAGCATCGGAACAAGCAGCCTCTCGGAAGCCAGGGAAGGATGGGGAGACAGAGTCCCTCCTTCCAGCCAGGGAGGAATTACCTGCCCAGGAAGCCACCTTAAGTTTGCTTTTTGAGGATGTTTTTCAGCAGAAAGGAAAATGTGTTAGTTTGTAGTCCAGAGGCAGCTCTACCTCTGGCTTCTGCTGAAGGCGAAGGTTCAAATCTGTCAGGGCTTTTGTCTTCTGCCTACACCACAGCTTTGCTGTCCTCTTTCCTCGGTCAGGGTGTTCTTCTCTGGGAGGCTGGCTGTTTGTTCCATGCAGGCACAGATGGCCACACACAGACTTATTACATTTTAAAGGGCTCAGGAGGCCCCGTTAAGACAGGCCACGCTTAAATCCAAAATAAATGAACTGCGTTTGATGAAATAAAGCTTGAGTTCTTCAGGCCACTGCCTCCCGCACTGGTATGTGTGTTCTACTAGTGTGCAACTGAGCACCTTCTCCACTTCGCAGATGTTCCTTCTCAGACTCGCACAATTACAGCTGTGGGTTGTAATGCTTTTCATGGGTGTCATCTTCGTCGGGTTTTATTTCAGTGGAAACATTTGGCTCACCATTAGCTTTCTGTGTCCCTTTGTAAGTTCTTTGATTTTTAAGTGGAGTACCTAAAAATGTCTTTAAGGTTGGCCACAGTTCTGGAGTCCCCATGCACAGCTGTGATTTTTTTTTTTTTTTTTGAAGGCTCCATCTTCTGGAACTTCCAAAATCTGGAGCATCTCCTGCCCTCAACTTAGAGCCACCTCTGTGTCTCTGCAGGCTTTTGAAGGTTGCTGTATATGTGTGCACATGCACACACGCAGATGTGCATTCCTATTTATTTGTTGTCATCAGTATGTGTAGTGTTCACTGAGATGGAGGGAAATAGTTTAGTTTTTAAATTGAAACTTTATGATTCAACTTGGCAAGAACCCTGAATGTTGTTCTGCTGCTGCTGCTGCTGCTAAGTCACTTCAGTCGTGTCAGACTCTGTGTGACCCCATGGACGGCAGCCCACCAGGCTCCGGTGTCCCTGGGATTCTCCAGGCAAGAACACTGGAGTGGGTTCCCATTTCCTTCTCCAATGCATGAAAGTGAAAAGTGAAAGTGAAGTCGCTCAGTCGTGTCCGACTCTTAGCGACCCCATGGACTGCAGCCCACCAGGCTCCTCCATCTATGGGATTTTCCAGGCAAGAGTACTGGAGTGGGGTGCCATCGCCTTCTCCAGAATGTTTATCTGCCTGTATCCACATGCTGGACTCCCTTTGTCTCTGCTGCCCAGATCTCAGGTGAAATCGTCAACACAAGTGCAACGAAGCGAGAGAGCTTTAGGCGTTTTCCTCTGAGGCTGCACTTGATCACAGTGTAGGGGCTAGTGCTGCTTTGTGTTTCATTTATTCCTCTCATTCTAGGCGCTTGAAGAGGCCCAGAAAGCCATACAGCAGCTTTTTGGAAAAATCAAAGATATCAAAGACAAAGCAGAAAAATCAGAGCAAATGGTGAGTTGAGGTTTCCTCCTGACATTCTTGTACCAGCAGAGGAGGTTGACTTGTCATCCAGTTGTGTACTGGTTAATAGACTTGTTCTTCCCCCTTGCCACCAACCACACCCAACGTCTCCAACTCCAGCCCTGGGATGACACACCACACCCATTCGGGAGGAGCCACGAGACAGTAGTGACTCACCCTCTCTGCTGCCCGGCATCTGCAGCCCTCTCTTTAAGAGGGAAAGTTCTTTTCTTCTCCTTCCCCAAAAGAGTTTCCTAGTCATTTTGGATTTCTCTGACATTTGTTTGCATCACCCATTTCTCAGTTCAGATGTACGACATGTGATACCACTTGAAAACTGGACCTGGGTCTGGGGGGTGGGCTGCATCCCACTGGTGAGACAGCCTGAGGGGTTTAAGGTCTCCCTCTACCAGTGGTGCCCTCCAGGGATATGTTCATCTGCCGACCGAGGGGCCCACCAGTTTTTTCCACTCTAAATAGGAAGAATAACTACCTCTAAAGGAATTTGTCAGAGGAGCACAGAGCATAGTACTGGGCTGTGTTAGTTGCTTAATGAATGAAAGCCATTATTACTGTCATCTCCCTCCTACTCATTTTGGTCACACAGATTGCTTCTGCTGCTGCTGCTAAGTCACTTTAGTCGTGTCCGACTCTGTGCGACCCCATAGATGGCAGCCCACCAGGCTCCCCCATCCCTGGGATTCTCCAGGCAAGAATACTGGAGTGGGTTGCCATTACCTTCTCCAACACAGACTCCTAAATCCTCGCAAACTTCTCTCCCTACGTCTTATTATAATCTACTTGGGAACAGACCTGAGGTCACATTCTCAAGGATCCTGTGCTTCTCGTCAGTGCCCATTCGGCAGGGTTGGGCAGGATGTGGAACGTGGGCGGGGCAGGCCTGGCTTCAGTGGTGGTAGTGGGGGGGTCAGTTTGATATCATCAGTGAGCAGCACAGCCTCTGACATCAGACCACCTGCCTTCAGATCCACCCTCTCTCCTGACTCCCTGTGGGCCTCAAACAAGTTATTGGTATTTACCCTCTTGGTACCTCTGTTTCCTCACTGTGAGGTGGAGGTGATAGTCATGCATACGTCATGTGATTGTGGGGATTCATTGAGCACTTAGGCTCCTGCTCTACTGGGAGCAGCAAGCGCCTGAGGAGGAGCAGAATGGGACAGATTCTTGAGATGAGGCAAAGGAAGAATGTTCAGGATTTAATGACTGATTACTGACACAGGGGTGAGAAGCGTCACAGATGATGCTGACTTTTAACATAGTTAAAGACCCCTGACACTTGCAGTAGAGCTAAGGAACCCAGGAAGAGAGGCAGGGATTTTTTTTTTTTTTTGGTGGGAAGGGAGTGATCCAATTATAGGGCCACACTCCTATATCCTATCTATTCTTGATCTTCTTTTCCCTCAAACTTACTTACTTAGTAAACACATGATAGGTTTTTTACCCCCCAGGGCCTGCAATAGAAGTAGAGACATTTTGGTAGCCTGTGGGTCGTATAGAGAGAAGACTTGATGGGGCAAGTCCCTGGAAAGAGACCTTTTCCTGCTAAGATCCAGTCAGCCTTGCAGGATTGTAAGTGTGGAACTGAGCTATTCAGGTCATGAACCTTTACTTTATAGCTTCACCAAGGTTGATCGAACTAAAAACTCAGGTCACATGATCTTAACTCACTGGGCTTTTTCACTTTTAATGGGAGATCTGTCTTTAATGGGAGAGTGTTTGTGCCTGCTAGCCTTTGCTCCAGATGTCAGAGAGCCTGGGAAACCAAATTGCTCTTCAGAAAATTTCTTGGTCAGCATGGACTCAGACGATTTAGTGGAGAAGTCCACCTAGATGTTAATAAAGTTGGAGAATTGTTCCCATCTCACTATAGAATGTACTTTTCTAGTGACTGAAATACATTATGTTGGCCAAAAATTTCATTTGGATTTTTCTAAAGAATCTTATGAAAAAGTGAATAAACTTTTTGGCCAACCCAGTACTAACATTCCCAGCTACAATGCTTCTTTCTCTTGGATTACCCCTACACCACCACCACCATCAGCACTGTAGGAATTTTACTCCCTCAATTGCCTTCTGTCTGCCTGAAGACTCTCCTCTTATGATACTATGTTAAGCTTACTTTGCATGGGTTACATTTTAGCCTTCTTGAAATTTGAGAAGAAATTTTTCTTTGTGGAGACTGGACAATGAACCCTAGTTCCATGAATAAAGAACATCTCAATAGAATTAGCCGACTCACACTATTCATTTTGTACCAAACCTAGTCGCCCCGTTGCCAGAAGGTAATGTCCTTGTGGCAGTGTACGTTCCTGACCTTGTTCAGGAGGAGATCCCCTGTCCTCAGCTCCTGGACCCCATGTGCTTCACACTTAGTTACTATTAGGAGCACACCATTTGGGGTGAAGAATAAAGTTCGTTTCATTCTTACAACTGAGGATTTTGTAGCCCCGGGTAAAGTCTGCTGAAGAAATGCCAAATTAAATGTAAACGGGCTGATTGGAAATTATTTTGGGTCTGCATTGGGAGAACACCTGTGTTTTCTCCAAGGGCTGACTTGAGGTGTGTTTGTCCTTACTTTGTTTGCATTGTTTTCTTGTGAGGCCACTTCCAGACGGGTTGACATCCATCTTAACCATCCTCCCTTTTCTCCTGTGGTTTTGCACTATTTAGGTGAAGGAAATCACCCGCGACATTAAGCAGTTAGATCACGCCAAACGCCACCTGACCACCTCGATCACAACGCTGAACCACCTGCACATGCTGGCGGGTGGCGTGGATTCCCTCGAGTAAGCACGCAGGCAGTCTGCCCCGGGTCCACAGGAAATGAATGACTCGCAGGAAACGGCATCGCAGGTTTCTTTGCTTCTCAGCTGGGAGCGTCTCCCCACTCTGCCTCACTTCCTACAAATCAGTCTCAGATGTTGAGACACCACTTTTGTTTTGTGCCCTCAGGTGCTTAACATCTAACAAACAGCTGAGGCTTGGAGGAGACTAAAGGGGACCTGGAACGCTTGTGGAGAATGGTGCTAGAACACGGGTCATTTCCGTGCGATAGAGCTCTGCCTTGGAGGTTGACAGGAGGCGTGGGGCTGTGTAGTCACATACCTCAACCTCTGCCTCGGCAAGTTTTCCTACTGGTCTTGGGCTGAGTGTCACTGGCATTGAAGGTGCCTAATGAAAACAGATCCTTGATTGATCATCCAGCCCACTTTACTGTTTTTCAACCTACTTGTTCAAAGACGGAAGCTTCCCATGTGCCTTGTAAAGCATCTGTAGGGCATGGTACATGAGAACATGAGTAGTAATATTAAAAGGAGGAGCTGGTTACTGACCACAAGGAAGCAGCCCCAAAAGGCCTCCTTCACCAGCAAGATTCTGACCTTCCTGTTTGCTCCTGTGGTCTCTCCCAGGCTAAGAATTCCCCAACCTCAGCATAATCTCACGGGTGGGCAGAGAAAGAGCACCTTCCTAGGAATATAGACACAGTATCCAAAGTCTGGGGGAGTCGGGTGCAGGCTCTTCCTGGTCTCTCCCTGATGTCGCATGGGCTCCAGCGATCCCTGGCTAGTGACTGGAAGAGCAGTGTCCTCATCCCTTTCTCCCAGTGCTCCGTGCTTTCCACCAAACCAGCAGACCAGGCAGCAGTAGCCACTAGCTCCTTGGCTTGAACTTGATCCAGTCTGTTTAAGTGCTTCATAAGGGAAGTCATAAATTATACATTTAATTAAAAAACCCAACCCTAATGAAAACTTTAGATCTGATAGTTTGTTCCTTCCTTGCTATAACTGTTGATTTTATCAGCATTCTTTTATTTAAGCTTCATTAACCGTAGCAGTAGGGAAACTAAACATACCTAAACATTCACAGAGTTGCTTAATCTTGGCTTAAAATCTACAGATTTGAGTTAATGTGTAAGTGCATATAAATGCTCTTTGTTGTATCCTGGGAAGATGTGTTTGGTTTGCTCAAATGCCATAACTGTCAAGTAATAACATGCTTGCCCCTGTTCTCTGTCAAAAGCCAGCTATTCTGTAATACCCAACCCAAATCCCAAATTCATAGTCTTCTCAGATTCCCCTCTCTCAACCCAGTGAGACTTCATCACTCACACAGTCTTGTACCTCCAGAGCACACTACTTGGACTTCTGTCTAGAGCTACATTCGTCCTACTTGGTACTACTTAAATGTCCTTGTCACTCTCCCTAACTTACTCATGTCCCTTTATGGATTTGAACTTGGTGCTGTTTTTTTTTTCCCTCCTCCAGTGCAGAGGACTATATATATTCAGTGCTCAGGAATGCTTATTATTATAAGTTGAGTTGCTGTCTCCTTTAGAGTCCAGACTAGGTTGGTCCATATCTGTATCTTGTGTCCTTAGTGTTTTTCTAGAACCTTCAACTTCCTGTTTCCTTGCAGAGCCATGACCAGGCGAAGGCAGTACGGAGAAGTTGCTAATCTTCTTCAGGGCGTAATGAATGTTCTGGAGCACTTCCACAAATATATGGGCATTCCACAGATCCGGCAGCTTTCTGAAAGGTAAAATCTCACTGGAGAAAATGATCTTCCCTTTTAAGAAAAGATGGTGCTAGGAGGTGCTTAAGCACCCAGCTCAGGAAGTTCAATGTGGCATCTCACTGTGGGAGGAGGCTCAGAGGTCACCTGACCTGCCTTTCTCTGATGTAGATGTTCCCTCTATGTCCACCCTACCAGCTCCTAACCATGCTATCTAAAGCTCCCTGTATCAGGTAGTTGCTGGCCTGTCTCACGGGAGTGGCTGCTGACATCTCTCAGCTGCCCAGGGCTCCATTTTTTAGGGAAACCCTTCTCATTGTCTGTTTCCTTATAAAAAATCAATACAGTCCAGGACTCAGTGTCTGACAACAACAGTCATTTCGCTCATGCAATCTTGCCTGGTGCAGCAGGGACAGCTCATCTCTGCTCCATGCAGCATCAGCCAGGATGGCTTCAGGAGGGGCTGGAGGATCCACTGATTTACTCTCATGGCTGGCAGATTGGTGCTTGCCGTTGGCTGGGACCTCAGCCGGGTGGTCATCTCAGCCGCTTGGGCTTCCCCTAGGTGAGGTGGTGCTAGGGCCCAGAAATGAGTACCCTCAAGATGCTCTAAGAACCAGGTCTTAGAAGTCACATAAGGTCACTTCTGTGGTCACCTGGCCTTCAGAATTCAAGAGGAAGGAACATGGCCGCCCCCACCCCCAATGGGAGGAGTGTCAAACTCACACTGGTATACAGAGCTCGTGGGAGGAGAGACTGCTATGGCAGTCTTTGCAAATACAGCCTGCCCTTGAACTTCAGGTGTAACAAAATGATGACTTAACCTCTTTACATTTGTTCTTTCCTTCCTATTCTGTTGAGTTTTGACCCCAGATTTAGAGCCAATAGAAAGAAAGGCAGATGCTTAAAGAGAGAGAGTGGGGAATTTAATGCCTTGTCTTTTAAATGTAGCACAGGAAAGATACTAAGACCAAGACAGTCACAATTGATGGATCCTAAGCCTTTTTTTCAGAGAAGGCAATGGCACCCCACTCCAGTACTCTTGCCTGGAAAATCCCATGGATGGAGGAGCCTGGTGGGCTGCAGTCCATGGGGTCGCTAAGAGTCGGACACGACTGAGCGACTTCACTTTCACTTTTCACTTTCATGCAGTGGAGAAGGAAATGGCAACCCACTCCAGTATTCTTGCCTGGAGAATCCCAGGGACGGGGGAGCCTGGTGGGCTGCCGTCTATGGGGTCGCACAGAGTTGGACACGACTGAAGCGACTTAGCAGCAGCAGCAGCAAGCCTTTTTTTGCTACAAAGAAGAAACAAAGAGGCCTGTACTCAGCAGGAACCATCCTTTTCAACTCTGCCTTCTGATAAGACCTAATGGGTACAGGCCTCTTTTTTTTCTAAGTGTCTTTATTTTTAATTATATAAGTAATACACATGTTCATTTTCTTTATTTAAAAAAACAAGTCAATATACAGATGAAACTTAAGTCCTCTTTAGCGATACCTGATGTCCCACTGCTACCCATAGTGATAGTTACTATTATCAGTTTAATTCTCATCCTGTAGATTTTTTTTCTGTGCATTTAAATAAATCTTTAGTTTTAGATTGTGGGTTTATTTTACTTTGTTTTTTTTTTTTAAATAAATGATCTCATACCATATGCTTCATTCTGAAACTTTCTTTTTGTTTTTAACTTAAGAGTGTATTTTAGGGTTTTACCACATCAGTGTATACAAACCTAACTCATTCTCTTTAATTGATGCATAGAGTTCTGTAGTATAACATACTACAGATTACTTAACCATTTTCATATCACTAGACTGTTTGTTTCTGATTTGAAAAATACACTCCTTCTTACACATCTGCAATTTTTCTACAATAAATTCTGGGTCACATGCATTTAGAATTTTAATAACTGCTGTTCCTTTGCCCTCCAAAGTGGCTTAATTTATTTATAGGACCATCTGAACAGTATGTGAGTACCCATTTCTCCATATCTTCAACAACACTTGATTTGGTTAATTTTCCTTTTCATTTATCTGATGGATAAAAAATGGTACCTAATTCCTTTCATTTTCATTTCTCTGGCAACTAGTGAGATGAGTTTTCTTTTCATTTTCTCTCACCTCTGTGAGATGCCAGTGTGTATCCTTTGCCTGTTTGTCTGTTGTTTGTCTGTTGAGTTACTTGTGTGCTGTGCTTAGTCGCTCAGTCGTGTCTGACTCTTTGTGACCCCATGGACTTTTGCCTGCCAGGCTCCTCTGTCCATGGGGTTCTCCAGGCAAGAATACTGAAATGGGTTGCCATGCCCTCCTTCAGGGGATCTTCCCAGCCCAGGGATCCAACCCAGGTCTCCCACATTGCAGGCGGATTCTTTACTGTCTAAGCCACCTTATCCCTTACTTATTAATCTGTAGGAATTCTCTGTGTGTTCTGGATACAAATCCTTTGTCAGATCTGGCAGATTTTTTTTAAAATATATTTATTTATTTGGCTGCATCTGGTCTTAGTTGCGTCATACAGGATCTTTTCTTGCAGTGCTCGGGCTTCAGTAAGTTGCCCCTCGGCATGTGAGATCTTAGTTCTCCAACCAGGGATCGAACCTGCATCTCCTGCATTGCAAGGCAGATTCTTAACCACTGGACCATGAGGGAAGTCCCAGGTCTTGCCTGCAGAAACCATCTAGGTGTGTCACCTGTTTTCAATCCAGATCCTTGTCCTTTCAGTCTCTTCAATAGTAATTGGTCTATTCAAGGTACCTACTTCTTATCTCTTTAAAAACTGTATTGAAATATACATTGTGTTAAAATTTACCATTTTAATTATTTTTCTCTGTACAATTTCGTAGCGTTAAGTATACATTCAGGCTTCCCCAGTGGCTCAGTGGTAAAGAATCCATCTGCAACACAGGAGACGCGTGTTTGATCCTTGAGTTGGGAAGATTCCCTGGAGGAGGGCATGGCAACACATCCAGCATTCTTGCTTGGAGAATCCCATGGACAGAGGAGCTTGGTGGGCTGCAGTCCACAGGGTCACAGAGTTGGACATGACTGAAGCGATTGAGCATGCAAGCACACATTCACATTATCACACAGCCATTCCTTAAAGTTTGCGATTACCCCAGATAGAAGCTCTGTGTGCATTAAATAATAGCACTCATTACCTCTTCTTCCCCACTTCTGGTTACCTCTGGTCAATTTTCTGTCTGTGAATTTGCCCCTTCAGGGTACTGTAGGTGGACTCAAACTATTTGTGTCCAGCTTATTTCAGTTAGCATGTTTTCAGATTCATCTGTGTTGTATAATTTATCAGAATTTTGTTCCTTTCTAAGGCTGAGTACTTCATTGTACGTAGAGACTGCATTTTGTTTGTCCGTTCCTCTGTTGTTGGATGGCTGAGTTGCTTCCACCTCATGGCTGTTGTAGGATAGACAAAGGCAGTCTATCATCTGGCGTTCATTGTTGCCTGGAAAAAACCTGAAGCCCATCTCATTCTTACTCCTTTATAAGATAATCTATTTTTGTTTCATTTTTATTTTCTTCTGGAAGCATTTGAGATTTGGCGGTGGGAGAATTAGGAATTTTACTAGGACATAGATCTCCTTTCATTCGTGTTGCTTAGTACTTAATGGTGTGGTTAATCTGAAGACTCATGAGTTCCTTAAATTCTGAGACAGTGTTCTCTTTTATTTCTCTTTGTGCTCTATGTTTTCTCTTTGTGGAATCCCTTGTACATGAGTATTGGAACTTCTGGATCTGCTACTGTGTTACTTATTTTTTAAAAATATTTTTATTAATTTATTTGGCCGTTCCAGGTCTTAGTTGTGGCATGAGGATCTTTTCATTGGGACATGTGGGGTCTTTAGCTGTGGCATGTGAGCTCTGAGATGCAGCATATACGATCTAGTTTCCCGACTAGGGATTCAAACCAGGCCCTCCTTTATTATTGTTTTTTTAATGCTTTAAATCTTTTTGTCCTGTTAAGCTGAATTCCTCAACTCAACTTTCCTTTTTAAATTTGTTCTTCAATGGTGCCCATTCTGTTATTTGGCCTAGCTGTTGAGTTTTTATTGCAACAATCCAACTTTATCTTCAGGGTATCCAGTTAATTCTTTTTCATAGGCATAGTATCATCTTAAACCTCTCAGGGAACATAAATTATACAGGTTCTAAAGTTCTGAGTTGCCTGCTCTGTTTCTCTGTGCTCTAAGGTCTTTAGTTTGTTTATAATGACTTTCTTGGTGTTTGCATGTTTGGTGATGTCTAGCGGAACACTCATTTTTGGCCGTGAGATTCTCTGTCAGCCTGATCAGAGATGCTATCTTACTGCCCCCTGCTCATGAGGGAGTAGGCGGGATATGCCACCTGGCTACATGTGCTACAGACAGTGCTTCTCAGGTTAGGTGGGGCTGGAGCTGGGGGAGCCACCAGGGAGGCTGTGCTGGTGGCTGATCTTCTGGGCCCATGAGTTTCTGATCTGCCTGTGTGTTGTCAGCCCTGTGGACTCTGCTGGATTTCTCAGACCCACAGCCACTCCTGACCTGATCGCTCAAGGACGGGGTGAGACCTGGCACTGGCTTAGCTGTTTCTCTTGCAGGAGCCCAACATCCCCCTGGTGGGTGCCAGGAGCCACCCTCCTGCTCCTGGTATCCACTCCCCTCGTGTCCTTCATCTTTTTAAAAATTTATTTGACTGTGCTGGGTCTTCATTGCTGCTCATGGGCTTTCTCTAGTTGTGATGAGTAGGGGGACTCTGGTTGTAGTGTGTGGGTTTCTCGTTGTTGCAGAGTGTAGGCTCTAGGCATTTGGGCTCAGTAGTTGCAGCTCCCGGGCTTCAGCGAGCCACGGGCTTAGTTGCCCCTGGGCATGTGGGATCTTCTTGGACCGAGGGTCGAACCGGTGTCCCCTGCATTGCAGGGCTGATGCTTAACCACTGGACCACCAGGGAAGCCCATGTCCTTCATCTTTGAGAAGTCATTTTGGCAGAGGTTTCCTTCTTCAGTCCTGTCCTACCAGAGTTTCTAGTCTACCTCTCCTTTTCCTGCCCAATTCTGGATTCTTATTAAACTCTTTTCATTATTTCAGATGATCTGGGGCAGGAAGGGGAGGGGTTATACCTCATGCTCAGGGTGCCATCTTAGAATGGAAATGCCAAGGAACTGGTAAGAAGTGTCGGAACAGAGCTTCGCAAAATACTCGGGAAATCACCACCCTTCCTTTCCTCCTTCCTAATCCCATCACACTCAGAACTGGCTGATTGCCCTGTCAACCTGGGGATGCGAAGCAGCCAAGAGAGCAGACAAACGGGACCTTATGAGCTGCAGGAAAGATGGAAGCTCAGATGGGGAAGGCAGAGTTACTCTGTTGGGTGGTAGGGGTTGGGGGTCAGGGGAGGGAGACAGCATCACCGCCTCTCACCCCCCTGATAATCCAGAGTTGATCTCTTTTCCCATTCACTTATTCTTCTCTTAGTTTATCTAATAGATACTGACCACACACTTTCTAGATTCCAGGCCCTGTGCTGGGGTCCTGAGGGCACGAGGTGAAAAACACATACTCTTTGCCTTCAAAGAGCGCACCATTATTGTGAGAGACACTGATAGAGATGGATATAACAGAACTAGTCCATGCTGTCTGGGGACAGCAGGGTCTCAGAAGAGGGACTGAGAGACTCAGCCTTCAGAGGCCGCGGGTAGGGGTCAAGAAGTATTAAATTTTAATCTGACCTTAAAAGAATGGGTAAGATCTGGGGACTTCCCTGACAGTCCGGTGGCTAAGGCACCATGCTTTCATTGCAGGAGGTGTGGGTTTGATCCCTGGTTAAGGAACTAAGATCCCACATGGCATGGGGTGTGGCCAAAACAAAAGGTAGGACCTTACTACCAAGACAGGAAGAGAGGGGGAAAGAAGAGAGTAGAGAGTGAAAGTCTGTCTCAGTAGGCAGAGTCAGGTCATAGATCTGATTCTGCATTCGTTTTGAATCTGCTCTACATTCGTTTTGTGGACAATGAAAGATTTGAAGCAAGAAGAGACATAGTCTTTGTATTTTGTAAAAGTCTTGTCAGTTATAGTTAAAAGAGACTGGAGGTTGGGGCTATGTTCTGGATTAGAAAAAGATAAAGACCATTCCATGACAGCGACCATGTAGTCGAGGAGGTTGCATGGTTGCACAGGATGGGCACTGCTGATGGCAGGAACATGGTAGAACTGAATTTTATTTATAAGAAAGCATATAGGGAAAAACAAGAGAATACACTCTTTGAGGATTTCTTGCCTTTTAATTTTGTTTTTCCGAAGATGTTATTTTATAAATTACAGAAACTTTGTGATCACTGCTATAATGACACTCCCCTTAAAAGATAACTTTCCATCAGTATAGTCTGGTGCTCCAGCTATTCATTATCATGTAGGATTGCTGCGAACACAGAAGGATTTACTTTTCTTTTTGCTCATTTCACAACTTCTATTTGCAAAAAAAAAAAAAAATGTGTTGATTAATAGAGAATAAGTGCTATTAAGTAACACTAAAATTAACAGAAGGGAAGGAATCGCTTGTTTCCAGTGCCTGGACTACAGTTCTTTTTCAGGAGGTACTAAAAGTTTGAGGAAAGTCCAGACTTCTTATTTTTAGCATCATTTCTGGTGAATTTTCCTCCCTGTGTTTACATAGCCATGGTAGAACCATCTGGAAGTGATAGAAATAGATTGTTTGTTTGGGGAGGGTGGGGAAGGCGGGAGCCTTACACCCTGTGCACCGCTTCAGTGCCTCTAGCTTCAGAGCTTGCTGTCTGCAGACTGCGGAAGTCACAGGAAAGCCTGTGTTCTGACATCTTTGCCTGCACATTTGAAATATGAAGTTCATGGACGTCAATTTCAATACAGCTGTTTCTTCCAACTACCCTTCTGGAAAATGCTTAAACGTTAATGTAGCGTTGAAGGAAAGTTTTTGTTTTTTTTTTTTCCCTTTAATGTCATCTTTATATTTCAAATCCTCCTGGCTTAAGAATATCTGAGAAAGCCAATGTGTCTAGTAATCAGTCAGTATTTCCTGAGGAAAAATGGAAGGTTCTGGCATTCTCTTGAAACTCATGAAACCTTCTAACTGAAACCTATTTTTCAGGGCTATTTCTAACCTCTTCTGCATGAGAGGTACTTGGCAGATTGAGGGGATCACTTGGCATAGTGGTCAAAGAAATTAAAGTGGAGGATGAAAAGGCCTAGCTAGTCAACTAACTATATATACTTCAATAACAATTTTTACATAAAGAAAGAAAAAGGAAGAAAGAAAGAAAAGGCCCAGCTGGCTGTATGACTATGACAGGTTCTTTCTGAAAGGATATTAAGTTTCAAAAGCACGCGTTTTGAAAGCGTAAGGATTCTACTTGATGATATCAAAGCATCCTACTGAGTCACTCTAAGATTCTGGGTTGAGATTCTGTCTCCTTGGAACTGGAGTATCTGACTAATCAGACTGACTAATCATGCTGTCCGGTACAGACTCTCTATTTTGGGAGGTCAGTTTATTGCAAATTACTGAGGGTACTTTCTCTGGGACAGTCACGCATGGGGTATTGGAAGCATCAGGGTTATTTTGTCCATAAATGTCTAAATGGTTTTCATAGTTTGTGGTCCCTCTACTGCCATCCCTATGCTGAAATCTGATAGCACATTTAGGCAAGGGTGCTTTTTTTAAAAAATATTTGTTTATTTATGACTGCATGAGATCTTAGTTGTGGTGCTTGAGCCTTCTTCTCTCCAGTTGTGGTGCATATAGCTCAGCAGTTGAGTCGCATCGGCTTAGTTGCCCCTTAACCACTAGACCACCAGGGAAGTCCCATGGGAAGGGTGCCTTTGAACAACCCCTGGTCACATGGTGTGGAGGATGCCAGGAGGCAGTTGGTTGACCATCGTTTCCAGCATAGCATAGGGAATCTCTCATTTGCTAAGAGTGGTCAGCACTGAGTTGTCACCACCTAACCAGGTCAAGCTTATTTGGACCCGGGAGAAATTGTTATTTCCCCTGTTCTCTATTAGTTGTAGGTTGACTTTCATAAGGATGACTAGGAAGTCTTGGCGGCTGAACTTCTGTAAGTACTCTGCTAACAGAGTCTAGTGCTCCGTCTCTTCACAGTAAGAGCTTACTTTTCATGGTTGGAAGAGGAAGGAGTTTGAAGGAGTGAGGCCAAAGATGTGTTTTTTTCAGTGTGTTTGGTGTCTTTGTAGGATTTGCTCAGGCAACTGATTGTAAAGACCACTATTCACATCTTATCCTGCAAGTGCGTGAATCCGGGTTTGGGTTTCTGGACACCATCATTACTGTCACTAAGGGGAATGGTTTCTCTTTCATCTGAGTCACTGTTAAGACACTTCGGAAACTACACTTGGAAGCATGCGAATGCTGATTATTCTGCTCCAGTGTTCACTAAACATCCGACTTGCAGTCACCGGTAAGGATGGATGCTGTTGCCAGCTAGAGCTGTAAGATGGGTGTTGTGATAACAGATAACAGATATCTGTTAACAAAATCAGATAACAATAATACTGAGGGGCTTCTAGCCCAGGCCTCCATCCCCCACCTCTCATTTCCCAACCATTCTTGGTTGTGGCCCACATGAGGGAAATGACTTGATTAGGAGTACATGTAGCTCACCAGTTGCACAGCTAAGTCTAGACTGTCTCAAGTAACCTTGGAAATGGACTGTAGAAGAAGGCAAGGGGGTCTGCACATCACAGGCTGATACTTTTGCCCTTATAGGCTCTGGTTGTCTTTGCAGGCACCCCAATTTCTGTTTTTAAATATTTTATTGAAGTACAGTATAGTTGATTTACTCTGTTGTGTTAACTTCTGCTGTGCAGCAAAGTGACTCAGTTATACACATACAGACATTCTTCTTCATGTTCTTTTCCATTATGGTTTATCCCAGGAGATTGGTTAAAGTTCCCTGTGCTGTCCAGTAGGACCTTGCTGTTTATCCAGTCTAACAGTTTGCACCTATTAGCCCCAGACTCTCAGTCCGCCCCTCCACTCCCCCCTCCCCCTGGGCAACCGCGAGTCTCTTCTCTATGCCTGTGAGTCTGCTTCTGTTCCATAGATAATTTCATCTGTGTCACAGTTTAGATTCCACAGGCGAGAAGTAGCATATGGGATTTGTCTTTCTCTTTCTGACTGACTTCACTTAGTGTGATAATCTCAGGTCCATCCCTATTGCCTCAGGCACCCCAATTTCAAATCTGGTTAAGAATGTGGGGTTAGGCGATGGCAGAGTAGGAAGGGTGACAGGCAGAGCTGGGACCATCACATCACCGAGACACTCAGGAGCCCTGCGAATAAGACTGTGACTTTTCAACCAGCGTGGAACTTCCCCTCCAGGAGTGATCTGTGGCTTAGTGGGGAACCTGTGCTCTCTGTGGCTGCCAAGAGGAGAGAGAAGGAACAAAGGGGCCTGGAAGCTATGTCTTGTGACCTGGCACCAGGGGAGTCGGTCTGTCTGGCCCATTATGTGGAGTCATAAGACCTCAGAGGTAATGGTTTTACAAAAGCATCTTCTCTCTTGTCAGAACTCATACTCAAGGAATGTTTCCTGTGGTACGCTGGGCAAGTGTAGATGAATGACATTTTAATGTCATTAGATTCTAATGTGTGGGCTACTTGGGTGACAACCTTATCTCTATCATTTCTCATCCCCTTGGAAAGTAACTAAAAGAGGCTGCAAACCCACCTATAAGAGTAGTTTTAAGTTTTGAAGATAGTGGAAAAACCCTGGAAAGTATTTGGAATAAGGCATAATTATAACTATGCCACAGAAAAACCAGACCATTTTGGGTCCTGACTATCCCCTCATTTAAAAAAAAAAAATCTCTGTAGGTTGCCAGGCACCGCCTAGTAGCCAAAGAAATTGTGGTTTTGAGCTGTTCACTATTTCTAGAAACTTCATAAAGTTAATTCCAGAGTAACAGGGTGGAGACCAAAAAAGGAAGAACATTATTTTATGGTGCTTTTAGCGAAGATAAAAGATTTGCCTCAGGCTCAGGGCAGTCCAGCTGTGAGGATGGTGGGCAGGAGGGACCCAACCCCCTGGGCTGGGGGCAGGCGAGCTGGTGGCAGGCGGCTGACCCAGAGCTCCTCTCCCGTCCTGGCTGCTTCTCCTTTCCCTTCTTTCCTCTCAGCCAAGCACTAGTTCTTGAGCTCCTCCTTTCCATGAAAACCACTCGGTTCAGTTCCAGCCTCCCCTTTCAAACTCATTTCCAGTGTGACTCAGTCTTCATCCTCACCGTCTCCCGAGTGAACTTAAGTCTTCATTCAGTGACCATCACACTCAAATAGCAGTTCATTTTATCATTTGATCTTTTTACTTTAGAAAACAGTATTTTGGTTCACTTGTTAAAACTTAGAATCTTGATGTTGGTTTCCAGGTTGAAAAAAACAGCAACCCTGAAGCAGTTCAAAACCCGCTTCCCATCCTGTTCTCCAAGGAACGGCAGAGTAATTACACCAGTAACCCGAAGCAGATTTAAATTTGACTTGGGCTTCTCTGGTGGCTCAGACAATAAAGTGTCTGCCTACAATGCGGGAGACCTGGGTTCGATCCCTGGTTTGGGAAGATCCCCTGGAGAAGGAAATGGCAACCCATTCCAGTATTAATGCCTGGAAAATCCCATGGACCAAGGAGCCTGGTGGGCTACAGTCCATGGGGTCGCAAAGAGTCGGACACGACTGAGCGACTTCACTACTCACTACT
>NW_011495033.1:1834722-1857326 GCF_000754665.1 Bison bison bison | reverse complement strand
TCTTTGCAAAATGTTACTGGGCATTAGTATATAGCATCTTCCTGCGGCGTAACTACCCCAGTGACATTTTGCAAAGACTGACGTGTACTACCTCACGACAGCTGAGGGGAGGCCTAGGAGAGCTTTGGGATGTAGGAAGAATCTGTGGTGCGTGCATGCTCAGTTGTGTCCAACTCTGTGACCCTATGGACTGCAGCCCACCAGGCTTCTCTGTCCATGGGAGTTTCCAGGCAAGAGTACTGGAGTGGGGTGCCATTCCCTTCTCCAGGGGAACTTCCTGACGCAGGGATCGAACCCGCGACTGCTGTGTCTCCTGCACTGCAGGCGAATTCTTTGCCACTGAGCCACTGGGGAAGCTGGGGAAGCTGATGTAGTCATAAACCTGCTGCTAACTAGTGTGTGACCTATCTTATCTAGCCACCACTCCCTGCTTCCTGGATGATCCCTGAAGACTTCAGCAGTCATAACCTCTATGGATCCGTGCACAGTTATTTATGGACATTTGAAAATTATGCCAGGTAATGATATGTTCTCTTTTCCCTACAGAGTGAAGGCGGCCCAGACTGAGTTAGGACAGCAAATCCTGGCCGATTTTGAAGAAGCTTTTCCTTCCCAGGGCACCAAGGTATTGTTTTGCATTTTCCCTTCAGTCTTTGGATATTCTCATCATATTCTGGCCTGATTCACACTCACCGTAACTATGATTCACTTACTATTTCAAATGCGGTTGCTGGCAGCCATAAAGTCTGTGTGCTAAAGATTCAGGGTGATGGACCATCCTTGATTTTAAATATCCTGAAGCAATATCAGTTGGCTGCTCATCCGCGTCCTCACACATCCACAGTGAGGGTTTGTTTTGATTTCACTTAACGTGTGTCAAACCCAAACTGTTGTCTGCCTGGGGAATTACCTTTTTTCTCATAGTTACTTTTTTTGTTTGTTTAATTTTTTTTTCCAAACCACAGTGATTTTCTTTTAGGATTGTTACATAACTTTTTGGTTTCAATTTGGTGAAGAGACAACGGACAGGAACGTGCCCAGGCTTAAGTAACTCTCGGAGTGACAGTTAGGAGACTCGCTTTTAATGGTCAGAATCCTGTTCTTTGGGATGAATCCCTTCAGCTCTTACTGGTAGCCTGACTGTTTGTGTTGTGTCTGCAAAGCCCACAGTAATTTCACTCGTGAGCTATTGGTTACACTTCTCATGTAACAAGCTTTGCCTCATTTGGCCGTCACTGTGCTGGGGTAACTGCTTTTAGCTCCATCCTTCAAATTGTAGCAGACATAATCTTAATGCTTTGCATGTGTTGGGGAGAGAAGAACCCTCAGAAGCTTTTTTTCCCCTCTATTATTTGAGCTATTTCAGGAGCAAGAACTGTGTGGCTCAGAAATGACCTGAAGCACACTGACTGGCAGGCAGCTTGGTGGATGGAGGTGGGGGATATATGTCTGTTTGCCGAGCCAAGGAACGTTTCCTGGATCCGTTTTATAATTCAATAACTGGAAATATCTTAATCGTTGTTCTTTGTGCCTCATATAAGAGACTTAGGAAGTATGTGGGGGTAGCTGCCCCAGCTTTGTCGATTACCTCGTATAGGAAACCTGCCTCTGGTTTTCATGTCTGCATATATTCTAGCTGTCTTCTAGCAATCAGGTATTTTATTCATAAAGCATGTTCCTTTGTGGACTTCATCTTCCTTTTCCATTTGCTGTAACTGTGGGGAGTGGGTATCAGAAAATAGTCCTGTAAAAAGGGATAGTAAGAGATTCACAAGTTATAATTACTAGGGTCTGCTTTACTCTACTCTGCTATTGACCCTGGTTTTAAGAAGTTTTAGAAAGATGCAGATAAAGCCCAGCTTTATCATTTAGGAAAATATAACATTGACCTACATTATAACTTTTTCTCAGACCCCAGGAGGAAAATGAGGTGAAAATGGTTTTCTTTAACAACTTGTTTCCCTTTTCTCTGGCTAGATGACTTGATGTTTCTCTAAGAGTTTTCTTTTTTCCTTCTGAGTGACTATTGACCTCTCTTAAAGGCTTTATGTTTTTATTACTGCTTCACAAGTGGAAATCAAAATTTGTTTAAAAAAAGTATCCAAGATTACTGTGAAGTCCTTTATAAATGAAAAAATCGGAACCCCTGAGCCCGTAGATTTTGGCTTTCATGAATTCTCTGTCAGATCAAACATTTTCATCCATAAGCCAGAGTTGAGCAGTCAGAATTCTCAGTGGATGGCAGAATAGCCACTCAGCACGGAGCATAGTCAGCATTTAACAGTTTAGTTAGCTCTTGGGCAGCCTAAGTGACACTTAAGAAACTCTTGAACTTCAGTTGAGATGGATAAATTAGAATTGATTTTAAAAAATCATAAAGATCTGGAAGACCCTTAATCATCACCTAGTTAAAATGCATTATTTTTTTTCCAATTATTTTTCAGATGAGTGTCAATAACTGTGCCAAAGTTATGTGGTTATTTAGCCAAGCCACGAGCCGATGCCAAGTGTTCTGTAGTCCACTCAGCCAACCACGTTCATTCAGTGAGTTACTGTAAAGAAAGGTTCGAGGAGACTGAGTTACCTTCAGTAATAACAAAAGCCTTCCCATCTTGATGTATCAATACAGCCCTTTGATGGTCTTCTACTATTTTTTTCAGGTCAGGGCACCAATATCATAATATAATTTGGCTGCCTGTTTGCGTGGTTGACCATCAGTGGGGCAAGGATGGTGGATGGAACCTGGATTTGGGTTTTAAATGCCAGCATGCTGTTTGGCATAAATACAGCACTTTGAGAACAGGAATCCAAGGTTAGAATCAGAGGAAGGTGGCACGTGTGGCATCAGACTGGTGTCATTCTGACTTTTAGGGCCCTTCAGGAAGGTGACTTCAGTTCAGTAAGCAAAAGTTCCTACCATCATTGCTGGCCCGGTTTCCAGGATGTCTCATTGTTGATTCACGGAGTAGCTTTTATACTGGCTACTACAGACTAGCTTAATGATTCTTTCATTGAGAAACAAGTAACTCAAATATCCATCCACAGCAGAAGAATGAGTGTCAGGGGAGTGGAAGTAATAACAACATCATGAGTAGAACAAGAAGCAGCAGCTGTCAGAGGCCATAAGATTTGAAGGCCGCTTCTGGCTTCTGAACTGGTGTGTGTGCTGTGTGTTTTACCAGAGGCCAGGAGGACCCAGCAACGTTCTACGAGATGCGTGTCAGGTTGCTAACATCTTGGACCCCAGAATCAAACAGGAAATCATCAAAAAGTTTATTAAACAGCATCTGTCAGAGTACCTAGTACTTTTTCAAGAAAACCAAGATGTAAGTATTGACCAAATGAGCTCAGATATCACATTTGAATTGTACTAAGAATTGATTGCTCTCAAGTCTATGATTTATATTTTATTAGTATTACTGTCTTAAAATTGACATTAGTATTAAAAATTGACATTAGTATTACTGTCTTAAAATTGACATAAAATGTTGGTTGTTAAACCCTGATTCCTAGGGGCTGACTGTACAGTTCAGTGATTCTTAATCATTTTGGGGTCCCTGATCCTTTGGAGAAATGGATGAGAGCTAGAGATCTTCTCTGCAAAAATGCACCTATACATAGAACCTTACATACAGTTTCAGGAAATTTATAGACCCCTGAAGCCCAATCATAGACCCCGGGTTAAGAAGAGTAACCTAGACTCTTTAAAATCACGAGAAATAGATTGGTTGTGTTTTTCTTACTTCTGTGTTTTTGCTTATTTCCTTCAACTGTCAATACTACTTCTAAGTGCTGGGGTAGATTTTATTCCCTGCTTCCCCCAGGTTGCCTGGCTGGACAAAATCGACCGTCGCTATGCCTGGATCAAACGCCAGCTCGTGGACTATGAGGAGAAATATGGCCGGATGTTCCCACGTGAGTGGTACATGGCGGAGAGAATTGCCGTAGAATTTTGCCACATCACAAGGTAGCTGCCAGCTCTCTACTGGTTTGGGTATTGATTGATATCAGTTTATTAAAGCCCAGTCCCCCAGTCTCTATGGGTTCCTGTGGCTTTGGAACCACTTCTACCTGTTTTTAAAAATTGGTTTGAGAATCATGATTTTCAGGATAATGTCTTCAGCTGTGCTGGAGTCCCTTCAGAAGACTCCATTCCTGTTGAAAGTTAGAATATATCCAAAACTGAGTCCCTGACTCCAGCTGGAGCTGTATTCCACCTTCTCCATGTTCAGAGTTCCAGCCTTAGAGGAGAGAGCATTGTGTGAAGAGGGGGTAAACACTTGATAGGGAAAAATGGAAAAGGGTACATGAGTGCCCTGGGCTAGCAGGCTGTAGCCAGAGCACTTGTTTGTATGTCTGTTCCGCCTTAAGAGTGATATACACACCACACAGCAGCACAGTCTGCTCTTATCTTTGTTCTAGGACTTCCCTATAGCCTTGCCCTACGTCAAACGGCCTGCCTTCTGAGCCATCCGAAAGCACATTGGCCAGATTTTCCTGTAGTGATTCATTGCCCCGCGTTTTCCCCTGTGTCTGTGTCACACATATCAGTGTTCAGTGAATGTACATCCGTTATCTTTCTGCTTCTCTGACATGCTGGGTAGATGGTTCCAGAGGGACAGGGCTGTGTCTACTCCAGTGACATAGTACACACTCAGGAAATAGTTGTTGAGCAGATTTCCCACCCCTAACCCAGTGTTTATAGTCTTTGGATCGTTAATCACTTTGGCATCTGAGTGTTCTGAGCCTTTTAGAGACCTTCTCCCATTCCTCCTGTTTCAGTTCCATGAGCCATAGCCCAAGGCCAGATAGTCCCTTTAGATCAAAGAATTAAAGCCTGAGAAGTATACATCAGTGTGTCCATGACAGAGCTAAAGCTAGAGTCTACAGAGGCCCCCTGACCAGTGCACAATTACATTAACCCCAGTTAATTTTTTAAGAAGTCCCATATGTATGCATAACTCAGCCACCTTAGAGTAATTCACGGTAATTATCTCTCTTAAAATTGTGGATTACAGTCAAGTTGTATGCTTTAAGAGCACATCATAGGGGGCAGGGACTCATTAAGAGATATTGGCTATTGATTTTTTTTTAATAGGCTTTATTTTTAAAATTATTTATTTATGACTGTGCTGAGTCTTCATTGCTGTGCATGGGCTTTCTCTATTTTGGGTGAGCAGGGGCTACTCTCTACCTGTGGCACACTGGTTTCTCATTGCATTGACTCTTCTTGTTGCAGAGTCCAGGCTCTAGGATGCACACGTAGGCTTTAGTTTTTAAAGCAGATTTACGTTCACAGCAAGATTGACAAGAAGAGATTTCCCATATACCCCCTCCCCTCCACTGCGTCCACAGAGGCCTCCGCCATCATCAGTATCCCCGACCAGAGTGTATACAGGTTACAGTTGCTGAACCTACCTTGACACCTCCTTGCTACCCAGAGTCCCTAGTTTACATTAGGGTCACCCTTGGTGCTTTACATTCTGTGTGATGGTGGTTTTCAGAAACATACTTGTTGCTGGATTAGATGACTTTATTGATTCAAAGTTGATTGTGGTTGTCACTTTCTAAGTCCTGATTAGCAAAGAAAGAGTGCATTGCTTGAGAGATTGATAACTAATTCACTTTAGCCCCTAGTTCAGTGTCTTGCAAAATTCATTTTCTGTGAAAAATGAAGTCCACAGGAGAGTGAGTGTACATAAAAGCCAACACATGTGCTCTTGTGTCAGCTAATGGCAGTGCTGCTGCCAAGCTTTCGTTGTTCGAATTTTGGCTAAAAGCCTGTAGATACATAATTCTCAAATTAAGAGGCCCTTTGTTTGGTTTTTGTTGTTTATTTGTGTGGGAAGATGATCTGTAGCTCAGTACTTACTGAGAACTCTCGTGCGACTGCTCCCTTACAACGTAGCATTCTGAGATGGGACACTTGAGTGGCCTGTAAGCGTCACAGGCAGGAAACACCCAGATGGGTACCTGTCACTTTTTACAAGGGGATCAATCGACTCCCATCTCTCCCATCTCTACCCAGGGGTCCTGCTTTCTGGTTGAAAGATGGTTATTGAGCTATCTGGAAGAGGGAGGGCTTTATGATTCAGTAATTAATGACTTGTAAAATTATATAGAATATATGCATTTTTATAAAATACTGAGTAAATGCTTCATATATACTATTAACAAGTGAATGGAAATTTTAAAAATGATAAAAACTGTAGTAGCCGTGTAAGCAATCTGATAGCCATTAACTTTGATTTTGTTTTTTTTTTTTTTGGACTGGTGGATAATTTCACCTTAAAATTTTTATTATTTATTTATTTAGGCTGCATGGCTTATGAGATCTTAGTTCCCCTACAAGGGATTGAACCCAGGCCCTCGGCAGCAAGATTGCAGAGTCCTCACTGCTGGACTGCTGGGAAATTCCCTAAAATTCTTATTTAGAATATGTGTTTCTATTCCCTAAGCATTAAACTTAGTTGGTGATCAGCATGAATCAGCCATAGGTATTAAAAAAAAAAAAGAAAAAAAAAAAAAAAACTTAGTTGGTGATAGACTTCAGGTTTTGAAATGACTACGTGCTTTGTTTTTTTTTTAAGTATAAGCTAAAGCCACTTAACTTTGTCCTGTCTTGAATGATCGGTTTGTTCGACAACATTCTTCTCTCTTTAATTTGAAGGACAGAACTTGCCAAGATCATGCGTACAAGAGCAAAGGAAATTGAAGTGAAATTGCTTCTCTTTGCTATTCAGAGAACGACTAACTTTGAGGGATTTCTTGCAAAACGCTTTTCCGGGTGCACCCTGACAGATGGAACGCTGGTAAGACTGTCCTAAGGGATACCAGATGGAGGCATTGGTGGCCTGGGTGGGTGGGCTTCGCTTTTGAAGTCTTATACAGTTTGGTGTTTCCATCCATCAGCTCAAGTGCTTAATCCCCCATCCCAAGGATTTTGTTGAATTCATTCAAATAGTCATACAGAACATTCTGTATGGCTTTATCATTTGTCTATTATGCAATATTTCATGTTTTTAGAGTGTCTTGTCATCATTTTATCAAGGGATCACCCCTATTTTAAGCCTAGTAATTCTGTGAGTCATAGAGTCCTCACTTATTCAGTCACAAATAACTTATTACATTATCAACTCTTGAGTTTTATTATAATGAAGATGTGCTTAGAGGAAGATGTAACCCCCCAAAAGGTGAACTGCAACCTTACAAGCAGAAAACATTGGAGATTTCCATAATGTCCATCATTGACCTTAAGTAAAATATGGTATATTCACGCTGTGGAATAGATAGAACAGTTTCAGAGTGGTAGAATGAGGAATAGATGTAGATGTGTTGTCGTAGGAAGAAAACCTCTCACGTATATAGGTGCAAAACGTAAGCTATAGCCCAGTGGTGGTAATTTAGTCGCTAAGTCATGTCCAGGTCTTTGCGACTCCATGAACTATAGCTGCCAGGCTCCTCTGTCCATCGGTTTTCCAGGCAAGAATACTGGAATGGGATGCCATTTCCTTCTCTAAGGGATCTTCCCAAACCAGGGATCTCCTGCATTGCAGGCAGATTCTTTACCAGCTGAGCCACACAGCCCCGTACATATAGTATAATTCCATTTGTGGAAGAAGAATGTTTATATATGTAAATAGGTAAGAAAAAGGTCTGGAAATGATCAGTGGATGTCTACTTGTTTCTCAGGGCAGCCCGGCATCTCTCCACTTTTACCCACTACCAGGATCATGCTCCCAGACTGCAGCCTTCTGTCTCCTGGGGGTCCTGTGCTCTGAGATGTTGTTCCCAGTCACTAGGAACTCCTGAACCTTTCCCACCAATCCATTCCTTTTTGGACTTCTGTCTTTGAAATTCTCTGGCATAATCAATTTACAAATACTTCCTCCAGTTGTTCAGCTGTTGCCTAGCTCTCCTATCTAGTTTGCAGTTTCAGATTACAAAAAAATCCTGTTGAATCATGAGCTTTTTTTTTAAGTGGGCCATTTTTAAAGGCTTTATTGAATTTATTACTGTATTGTTTCTGTTTCATTTTTTGGTTTTTTGGCTGTAAGACATGTGGGATCTTAGCTCTCCAACTAGGAATCGAACCTGCACCCCCTGCATTGGCAGAAATCCTGAGCCATGAGCTTTCTATTTACCCTTCACCTCTCCAGTTGGTCAGCTGTCTTCCACACAGGCTTCTCCATGTCACTTCTCTCTTTTAAGACAGTCTCTTCCCCTGAGACTGTTCTTTGTCCCAGTTATTGTGACTCAGCAACCATTCTGCATTCCATTTCCTGACCATGGCAGCTCCACAGCCTTCAAGGATCTTCCCTTAAAGATGAGTTTCTAGAAAGACAACAGAAATCCTCTGGCCTTGATCCCAGGATATGCCTTTTGGGTAATCACCATTTTGTTTCAGGGTAGTGGAACTACAGAATGAATCAAAATATATCTTAATACTCTTTATCATATGCCAGATTTCATTGAAAGTTATCAGATTCCTTGGAAAATAATAGAGCAGATAAGAAGTCCGCCAAAGGCCAGGTTAACCAGAGACCCTCCCAGGCTTGCTCCCTTCCATCCTTCACTGTATCACTCAGGCCTTTTCACCCGCCTTGGTGACCGATTGACAGTTAAACAATAAGGGTGAGCTCACCTGAAAAGACAGGCTCACCTGGAAAGCTCTTCCTAACTGAGCCGTGTGATGCATCATCTTTTGCTCTTTTTTGACAGATGTGGATACTTAGAGACTTAGACTGTTAGAAACTGTTAGAAACTTAGACTGAAAGAGCCTTAAGGACAGGGCATGTTTTGTTTTTATTATTCCAGCCCCAACAAACTCATAATGTCCTGTGCTATAACGGTTACTGGAAGAAGGGAACTGCCCAGGTTTCTAGCTGATTGCCTAAATTCCCGACCTTTAGGAGGGATTTAATATAGTCTGTAAATTAAAATGCCTTGAAATTAAAAGCAAATGTCTAGATAGGATTTAACTATACCCACATGCATCATTAGAGACTCAGTGATTAGATTTATGGTAAACATTATATTCAGCCTCTATGAAATCACTGAAATGAAAATCACCTTAAAAAGGTGAGTTTTATGTTAATTATATCACAGTTTTAAAATATCAAGGGTTTTAGAAAATCTGAGTTTAGTTATAAATCATCTTCATGCTTCAGATAATTTATCTACCAAAAAGAGGGAGAGTAATACATGCTTGTTATAGCTCAAACAGAATAAAATATTTTAAAAGAACCATCTCTTCTTGAGACTTCCCTGGCAGTGGATCCAGGTCCAGTGGTTAAGACTTCGCCTTTCAATGCAGGGGCTATGGGTTTGATCCCTGGTCAGGGAGCTAACATCCCACATGTCTTGTGGCCAAAAAACCAAAAGATAAAACAGAAGCAATATTGTAACAAATTTAATAAAGAATTTAAAAATGGTCCACATCAAAAAAAAGGTCGACGTAAAAAAAATCTTAAAAACAAATAAACTAGAAGACAGAATATTAAAAAAAAAAATAGAATAATCTCTTCTTTCTCAATTACTCTAAATCTCTCCTCCCAGAGATGTGCACTATTTAATAGTTTGGTTATAATTTGAGACTCTTCCAACCATGCATGTACATGTGCACGCACGCATACACACCTACACCTACCTGGGTTTGCTTGTGTTTTTTTTTTTTAAACAAAAAATAGGAACCACAATGCCTGTGTTTGAAGAGGATTTTATTCAATGCTTCTCCACCAGCGTTTATCCACCAGTGTTTTTCAAGCTCCCTCTTGGGGCAGGGCCTTGGGTAAAGATGAAAAATTGGATCAGACAGCCGCGTATATTCTAGTAGGAGAAAGACACCTATACGTAACTGTCACAACATGAGATCTGAATGTGGTGGCACCAAGAACAAAAGAGGGGTCCCAGCAAGGTTAAACCAGGTGTGCACAGGCCTGTGCTCATCATCCTATCGGCTGAGGCCTCCAGGCCATCTTTTTAAGGACAAATCAGGAACTGGGCTGGAATAAAGTGTTTCTGGAATGAGAAATGCAGAAATTGTGGAACTTTCATCTCACATTGAAAGCTCTCTTCTCCAGGGAAAGGAAACAGATTCATCTTAAATTTCAGAGTTTCTTCCTTTGATGATTTGAAGGGTCCAGCTAAGACCTTAGAAAGAGATTTGTGCACACAGACCCAGATGTGGACATACTACTGACTAAAGCCTGGTTGGCTCTTGCCAACAGTAAATGAGACAGCTTGGCTGTCCTGTGGCCGCTGCTGTTTTGATAGTGTTGGGAATCCCATGTGGTTTAATTAGTAGGAATACACTTGCCGTGTGAAGACTTTTCATATATGAACTTGAAATCAACTGTCATCATAGCAAAAAGAATGAATTCTCTCAAAACTGGAAAGTTGTACATTTATTGGCAGATTTTTTGTTTCATTTAGCAGCCCCAGAGCTTGTGGAACATGTCATTTGAGTTCTTTAAAATCTAAACCTCAACTTGTAATTCTCTGTGGTCTGTGACAGCCACAGAGCAGGAGTGAGTGGCAGATTTGGTTGTCTCTGCCAGGGGGCCTCTTGCACACAGGGCTGAGTTGTGCTGGTGACGGCTTCCTGTGGAGACTGGTTCTTTCATCACAGCAAATTAATCAGAGCAGTAACGTGGCCGCCTCAGTAGCTGGCGTCTGCATCCACCTCTCAGTGTTTTGTGGCATAACATTTGCCAATGGGATGGTGGTACAGGAGGTACTTGGAGGGCTTTGTTGGAGACTAGGGCAGAAGGGTGAAGCCCAGCGGGCCTCTGCCTTGTAATTTGATGGATGCATTGCTTTCATTTCTTGGAGAGCTCCCAAAGAGATGAAATAGTAGGGAAGATCTCACTTGTGATTAAAAACATTCTTTTTATGAGTCTTCTAAGCCCTGTGGTCCTCTCTCATTCCCTGCTGAGCGTCGCTCTATTGAGAGGCAGAGCTGCGGTCCTGCCTTCATGACTTGTGCCCTGCTAAATACTAAGGACAGCCCCCGCATGCCGCACTTCCCCAGCTGTCGTGTTAAGCTGCTCTGTATACACAGTCATGCTTTACATGTGCTGCCTCACTAACTGGCACTACATCTCTGTGCAGTGGGTGTTCATATCCCTTCACATTGCAGGTGGAAGGGCTGAGGCGTGGAGAAGTTAAGCCACATACCCGAGTGGTAGAGCCTGGACTTGAACCCAGGCCCATCCCTCAGTCAATGGTCACACCACAGTTCCTCAGGCCAGAAAGCACCTTTCCCTTGATTCCTTTCTTTCCTTCCCCGTCACATCCACTCTCTCACCAAGTCCCCTTAAGTCTGCTCTCCTAAAGATGCCCCAGGTGTGGCCACTTTTTTCCATTTCCACGACTCTAGCTTCTCCCACTCTGGTGTCAGCCCCACCTGGCAGCAGCCTCTTCAGAATCTAAAACTGGATCCTTCCACTGCCCTGTTTAGAACCCCCAGTGACTGCCCAGTTGCTATGAGAAAACCAGCCTTTCCCACAGCCCTCAACAGGCTGTGTGATTGGGGGCCCCGCTGCCCCTCCCTGCCATGCTCCTTTCACTCCAGCCTTCGCATCAGCTCTCCCTGGGGAGAATGCTCTTCCCCAGGTCTTGGCCCAACTGGCTTCTCCTCATTCAAGTCTCTACTCAAATGTCCCTGCCCTCTGGGATCACCTTGTGAAGAACCTCCCCAGCTCAGCCCAGTTCCCACACTGTATTTTCAGCACTGCGCCTCCCTTCTTTACCTTGCTCAGTGCTGGATCTCTGGTGCCCAGGAGCGTGCCTGGAGCTGAGCAGATGCTCAGCACACGACTGCAGGATGGGTGGCATCACTCGCTAGTCCCTTTGCCCAGAAAGCCCTGGCCATCCCACACCGCTCCCACACTGAGCTCTGAAGCATCCTTCAATTCTGGCTCAAACATCATTTCCTCGGGGTGGTTTTCTGTGACCCTCTGTTGCATCCTTTCATAACAACCTCTGCTTTTCCTACATGGCCCGCCACACACGCTGGTGTGATTCTTTGGTTAAAGTCTGCCTCTCCCACTTGACCATAAGCTCCCTGAGGACTGAGCATAGTCCGCCTCGCTCCCTGCTTTCCTTGTGGTGCCCAGTACATCCCTTTGTCAAGTGGGTGAACGGAGGAGTGGTGAGTCGCTTTTCTGGTATCAGCTTGGTTCCCAGCTGGAATGCATGTGCCTCACATGAATAAGCAGGAAGTTCCCAAGTGCCCCTGACTCCAGTATATCTCATCAGTTTATCAGTAGAGACAGACTGTGGGAATAGGAAGGACACCTCTCCTGTGGGGAATCTCCTGACCCGGTGACAGCAAACAAGTAGCCCACACTGTACTGCCAGGAACGTCTCTCTGCTTTTTCAGTGCTGCCTTTTATGTTTGCTTCTTACAACTTACCTCCATCCATTGAATACTCCCATCAGTGAGTGTGGAGCCCAGGAATGCCCTCAGTCCGCATCACCAAGATTTCCAAGAACACACTGTTTTTAAAATGAGGCCTACCTGTATATAATTGTGAAACATATTATCAACCCTGGTAGGCCTAGCAATAGATGAAGAATATTTGGTTCAAAAACTTACATCCTGTTTCTGTTGCTGAACAATCTTGAACAAAGCTTTGCATTCAGTTGCTGACTTGCTCTCCACATCTCCAAAGGACCGAAAGACTCAGAATCATATCAGGTCAGCTCACCAGTGTGATCCCCAAACCCACTTTGACCCAGTAGGATCAGGAATCCAGTGCTATTAACTAATTTAATTTGTCGTTGAAGCTTAGATTCTGTTTTTCACCCTCACCCTAAAATACCAGCAACCCTCACAGAGACAACTAAAACTTAGAAATATGGCTTTCAAAGAAACATTACTTTCTAAAAATAGCCTAATTCTGAAAATAAATGTAAATTGCTTTACATTTATGAGGGTCCCCCCCCCCACATCAGGCAAAGAAGCTAAATTTCAGAGTGTATATATTTGAAATGTTTGCTGGGTTCTTAGACCATATTGTTTCTCCAGAGGATACCTCAAAAATCATTGTTCTCCTCCTGATTTCCTTGAGCTAATGCATTAATTAGTCTTCCCAGGTGGTGTAGTGGTAACGAATCCACTTGCCAATGCATAAGACACAAGAGATGCAGGTTCAATCCCTGGGTCAGGAAGATCTCCTGGAGGAGGAAAAGGCAATCTGCTCTAGTATTCTTGCCTGGAAAAGTCCATGGACAGGGGATCCTGCAGGCTATAGTCCATAAGGTCGCAAAGAGTTGGACACAACTGAGCAACTGAGCGTGCGTGCGCGCGCATACACACACACACACCCCCACTGCCTTAATCACAAGGCTTTCTTCATACACCAAAGCTCTGTCTTGCTACATAACACCATCCAAGTGTTTTAGCCAAGAAGTAAGTAGTTTACATGGATGTAAGTGGAATTGTCTTAAAGCTTAAATGAGACACGGGTGTGGTTTGTGTGTGTGTGTGTGTTTAAGTTTTATTTTTTATTTGTCTGTGTTTGTTGGGTTCTTTTTTTCTTTCTTTTTTCGGTAACATCTTCAGCTGATGTCCTGGCACCAGACAAAGTCATTCATGACACTGTGGTCTGTCTGCCGTCCCTCTTGCCATAGGGATTAATCCAGTCTGCTCCACTGATACATGCTCAAATTATCACAAGTACTTTTACTTTATTATTTTTGAAAATTTGAAAAATACTAATTTGTTCACCTGTGCTGGTCTTAGTTGTGGCACGTGGGAGCGTGTATCTTCACTGTGGCCTGTGTATCTTTAGTTGCAGCATGTGAGATCTAGTTCCCTGACTAGGGATCGAACCTGGGCCCCTGCATTGGGAGCTCAGAGTCTTAGCCACTGGACCACCAGGGAAGTCGCCTCACAAGTACTTTTAGAAACTCCCTCTGCACCCAGTTTCTTGTCTCAAGAGAGCCATTCCTCTACCCTCTTCCTCTTCCCCAGCACCTGCCAGTCCCTTTTATCCTGCTTGTCTGCTGAGTTCCCTTTTTGCTAGAACACCCAGCTCCTTGGCATAAACAACATTCTGAGGTCAGATTTGTAAAAAAAATAAAAAAATTCCAAAGCACCACCGCCATTCTGTTGTTGTACTGGAATCATCATTGTTAATATGTATCATGTGCTGCTTCTAGCGTTTCACACGCTGTATCACATTTAATCCTTCAAGCGGTCTGTAACTCTGTCCTCCTCATTCAGCCATTCAGGTTGCTGGGAGTTCAGAGAAGCTAGGTGACTGGGCCAACGCAACAGCACTGGAGCTGAAACCCACATCTCCAGCCTTCTACTAGCCTGAAGTCTCACTCAGTGATCTTTGGAAAGAGTGGTCATGGGACTTTCCTGTTGGTCCAGTAGCTAAGCCTCTGTGCTCCCAATGCAGGGGGCCCAGGTTCGATCCCTGATCAGGGAACTAGATCCCACATGTGGCAATTAAAGAGGTCGAGTGCCACAATTAAAGACTGAAAATCCTGCATGTTGCAGCTAAGACCCAGTGCAGTCAAATAAATGTTTTTTGTTTTTAAATACATGCTCAGAAGTATTTTTGAAAAATGAAAAAAAAAGTCATATTCAGGGGCTGGGGAGTAATTTTTCTCAAGGAGATCTTGTTGTGGGTGCTGTAATGGGTCTTAATTGGGAGGAGAGAAGTCTATGATCTGGAACACAAAAGATTAGCTCTGGAGTTTGTTTTTGAATTCAAACCTACCTTCATATTTCAGAAGATATATAGGTCTCTGGCCAGGCACCAGAGATAGGACACAAGATAGACATGATTCCTGCAGTCACAGAACCTGGTGGGGAGGAGACACACACATGGGTAATTGGCAGTATTTTAATAAATACCTGGTTAGGGGACATGCCAGGTGGGGTGGAAGCTTCTAAACCAGACTTGCCAGGTGGGAAAAGGCTGCCCAGAACAGGAGACTTCTGACTTGAAGACTGAAGGATGAGTGAGAGTTTTAGGCAGCTCGTGATTGGGGTCAGGTGGGCAGTAAGGTTTCTGGAAGAGCCAGAGGGAGTTTGATGTGTGATGTGGGGAACCCAAAATTGGTGCTCTCTGACTACCTGGAGGGGTGGGGTGAGGAGGGAGGGGGGAGGGGGTGGTTAGGAGGGGAGGGACACATGTATGCCTATGGCCCATTCATGTTGATATATGGCAAAAACCATCACAATATTGTAAATTATCCTCCTGTTATAAAAAGCAGTGTGAAGTCCTGGTGGTGAGAATGTGATCCAGGGGATTTCCATTTTTGCCCATCAGATCAGACTGCATGGTATAGCTGTTGGAGAGCCTTGGAAAAGGCAGATCAGTGGGGAAAGGTGTTGATTCTACTCAGAAAACACCCATCTGTTTCTCACATCTAATTAACAGAAAAAACTTGAATCTCCACCTGCATCCACCAATCCCTTCCTGGAAGATGAGCCAGCAGCAGAAATGGAGGAACTGGCGATGGAGAAAGGAGATTTAGAGCAAGTAAGTCTGGTTTGCATTTCATCCGCACAGCCTGCCGAATGTTTGTTTCTGAAAATGGGTCTGCTCACTCTTAAATATGATCCCTTGGCTGTTGAACACATTCAGAGATTACAACTTTGGTGGTCTTTCTGGAAGGGCTTTATCTGAAAGCACATTTAGAAACCTGAGTGAAAGAGCAGTCCTTCCTGCCCCACCCCACCCCACCCCTCTGCTCTCCAGTCGCCTCACCACCGCCTCAGCAACGCAGCGAAGCTGGATCAGCGGGTATGGCAGGGCGGCCGAACTCTGCCCTGGCTCATTTGTCATCTCTCGAATTTGTCAGCCCAGCTTTTAGTTGTCCCCTGATCTGGTCCGGTGATGACATGAGAGGCTGAAAGATCCCTGGTGAAGTTAGCAGCCCCCGTCAGCCAGGAGAGACTCCGACTCAGAGGAAGCCAAGCACCTTAGGTCTGGAAGCCGTCAGGGAGGCCTGAGAACACCAAGGGGACCAGTGGCATATTTGGAGAGTTACTTTTCAGAGCACACCAGCACTTTCATTTCCTTCGGCTTTTTCTGTCCAACTCTTAAATTTCCTCTCCCTCCATTCCAGAGAATGGTGTTTTTGTTTCATTGCCATTTTATGACACGAGAGGTTAGAGCAATAAATCAGGACTTTTCCTGTCTGGATTAGTGAGCCTTCTTTTTAATTTTCTACACTTGGCTGCTGGAGGATGATTTTATGAGATTATTTTCATCCAGACACCACTGAAAGGGAGGCCGGCTGGGAAGAGCAGCTCTGGGAACCCCACAGCCGTGCACATCGCAGTTCACCCCGTGTTCCTAGCCCGGCGGGGGATGATAGGTCTACAGTCCTGGCAGGAGCCAAGACAGCAGAATTCCCAGGAACAGCTCTGAAGTGATGCCGTCAGAGGTATCTGATCCACTGATTAAATAATTATAATAACACGGATGCCTCAGATTTCTATGGTGCTTTATAGTTTAAAAGTCTTCTACAGGCTTTACTTTATTTCGTCCTTCCGTGCCTGCCTCTCCTTTTATAGGATTTCTGTGAGCGGCAGGCTCAGTGACTAGCCCAGGGTTACAGAGTTTGGAAGTGAAGAATCTGGGAAAGGATTGGAAGCCAGGTCTGGAAGTCAGAGACTAAAATTCCTTTCCTGGTGCTCTTTCCATCACACCGTGATGTTGCCCTGAAAAGTGGAGGACCTAGAAATGAATCCCATGAATAAAAGGGAATGAATAAAACTGGAGAGATGCCCTGAGGCCATATCCCAGAGATCTACAGGATTAAATGTAATTGATTTAAAGCCATCATATCAGCTAGGCTAGGAGAAAACAAAGATTTCTCTTAAAGAAATGCCTCTCTCAGGGACTTCCCTGGTGGTCCAGTGGTTAAGACTTCATGCTTTCAGTGCAGGGGTTGAAGGATTGATCCTTGGTCTGGGAACTAAGATCCTACATGCCACTCAGCACAGCCAAAAAAAGAAAGAAATGTGTCTCTCCCATTTTGGGAGGAAGGACTGGGATGAGAAAGAAGAGTCCAGGTGTGGAACTCATCCTCCACCCGCGCTTGGGTATCTGCACCCTCTGATCTGGCCTTCTATAGTTGGGCCATTTTCAGGGCCCTCCTGTCTCCCCAGAGCACATGGCTGCCACTGTCACATCCAGAATCATGTAGCTGAACACTCAGATGTGCCCAGTGCTGTTGGAAAATTATTCCATTAGCCAGTCATCTCTGGGTGTCACAAAACTGGATTATGATAGCGTTCCCCATGAGCTAAAAAATCAGTTTTGTCAGGTAACTTGGTTTTTTTTTTCTTTCTTGTGGAACTTTTTGCTCATCCTGGAAGCTTGAGATTAAGCTTGTCTTAAGGATGAAGATCTGCTCATTCTAAGGACACAGAACATGGGTACATGGGGTAAAGCAGAGTCACGTGATGGAGAAGATGCCAGACTCTGGTTTGCCACCAGCTGGCTGTGTGACCTTGGCAGGTACTTTTCTCATTGGACTTCCCTTGTTTAGAGGGAGCCAGTGGTTTTCCAGTTCTGTTCCTTGGTGCCCTGTCACATGTCACTGTGAGGAGCTGGGAAGAGACCAGAGCTCTAAGTCCCTCCAAATAGAGCAGTTCTGTTTTGAGTCACTTTTTTCATGGACTCCCAGGTAAAATTACTTTAGAATCAGGGGTTCTAGGTATATTCAAAAGGAAACTGAGACTTCTGTGGTGGTCCAGTGGTTAAGACTTCAGTTTCCAATGCAAGGAGTTCAATCCCTGATTAGGAAGCTAGATCCCACATGCCTCTCGGCCAAAAAACCAAGACATAAAACAGAAGCAATGTTGTAACAAATTCAGTGAAGACTTTAAAAATGGTCCATATATTTAAAAACCTAGAAAAAGTACTGAAAACCTCTGGGCTAGATGATCCACCCTCAGTTTCACGGGCTGTTCCTTTTTAGTAATAAAACTGACACACCAGTGACTAATGCCTCCTCGTCTGCGTCCCCAGCCTCCTACCGCCTCCCCAGCACCGTCCCACTTGTGGTTGATTAGGTGGGAGCTCCAGGACCCCCCCCAGCCCCGACTTCCCAGTTACTCCCTGGCTTCTAAAGTTGGGCGCACTGGAAGAGGAGGAGCCAGATGGGGCTTCAGGGGGAAGCGCACCAGATGCTGGTGGTGAACTCGGCCGGGGCAGGGGGACCAGTAGTTTTTCTGGATTACCTGACCTGTTGGCATCACTGCAGTCAGCAGACAGGGGGCCTTCAAGATGGGGCTATAGAGAAGGGAGCGCGCGAACTTGAAAAGAGGTATTTAGTTCGAGCAGTCTGTTGCCAACATGTTCCCAATGATTAAAAAATGGCATCTGAAAGAGGACTGAGGGTCTTCAGAGTATAAAAGAAAGAAGAAATAAGGAATTTCTGGCTTTAAAATGTACCCTTCTGGTGATCCGAGCAGTTAGATTTAATCTGTTTACATTGGATTGTAATAAAAGGAAATGGGACCAGCTGCAGACCTCCTTACTGTGACAACAGTAACCTTTTATTATTCCATCAAACTCCAGGAGGAAATAGCTTAAACATCTGCAGCTTTTGGACAGAATCCACACACTCCGAAGTCCAGCCCGAGTGCTACTGCTAAACGACTTTAGTATATTATTTAAGCTGAGAAGCAACCCTTTAGGGAGCTAGAAGGTGCAAAGGGAGACACCAACTTGAGCTCCAATTCTAGCCTGTAGCATCTAAATATGAACACAGATACGAGGCAGCCGGAAGCAGGAGGCAGCTCAGTGGGGGTTAAAAAAAAGACTTGAGGCAGTGCCTCCCATTGTTCCCTTCTTGCTTCCAGATCACCTTGAAAACTCTGTAAGAGGACAGGGAGCTATGACTATGACTATAGGTCCCTCCTCTCCGCTGGGAGTGCCATTAGACGGCAGAGGCTGGGCGAAGTAGAGTTGCCTGTGGAAGGTTCGGGCCACCTGGGCTGTCTGACTGTGTGGCTGGCTCTCTGAGCCACAGCCAGAGGCATCTGTGGGGCCTCATCAAACTTGGTCCCCAGGAAGATGGGTCAGGGTGAGTTTGTTGAAATATCAGGTAGCCATACTCCCTACTCATTGGAATCTCTGTTTATCTGAATAAGCTCTCTAGATTCATCCATACATTTTTATCACATATCATTTTGTGCATACATAAAAAGGAAAATATAAGCAAAATAAATAGGTAAAGATATTCCCCAAACTTCTTCGCCTTTGAAGTCTTAACTCTGCTGAACCTTTTTTTTTTTAAAGAACTTTTTGATGTGGACCAGTTTTAAAGTCTTTATGGAATGTGTTACAGTATTGCTTCTGTTTTATGTTTTGGTGTTTTGCCCACAAGGCATGTGGGATCTTCTCTCCCCAACCAGGCATCCCGCTGGGAATCCAACCAGGGATCCCAACCAGGGAACCCGCACCCCCTGCATTGGAAGGGGAAGTCTTAACCCCTGGACTACCAGGAAGTCCCTCTGAACCACTTAAAAAAAAAAAACTTTTAATTTCAAAATAATTATAGATTCATAAAAAGTTGCACAGAGAAGTCCTGGATACCCATCTCTCAGCTTCCCTCAGTTCTGATGAATCCCATAACTACAGCACGTTATCAAAACCGGGATGTTGGTGCTAACCTCGTCTTTTCCTTAGGTGTGGATGTCTCTGCTGCCACGGGGTGTGGTCCCAGCTGCTGGTGATGTGCCGTTTCTCAGAATGCTCCTCTACTACACCTGGGATATACCTGTAGTACAGTTATCATCAAAACCAGCTGGTTAACACTGATACAGTACTAGTCACTTAACTCTAGGCTTTATTTGGATTTTTTATTGTTATTTGAAACCTTTTTCTCTTTTTTAAAAAAAGAATGTCAAATTTAGGGAAAGTTTTAAAAATATTGCTAGGAACTCCCAAATATCTTTCACCTGAGTTCACTAGTTTCTACTGTTTTGCTACATTCACTTTACCATTTTCTCCCCTCCCTCTCTCTCTCCTGTCTCTTACTTTCCCTCCCTCTGTCTCTCTCTCTTTCAGAACAAGTCAGTTTATAAGTATCATGCCCTTTGTCTCTGAGTATTTCAGTATGTATTTCCTTTCTAGGAAACACATTCACTTAAGAAAGAGATTCACTCTAAAGAGAGGTACTCACTAAAATCACCACAGATCAAAATCAGAAAATTTAACACCAGTGCGATATCTCATTCATAGACTTATTTAGATGTTATAATGTGATCCAAAAGTGATAAATTAAAACACTGTCAATTGCTGGGAAAGCACACTGAAATTAGTAAATAAAGCCAGATACAAAATACACATGTTGATTTAAAACATGACAATATTCTGTATTACACAAACTTCCATTTATAGTTTCCAGAAGCTGTCCTACAGACATGTGAATATTTTTGTCAGGGGAAGAAAATATAAATAAAGGGAATAATTATATTTATGAAGATTGCACTTTAGTTAATGAAAAGGCATCTGGGTATTGTGGTCTTGTTTTCCAGTTCTAAAATCAGGGTATCTGGGTCCCCGGTGGTTCAGCTGGTAAAGAACCTGTCTGCCGGTACAAGAGACACAAAAGACAGGGATTGGATCCCTGGGGCGGGAAGATCCCCTGGAGAAGGAAATGGCAACCAGCTCCAGTATTCTTGCTTGGAAAATTCCATGGACAGAGGAGCCTGGCAGGTTACAGTCTGTGGAGTCACGAAGAGTCGAACACAACTGAGCATGCCCATACACTTGCTGTATGGTGCTGTTAAACTCAGGATATTTCAGGATATCTAATCCTAAAAAAGTTAGACAAATTAAATCATATTTCTCTGTTCGTTTATCAGATCACTTTATCGAAAAGAATAACAAATTTTGAAATACAAGTAACTGACTTGGAAAATGTAAAACAGATAAGGACCACACCTTCACAGTCATCACATTGCATCACAGATCCCTCATTCTAAACTAATGGAAATGTAGAGAAACCCCTAAGATATCTATAAAATGAAGTAGAACTTTGGATCTAGCCAATTTAAACTCAAATTAACCCGGTCTTATGTGCTAAGTCACTTCAGTCATGTTCAACTCTTTGCCCCATGCAACCCTCCCGTCTCCTCTACCCATGGGATCCCCCAGGCAAGAATACTGGAGTAGGTTGCCATGTCCTCCTCCAGGGGATCTTTTCGATCCAGGGATCGTACCTGCGTCTCTTACATCTCCTGCATTGGCAGGTGCCTTCTTTACCACTGATGCCACCTGGGAAGCCCAGAGTCTCTTACAATCTCAGCCTAAGGCCTGACTTTGGCAGTGGCTTCTGGATGGTAAGAGAAAATAGCTCAGACTATAGTTAGTCTTAGGAAGAACCAGAGTTTCTTCAAATCCTGCCAAATAAATAAAGACATGGAATTCTTAGAAGGTGAAAAGGGAATAGAGCTAGATATGAGATTAAATGCGGTATGTCTACAGTTGACGTTTCGGGTGATCATTACCAGTTTTTATAGATGTTTTTAAGCATTTCAGGGTTTGTTTGGTTTTTTTTGATTACTAGAAGGTAATCATTATTTCTGTCTGTCTTTAGGAGCTTAGCTTTTCCAGTTTATTAAGAGATGAACAGTTTAGTTCAACGAGTATAAGTGCTGATTTATATCCAAATTGTACCCTTGTATCAACCCCAGCAAAGCCTCAGAGACCTGTATCTATTTTCAAATGCCCACAAACAAAACATAGATACAATTGGCTTTTTCTTTTTTTAGGAACAGAAACATGTAGGAAGATCTTGTTTATTTTTTAGATGTTTTGAAAGGAAATTTAGTAGCAAATCAGTTCAGTTCAGTCACTCAGTCATGTCCAACTCTCTGTGACCCCATGAATCGCAGCACGCCAGGCTTCCCTGTCCATCACCAACTCCCGGAGTTCACTCAGACTCACGTCCATCGAGTCAGTGATGCCATCCAGCCATCTCATCCTCTGTCATCCCTTTCTCCTCCTGCCCCCAATCCCTCCCAGCATCAGAGTCTTTTCCAGTGAGTCAACTCTTCGCATGAGGTGGCCCAAAGTACTGGAGTTTTAGCCTTAGCATCATTCCTTCCAAAGAAATCCCAGGGCTGATCTCCTTCAGAATGGACTGGTTGGATCTCCTTGAAGTCCATGGGACTATTAAGAGTCTTCTCCAGCACCACAGTTCAAAAGCATCAATTCTTCGGCCCTCAGCTTTCTTCACAGTCCAACTCTCACATCCATACATGACCACTGGAAAAACCATAGCCTTGACTAGACGGACCTTTGTTGGCAAAGTAATGTCTCTGCTTTTCAATATGTTATCTAGGTTGGTCATAACTTTCCTTCCAAGGAGTAAGCGTCTTTTAATTTCATGGCTGCAGTCACCATCTGCAGTGATTTTGGAGCCCCAAAAAATAAAGTCTGACACTGTTTCCCCATCTATTTCCCATGAAGTGATGGGGCCAGATGCCATGATCTTCGTTTTCTGAATGTTGAGCTTTAAGCCAACTTTTTCACTCTCCTCTTTCACTTTCATCAAGAGGCTTTTTAGTTCCTCTTCACTTTCTGCCATAAGGGTGGTGTTATCTGCATATC
>NW_011495033.1:1798976-1834622 GCF_000754665.1 Bison bison bison | reverse complement strand
TTTCTCATGATGTACTCTGCATATAAGTTAAATAAGCAGGATGACAATATACAGCCTTGACGTACTCCTTTTCCTATTTGGAACCAGTCTGTTGTTCCATGTCCAATTCTAACTGTTGCTTCCTGACCTGCATATAGGTTTCTCAAGAGGCAGGTCAGGTGGTCTGGTATTCCCATCTCTTTCAGAATTTTCCACAGTTTATTGTGATCCTCACAGTCAAAGGCTTTGGCATAGTCAATAAAGCAGAAATAGATGTTTTTCTGGAACTCTCTTGCTTTTTCCATGATCCAGCGGATGTTGGCAATTTGATCTCTGGTTCCTCTGCCTTTTCTAAAACCAGCTTGAACGTCTGGAAGTTCACGGTTCACATATTGCTGAAGCTTGGATTGGAGAATTTTGAGCATTACTTTACTAGCGTGTGAGATGAGTGCAATTGTGCGGTAGTTTGAGCATTCTTTGGCATTGCCTTTCTTTGGGATTGGAATGAAAACTGACCTTTTCCAGTCCTGTGGCCACTGCTGAGTTTTCCAAATTTGCTGGTATACTGAGTGCAGCACTTTCACAGCATCATCTTTCAGGATTTGGAATAGCTCAACTGGAATTCCATCACCTCCTCTAGCTTTGTTCGCAGTGATGCTTTCTCTGGCCCACTTGACTTCACATTCCAGGATGTCTGGCTCTAGGTGAGTGACCACACCATCGTGATTATCTTGGTCATGAAGATCTTTTTTATACAGTTTTTCTGTGCATTCTTGTCACCTCTTCTTAACATCTTCTGCTTCTGTTAGGTCCATACCATTTCTGTCCTTTATTGAGCCCATCTTTGCATGAAATGTTCCCTTGGTATCTCTGATTTTCTTGAAGAGATCTCTAGTCTTTCCCATTCTGTTGTTTTCCTCTATTTCTTTGCATTGATCGCTGAGGAAGGCTTTCTTATCTCTTCTTGCTATTCTTTGGAACTCTGCATTCAGATGCTTATATCTTTCCTTTTCTCCTTTGCTTTTCACTTCTCTTCTTTTCACAGCTATTTGTAAGGCCTCCTCAGACAGCCATTTTGCTTTTTTGTATTTCTTTTCAATGGGGATGGTCTTGATCCCTCTCTCCTGTACAATGTCACGAACCTCTGTCCATAGTTCATCAGGCACTCTGTCTATAAGATCTAGTCCCTTAAATCTATTTGTCACTTCCACTGTATAATCATAAGGGATTTGATTTAGGTCATACCTGAATGGTCTAGTGGTTTTCCCTACTTTCTTCAGTTTAAGTCTGAATTTGGCAATTAGGAGTTCATGATCTGAGCCACAGCCAGCTCCTGGTCTTGTTTTTGTTGACTGTATAGAGCTTCTCCATCTTTGGCTGCAAAGAATATAATCAATCTGATTTTGGTGTTGACCATCTGGTGATGTCCATGTGTAGAGTCTTCTCTTGTGTTGTTGAAAGAGGGTGTTTGTTATGACCAGTGCATTTTCTTGGCAAAACTCTGTTAGTCTTTGCCCTGCTTCATTCCGTATTCCAAGGCCAAATTTGCCTGTTACTCCAGGTGTTTCTTGACTTCCTACTTTTGCATTCCAGTCCCCTATAATGAAAAGGACATCTTTTTTGGGTGTTAGTTCTAAAAGGTCTTGTAGGTCTTCATAGAACCGTTCAACTTGAGCTTCTTCAGCGTTACTGGTTGGGGCATAGACTTGGATTACTGTAATATTGAATGGTTTGCCTTGTAAACGAACAGAGATCATTCTGTCGTTTTTGAGATTGCATCCAAGTACTGCATTTCGGACTCTCTTGTTGACCATGATGGCTACTCTATCATGTAGCAAATAGTAGTTTTTAAATGCTTGCCTATCCAGATAACCTTTTTATCAGATACAATTTTCCCAGCATCAGTTGGGGACCAGGGCTGATCCATGTTTTCGCTGATGCAAGGCAAAAAATACAGATAAAACAGCCAGCCTGTCTGTCTATCTTTCTATCTTGGTATAAGGTCACCAACTAACTGTCTCTTCTTGGGAAGAACTGCCTTTATGCAGCTGTTTTCTCTTTTAAAAGGTTTAAGTATAAAATACTCTTTTAGGAACTTGTGGCGAGAATATTGAGAGTATAAAGTAGCAAAATGAAAAGTTAGCAACCCTGTGTTGGCCCCCTACCCTTCTTGTTTTTGTTTTTTCCTATTTGTTGATGAAATTCAGCAGTCAGGAAGCACTGCAAGAACAGCAGTGATCTAATAGGAAGAGTTCTGCTTTAGGAGGTAGGAGACGCCACCCTGTGCCTGGGGGCAGGCTGCTAACACCTCCTGTGCCTCCATTTCTTTAGGTGTAGTGAAAGTGAAAGTCGCTCAGTCGTGTCCAGCTCTTTGCGACTCCGTGGACTATACAGTTCATGGAATTCTCCAGGCCAGAATACTGGAGCAAGTAGCCCTCTCCCTTCTCCAGGGAATCTTCCCAACCCAGGGATCGAACCCAGGTCTCCCTCACTGTAGATGGATTCTTTACCAGCTGAGCCACCAGGGAAGCCCTTCTTTTAGTGTAAAATAGTAGTCATAATTCCTACATTGAGGGTTGTTGTGAGGAGTAGATGAGATGTTATTTCGTATCAAAGCGCTTGGCCGATAATAACAAGCAGTAAATTGAGGCTTTCAAAACTAGACTGTAAAAGTACTTTAGACATTCCAAGGCACTGCCCAGCTATAAGGTGCTGATTATTAGCAAGAATTTGCATTTTTCAAACATCAGTCAGATGATGAAGACCTTCCAAATTGAAAATGCATGTGTTATCACAGTAGCTGTAAATCTTTCACTGCACAGAGCACATAAATGATGCCAACAAAGCTGGTTTATTATTCACAAGCTGGCATGAATTATAATACAGGACATAGTCCCAGTCTAGTTACACCACGTGCTTCTTTTCTGTAAGTTAGGAGTGAACTTTGAAGGGATGTTTTTGTTGAAACTGCTGGAAAATTTGCAAAAATGGCTCAAGTATAGAGTTTCTTTTTATCTTTCCTTTTCTCTCTTTTTTCCCTTTACAGCCTAAGAAGCCTAAAGCCCCAGACAATCCATTTCACGGCATTGTTTCCAAGTGTTTTGAGCCGCATCTCTACGTGTACATTGAGTCCCAGGACAAGTGAGTTGACAACCATTTTGCTGCTTTCTCCTGCCATTTCTCCCGCCTCGAGTCAGGGAGGGGCCTCACAAGGGCACAGCTCCTTCTAGAGGTTGAAGGAGGGACTTGGCATGCCCATGACCCTCCCTGGAAAGCTGCTAAGGATACTTTTTGATTTTTGAGTGTTATGATGTATTATGTCTATCAATCTCAGAAGCCTGAATGTGACTCTAAGGCCCTCCCAAGCAGGTCCCAGCACCTAGTTCCGAGATGGGCCTGAGCCCTTACGTCTGCATGTCAGCCTGCCAGGCTTTACGGTGTCAGGTGCTGAAAAGTGGAGAATGAAAGCCTCAACTCTGATGTATGTGTTTTCAAGTATAATTTGTTTAACTTTTCATTTTGAAATCATTTAGATTCACCAAAAAGTTATAAAAGAATTCTCTTGTATCCTTTGTCCAGAGAATGGTGGTTGTTTAGTTGCTAAGTCAAGTCTGACTCTTTGTGACCCCATGGACTGTAGCCCACCAGGCTCCTCTGCCCATGGGATTTCCAAGGCAAGAATACTGGAGTGGGTTGCCATTTCCTTCCCTGGGGGATCTGCTGACCCAGGAATTGCACCCACGTCTCCTGCATTGGCGGGCGGGGTCTTTACCCCTGCACCACCTGGGAAGCCCCCAGAGAATGGCAGCAGCTTATAGAACCGCAGTGATCAAAATCAGGGAGGTGCTGCTCTCCCCTGCATGTCCTTCCTCTGGTCCAAGACCCAGTCATGCGTTTAGTTGTCAGGTCTCCTTAGTCTCCTTTAAGCTTGAACAGTTCCTCAGTCCCTTCTTTGTCTTTCATGACCTTGACGCTTTTGAAAAGTGTTTGACCAGCTCTTTTGTCCAAAGCCCTCAATTTCTGTTTGTGATGTTTCTTCTTGATTAAATCCAGATTATGTGTTTGGGGCAAGAACACCCCAGAGGTGACATTGTGTCCTCCTCAGTGCTCAGCGCACGATGTCAGGAGGGGCATCTCACGTGGCTTTGTCCTGTTACTGCTGAGGTTGACCTTGACCATTTGCTGAAGTGGTGTCTGCCAGCTTTTTCACAATAAAGCTGCGCTTTTGCTTTATAATAAGTATTTTGTGGGGGGATACTTCAGGACCACGTAAGTGTCCCCCGTCTCGTCACTTCGCCCCTCTTTGTCACAGCTCTTGACAATTCCTGCCTGACAGTGATTACTGTAGTGTTTGCCAAACACTGTGGGTTTCTATCATTTCTTCTACATTTACTCATTGGAATTCTACTACAAGGAAGAGCTTCCTCTTCTCCCCCACTTGTTGGTTTGTTTGTTTTTGTCTGTTTGGACTGATGGCTTCTTATTTTCTTTGATGGATTATCATCCCTTTAATACACATGCTTTTTACAAGTGCAGGCGTTCCAGAAAATGCTTACCAAGCAGCCCACTGCGACCACAGCCAGTTGAATATGGTCATGAGTGCTCTCACAGCCAGCGGAGTGTGGTCATGTTCCAGTATCCACTTCTATGCTCTCTTCATCCCTGAATCTCTGTCCACAGCCAGAGCAACTGTGGAAGGCCCAGTCTGGAAAGGCCAGGTTTCTGAAACAGGTCGAACTGACTGGAGGCAGGCTGGTCCAGGCTTTGAGAAGAGGCCCTGTAGCCTAAAGTATATGTTTAGGAGGACCAGAGAGCGGCTCACAGGGGACGGCAGCGGCTCTAAGAAGCTCCTCAAGGGGCGTTCTCTGGGAAAGCACTTAGGTCCTGAGCTCTAGTCCTTCCCCCTCTTTTTTTTTTTAATGCTTCTTTCATTTTAGCACATTCTTACTTAAAAGTATATTCCAAGGGTAAACCAGAAAATTAAGAGAACATTTCAAGTGGGTATTTGTGTCTTACCTGGAACATTATTGTTCTTCAACAATTTTATTTTATTGTTGCTCATTCGCCAAGTTGTGTCCGACTCTTTGTGACCCCTACCCCATGGACTCCAGCACCCCAGACTCCTCTGTCCTCCATTATCTCCCAGAGTTTGCTCAAACTCATGTCCATTGAATTGGTGATAGATTGCTTCTATTCTTTTCTTCGTTGAGTACAAAATGCATATTTTGTAATCATATTACAAATTACATATTAAAACCCCAGAAGATTAATTTGTGAAAGAGCTTCTATGTTAACAAAAACAACCTCCTCCCTGCCACCTACCCAGCAAAAAAAAAAAGTTGCCTTGACATCTTTTGCCTTGTAAAGCCTCAGTTTTCCTCCTGCTCTCTATCCATTTGGCTTACGTCCATAGGCGTGCAGAAGGGCAGACTACTAAAATCAAGTTTAAGGAATTATTTCCTCATCTGTTAAATAGTTACTATTACCATTTTTTTTTAAAAAACATCCTGTCTTCTGCATTCACAAAGTTTTTTCTCAAGATTACTAATAAGACACCTCTGCAGGAAAGGAAAAAGGAGCTGCTATTTGCCTGTTAGATGAACAGGTCTTGAAGCAGCCCACCTGTATGACTATTATGGGCCAAACCCCTATCTTCTCTTATCAATCCAAATTCTTATTTTTAGAAAGGCTTGAAAGCTGTTGGGTCCAGAGTTTAAAGTGCATATCTGAGATAACCATGTGGTTTCCCCAAACCTGTCCAGTTTAAGAAAAAAAAAAAGTCATTTTGTAGATTATCTGGTATCATCCTGGGATCCGCTCTTCTCACATGGCCTCAATTCATATAAAGCACACTCATTGTTCATGAGGCTTTGGGCAAAGGGCCAGCCCTCCCTTCCTTAGGGACTCTCCATTTCTCTCTGAAAAAAATGCAGTGCTGGCCCCTCAGCCTGCCGCCTGGCCTCGCCGGAACGCTCCACAGCACGAGGGCAGTAGCGGAAGCTTCTCATAGGACAACTGCGTAGGCTGGGCTGCTCTCGCTCCAGAATAAGCAGCAAAAGCTGGGAGCAGGAAATCAAGTTCAAGAAACCCATTTCCTCATCTGTTACAGGAGAGCATCAGACAGAATAATGCCTAAAGCAGTGGGTTGTTACCCTTGAGTCATAGACCCCTCCGAGAACCAACCAAAACCACAGGCCTCTTTGCCAAAAAAAAAAATCCACGTGAACCCACACGCTATCTTGAGTACAGTTTCAAGAGGTTCTTCAAAGTCCTTCCTAAAGTCAGAGAATCCTAAGACTGGGGAAGGAACTCAAGTGGGCACTGACTGGGGGCAAATCACTACTCCTGTTGTAGCTCTGCAAGGAGGAAAACCTGAGGCCATTCACAAGCTCCCCGAGGACAGAGACCCAACCCAAGGTAGTGGAAAGAGCATGGGCCTGGGTGCCAGACAGACCTGCACTTGCATCCAAGCCCTGCACCCCCCGCCTCGGGCCCCGAGCTCTGGTCCTCACCTCTCCGAGTCTGTTTTACACCCTCTACAGTCGAGTGAATAAAGCCCCGCTGGCAGGATTAGCGGCGAGGGTGAAATGATACGACATGTCGGCACCTGGCACAAGAAAACAGGGCTCGGGAGCCGCGTCTGCCCTGCCCTTCTGGTGACCCAGTTCCAGGTTCTCAGGTGCTTGGGTGGCCTGGTCGGTGCTGCCAGCTCTCGGCTGAGCCTGGCGTGGGGTCCACTCTCTCATCTCTGTAGCGCCCTCCCTACCTGGGGAGAGTCCTGGCAGCACCTGCCCCAGCCCAGGGTCCAGCAGCAGCAGGAGGACTGCGGAGCCAGTGCCCAGGGAGGAGGCAGGAGCGGGGCTGTCCCGAAGTCACCTCTCACCCGGCTGGGCCTAGCTGTCCTTCCATGCCCTGAGCCGGTGTCTCAGTTTTTGTTTATGTCCAAGGAGGAAGTTAGTTGTATCTCTTCTACTCTTGGAGATGTAGTCATTTTTTTTGGCTGACTCTTGCAGAAGCGATTTCTCTCCATAACCACTTTTCCTTCACTCCATTCAGTGACATTTTCAGGCTGAGAAATTATTAGTGACTCCATTTCTGCCCATTTGATTTCTCTCCATAACCACTTTTTCTTCACACTGTTCAGTGACATTTTCAGGCTGAGAAATTATTAGTGACTCCATTCCTGCCCATTCTCCTGAGTTCTCTGTAATAGCTTTTGTTGAAATAGAGCCTGCCACTGCTTCTAGCTTGGTCAAGCCTAGAGTTTCCTGTAAAAAGACGTTGCTTATCGTTTGTTTTGAATTAACTTCTAACTTTCAAAAGAGTTCCAAGAATTGTACACAGAGCTCCTGTGAATCCTTCACCCAGATTCTTCCATTAACAGCTGTCCCTCCCACCTCTGAGCAGACATACTCACAGACAGACACATTCTCATGTATATATACACATTGTTTTTTGTTTGTTTGTTTATTAGTCTCTTAAGTCGTGTCTGACTCTTTTGTGACCCTATGGCCTGTAGCCCGCCAGGCCCTTCTGTCCATGGAATTTTCCAGGCAAGAATACTGGAGTGGGTTGCCATTCCCTTCTCCAGGGGATCTTCCCCACCCAGTATTAAACCCATGTCTCCTGCATTGGCAGGCGGATCTTTTCTACTGAGCCACCTGGCAGCCCCACATAGCCGCAGTGTAGTCATTAAAGTCAAGAAGGTAGCGTTGACACAGCACTTGCATTGAATCCATAGACCCCATTCGCTTTCCCTGTTTGTCCCAATCCTGTTTTTTATAGATCCCAAATCCATTCCAGGATCGCAGGTTACATTTATTTGTCACAACTCTTGGTTCCATCCAGAAGAATAACTTATTCTTTCTTTATCTTCCATAGCCTGAAAATTTTTGATGAGTGCAGGCCAGTTACTTTGTGGAATGTCCCTCAGTCTGGTTCTGACTGCTGCAGACTCGTGACTCATGATTCATACAGAAGTGGTGCCGTGTTTTTCTCAGTGACTCCTGTCATGAGACATACAGCGTCAACGTGTCTCATAACTTGTGCTGCTCATTTTTACTACTTGGTGTAGATGGTATCGGCCAGGTTAATTAATAAGTATTTAATAAGTGTTAATTACTTAACCTTGAACCCATATAAATAGCTTTTTTCTCATACTTTACTTACTTATTTTACCATTCGTTAATGACATTTGTCTGAATCCTTTATTACTAAGAGAGTTGCCATGTAATTATTTTTCTAATCCCATCATTTCTTCTGCATTTCTTCTAAGAAACAGCTTTCTCTTTTCTCCATTTATTTATCAGCATGGACATGTGGATTCCTATTTTATTCAGTGGGTTTATAGCCATTACTATATTTTTATCTTTTAACTTTATGTTGGAATAAATTTAGACCTAAGAAAAGTTTCAAAAATAGTGCAGATACTCCATATTCCCTCTCGTAAACTCCTCCATGTTCGCATCTTACATAACTGTAGTATAGTTATCATCAAAACCAGCTGGTTAACCCTGATACAGTACTAGTCACTTAACTCCAGGCCTTATTTGGATTTTACCAGTTTTTCTACTAACGTTCTTCTTCTCTTCCAGGGTCCATCATTATTTGTTTTAATGGTCAAATTGTCCTTGACTTGGCCCCTTCCAGCTGGGTTTCCATCCTTTTTGTATGCCCCTAGTGTTTTTTGAGCACTTTCTTTCTGGCACAGCAAAATACACCAGGCTCATCTTGTACTTTCCTAACTCAGCCCTGGAGTCATCCATTTTTCCAGGATCCCTTGTTCCCTTGGCGGGAGATGTTTAGAAACTAAGTGCTGCTCATCAGGTCTGTTCATTACTGCTTGAGTACCGTGCTTCTAGGTCCTCCATGCTGAGGGAGCTAAGAAATACATGTATGTGTATATCCGTGTATATTTTTATCCTTTTATACCTATTTATGTATTTAAACCCATCAGTCTATGCCAGTAACTCCAATTCTAACCTAACACCACAGCGGTTACTGGAGCCTCCCTGTTCCCACGTCTGTAACTGCTCTCTACAGCCGTGAGAAACTTGTTCCCAGTATTTTCCATTTAGTTATATATCTGCTCTGTTGGGTTATCTGGGGTTGGGGCTCTCCAACCCCACTGACCACACCAGAGCCAACCCTCCTGTCCCAGTCAAAAGGAAGGGGTATATGTGTGCTAAATCGCTTCAGTCGTATCTGACTCTGTGATCCTGTGGACTGTAGCTCACCATGCTCCTCTGTCCATAGGTTTCTCCAGGCAAGAATACTGGAGTGGGTTGCTGTGCCCTCCTCCAGGGGATCTTCCCGACCCAAGGATGGAACCCGCGTCTCTTAATGTCTCTTGCACTGGCATGCAGGTTCTTTAGCCACCTGTGAAGCTTGCATGTACCCTTGGATGAACAAGCTGTCTACCTTCCTGGGGTCTTAAGCTGCTTCGCCCACACTCATCCTCTTGCCCACTTTTTCTGACTACCATCTTCCTCTTTTGGAGCCACCTCTCCTGTACTTTCCAATTAAAATACCATTTCTATGAATGCTGCCTGCAGATCCACCAGGAAAAACAGCCTTGGTCATCCTTACCTAAGCTTGGTCTGCAGTGTGGTTTTCCTCTCTGTGTTTTAATCTTTCCCTCTATTGCCATCGTCTGAAGTAGTCTTTGTTCCCAGGTGGCTTTTCGTATCAGCGGCACTCCCAGCAGTATTCTACATGGCTCCCCTGAAATGCTCATACAGTTCTTGGGTTAAAAGCTCAAGTTACAGGGAAGAAGGCAAAAGACGCCATCCACACCCATGATGTCTTTCTTTAAGCTGGAGAGAAAGTGAATCCGAGCAGTCATTGAGACACCACAGGTCTGTGTAGCGCTTTTGAGATTTGAAATCAAAGCCTTGGGTAGTTGATAGAGCTTGGCTTGGGAGTCAGGCCCCAGTTCAAATTCTAGCTCCAATAAATTCTGTGACCTAGGGCAAGTTACATTATTTTTCTCAGCATCAGTTTTTTCATTTTTAAAATGGGGGTATTAATGCCTTCTGATCAGGGCTGCTTTGAGGGTTAAATGAGATTGTATTTATAACGCACGCAGCAAGGTACCTAGTTTATAGGCTTACAGCCTAGGGTAAGAGAGAGACCAAAAACCCATTTTGGAACACAGCGTGGAGGGGTGAAAGGTACGACACTGGCTTGCTGTGGGAATTCAGATGTGTGTGAACCTAACTGCAGGGATCTTCTGCCTCGGCCAGCCTGCGCCATCTTCCCATCCTCTGCCTCTCACATCGTATTCTGTACTTTTTTTTTTTTTTAAGAAATTTTTTGGGGGGATGTGTACTAGAATTGAAACCGGGCCCTCCTGCATTGGGAGCATGCAGTCTTAGCTACTAGACCACCAGGGAAGTCCTTTATACTTCTGACTCTAGGCCTTTATTCTTTCACCTGAATCTGCTATGGAATTTTCTGTCTGATTTCCTCTCATATTTTCTTTGTCTAAAACAAATTGTTTGTAGTGTCTGTACTGCAAAACTAGCAATTTATTGGCATCTTGAGATCTTAAGATCATAAGCATGAAGGTCCTGTCTCCCCTAATAGGATACTGTGTCTTTATCCTCACAGCACCATGAGCAGGACTTAACCCTTTATAAACGTTTATTTGATTGTGATTGCTTTAGGGCTTAAAGGGCAAGTCTACAATTCCATTCAACAGGTCAGCATGCGCATGTCCCTTTCTCCAGTAGCTCTTCCTATAAGGTCATGCCGAAACTCAGGGTAGCACTTGGTGTCTGGAAGAAGTGGTAGCTTTTTTTTTTTTAGGTGAACTCATTTTTATCTGATACAGCCCACAGCACTTTGCACATACTAAGTGCTCCGTCAGTTTTTGATTGGTTTGGACCCACTGTGCCAGCTCATGCACCTTGCCCTTCCCATCTGGGTGACTCTTCCTCTTCTCTTCCGTGAAGCTGCTTGATTGCTCGTTTTCCAGTGTCTTGTGTGGCATAGCAGCATGCTGATGAAGAGTGCTAGGTGAAAGAGAGGGGTGGGATGCTCTGGTTTATTTCTCATTCACACCAGAGAACAGTGTCCAAAGTAACCCAGTGAACATCCTGCAAAATGTGGAAGATTGTTAGAGCTTTGTTTATGAGGAAATTTTTGTCTCTGTTCTATGATCATAATTGATTTACAGTCTTACTCATCAGCTTGGCTCTGAAATAGGAGGCAGATGAGGAAGTATCCTGGCTTCAGCTTCCAGGGGAATTAGATGAGAGGGTCAAGTAAAAATGCTTCAGAGTTCTGGCCCCTGTTTTGGTAGGTACGATGGACCCAGAGGTTAGAGTCTCTCATAGAAGGGCTCTAGTGGAAGCCTTGCCTGCTGTTCTGAGGTCTCCTCTGTGCCGCAGCCCTGCCCCCACCTCGCCCTTCCATTCCCACCCTTTAGGGACAAGATGTGGAGGTTGGGCACCAACATAATTTGGAGATTAGTTTCACACATAAGCATGAAGGGGGAGGAGCAGAAGTAACAGAGACCTTATCCCTGCTCTCAAGAATCTTATAATAACATGCGTGACACAGAGAAGATTCTACCACTGTAGAGCAAGTAGCTTTCACCTTTTGTACCAACTTCACCTTAAAAGAAGGGACTGGCTACAGGACTATCTCAGGAAGGATCTGAATTTACCCTGGAGATCAGTGAGAAAGACAGCCATTCCTGATGAGCATTGCCCACTGCAGGCTCAGGATGGGAGAAGGTCAGCATGTTTCCAGGATAAGTGACATCCTCACACTGTATAGTAGTGTATTTTTTTAAAAAGTGTCAGGGTTACAGATGCCAGAAATTGCAATTATATAGAGGATGGGCGTGAGTAGGGGTTGTCTGGGTGCCCCCTGAGCTGAGCTAGGAGGGCAGTGGACAGATGGCGACGGGAGAGACACCAAGGAAGGCATCCAGGCAAAGGCGCAGAGTTGGGGGCTAGAGATGGAGTCCAGCTGAAGCGTGGGGACACCGTGGAGAAGTGGGAGATTAAATGGAAAGGTGAGGCAAGAAGAGGGTGTGAGGAAGGGGGATGGTCACCCTGGAGCTTTGCAAAGTCAAGCTCCTCCTTGGCTTGCTGACCATCGCCACCGTCACAGTGCACCAGCCTAGGCCTGACGTCCTTTGAGGGCAGAGTGACTGTATCTGGACATCATAAGCTCATAGTAGCAAAAGCTTTTGGGTAAAGTGTCAATCTTCCCCTGTTCGTGCTAATTGATACTGCGTGTGGTTCTTGTCTTTTTCTTCTTGACGTTTATATAAATACATGTAAAAAGCACAGCTGGTTTCCTGTAGCCTCAGACAGTAACCTAAAAAGATGCAGAATGTCAGGGCGGGTGGGAACACCCTCCCCTTCCCCATGTTTCATACAGCATAACTATGCAAGGACCAATTAATACAGGCCTGTGGGATGCGAACAGTGATGACTCAGTGTGACTGAGGCAAACTCAGTGACGTTCGAATGGGAAGTGGGCGAAAATTAAAACCATCATCACCACCGTGACCTGGGACAAGCCTGGAGGCACTCAGTAGTTTCTCTCCTCTCAGAATTTCTTGCACCTTTAATTCCAGAAGTTTTAAGAATAAACTACATTAAAGGAGAAAGAGAGCATTTTTTTGTAAAGAGTATTTCGTTACAGTTCCTCTTCGTTTAGGTATCTATCTGCTGGGAATCTTTAGGTTATTGTTATTTTTCAGTTGCTAAATTGTATCCGACTCTTTGCAATCCCCTGGACTGTAGCCTGCCACAGTCCTTTGTCCATGGGATTCCCCAAACAAGAATACTGAAATGGGTTGCCATTTCCTTCTCAGGGAACTTCCCAGATCAGGGATCGAACCCACGTCTCCTGCTTGGCTGGTAGATTCTTTATCATTGAGCTACCTGGGAAGCCCACGTTTAGGTTAATGATGTCTAAGTATTTGTTGACATTATACCTTTTGTGTTTGAGGAGTAGTAGGGTAGAGTGGAGAGCTTCCCAGGTGGGACTAGTGGTAAAGAACCTGCCTGCCAATGTAGGAGATGTAAGAGACATGGGTTCGATCCCTGGGTAGGGAAGATCCCCTGAGGGCATGGTAACCCACTCCAGTATTCTCACCTGGAGAATCCCATGGACAGAGGGATTCTCTGGCAGGCTACTGCAGGCTCACAAAGAGTCAGACACAGCTGAAGCGATGCATGCACGCACAGGGTAGGTGGGTAAAAACCATGGGGTTTGGAGGCAGGCTGCTTGGTTTTTAATCCTGCCTCCCCCACTGTCTGGCTGTATGACTCTGGACAAGGTCCTTTTCTGTTCCTTGCTTTGTAAAAAGGAGGTTAGTGTTAGTCCCTAGGTCATAAGGTTATTTGTGATGATCAAGTGAAATTCAATGAAGTGATGCTTACAAAGAGCTGTGCAGCATAAGTGCTCAGAAAATGATGACTGTCATGATGTAGGGTTTCACTTCTGGCAAGAGAAGCTGACTAATATGGTACTAGGACCAGGGCACACAGCTAAGCAGTAGATTCTAGGCTCAGCTTTGCCACTAAATTGTGTGACCAACTTTCCAGGCCTTCATTTTGTCATCTCTTAGAGTGTCCAGTAATACCTTGTCTTTCCTCCAGGGGTTTGGGATCAACTGTGACCATGGAATGCCTTGAAAAGTGTAAAGCAGCAGACAAATGCCAAATTTTGTCATCGATGTTATTATGGGGTGGGGGGAGGTGGTGGTGGTGGTGGTGGTTGGTTGATGATACTGATAAAGATGGGTCCAATTTTTTTAGTGTTTTAAATTAATTGTTTTTTATTGAGGTATAGTTGATTCACATTATTGTGTTAATTTCAGGTATGCAACAAAGGGATTCAACTATATAGGTTGATTCTTTTCCTATATAGGTTATTATAAGATATAGAATGTTGTTCCCTGTGTTATACAGTAAATCCTCGTTAATTGTCCATTTTATATACAGTATGTTAATCCCATGCTCCTAATTTTTCCCCACCCCCTCTTTCCCCCTTTGATAATCATACGTTTGTTTTCTGTTTGTGAGTCTTTCTGTGAACAGGTTATTTCTGAATATAAGTGATATCATGTCTTTGATTTATTTGTCTTTGATTTATTAAAATGGGTCCAGTTTTCAATGTAACAAGCATGAGGAGTGATTTCCTGGTGGCAGTCAAGCACAATTGCTTTCTCCTTGTTGAACTAAAATGACATTCCACGTTTTCTTCCTCCTAGAAACCTTGGAGAGCTGATAGATCGGTTTGTGGCCGATTTCAAGGCCCAGGGCCCACCTAAGCCCAACACGGACGAGGGGGGTGCCGTGCTCCCCAGCTGCGCCGACCTCTTCGTCTACTACAAGAAGTGCATGGTGCAGTGCTCGCAGCTCAGTACTGGGGAGCCCATGATCGCCCTGACCACTGTTTTCCAGAAGTACCTCCGCGAGTATGCCTGGAAAATCCTCTCTGGCAACCTGCCCAAGTGAGTTCCCGTTCTTCCTGGTGTGAGTGGTGAAGTAAGCTTCTGAATATACCTAAATATGGAAATCTTTGAGGAAATCCATTCTGAAGTTGTTTATTGAACTGCTAAGAATATCAGGAAAATCCCCTGATGGAGTTTCTAAGGGCCTGAGATGGTTTCCTCTCGAGTGGGATCCCCTAGCCAATCAGAACCATCACAGGAAATGCCCGCTCTGGCATTTCCTAGCATAGGTCACATCCTAGCACGGTGGACTCCAGGGTGTCAGTCTTATTATAGATGGATTTAGTTCACGTGGATTCAGTGATTCAGGGATAAGTACTTGGCGAAAAAAATGTGGGGTGATGGTAGAGATGACTTTCGAACAGTAAGGGCAGTTTCATTCAGGCCAGAGTCTCTCTTATGACATCCTGCTGTCTTGGATGGAGCCTAATATGTAAAAGTGTTGGGAGGTTGTGGGGAGGTCATTGTATAGCAGAGCTCCTAATTATAGTGACTTGTCTATATTATTCTGGGGCACTAAAACATCGTTATATTTTTTATTATGTGTGAGTATTCAGTTGCTCAGTAGTGTCCGACTCTTTGAGACCCCATGGACTGTGCATGGGATTTCCCAGGCAAGACCCCAGTCTCCTCTGTTCATGGAATTTCCCAGGCAAGGACACCGGAGTGGGTTGCCATTTCTTCCTCGAGGGGATCTTCCTGACCCAGGGATCGAACTCATGTCTCTGGAGTCTCCTACATTGGCAGGTGGATTCTTTACCACTAGTGCCACGTGGGAAGCCCATATTTCTTATCACTTGAAATAAAATGGATCGTTCAACTAGAATTTTAGAGATACTTGGGATATATAGTAATTTCTACTATAATAGAATATGATCTAAAGCAATGCTTCAGAATTTAGTAATTATAAATCTTCCCCATAGCTAAATTCAGCAATTCTGGAATGAGCTGCTGTCATGGTCACTAAAATGTATCATATATAGGAGTTTTACATTATTAGGAGGAAAGAAAAGCCCTAGGCTCTGCAAGACATTTAAAGTTAACAGGTAATATTTCACCAATGAGGATTTATTTGAATATGATTAACATTATTTTTAAGTTTTTAATAACTGGTATCCTGATTTTCAAAATAACGTAAGTTTGTTATAGTTTGGAAAACACAGAAGGGCACAAAGATGAAGATTTAAAAAAAAAAAAAACCCACCACCCAGAGAAGACAAATTGAACTTTTCAGTACATTTTTCTATTCTCTATATATGTCATGTGTGCAACTGTGTGCTTTTGTTTATTTGTTTGACAGGATTGGGACTGCAGTGCTTATAGTTAGGTTTGTACCCTGCTGCTTTCACTTCACATCATGCTGTGTGCATTTTTCTGTGTGTATTAGTCAGTGTCACAGCAGGAAACAAATGGTACACGGCTGGGGTGTATTGTCAGTAAAGCCACTGTTCAGAGCAGTGGGGCAGGTGAAAGGAACCAGCGGAGGCCTCTGAAGCACCAAACACTTGGATGATTGTTACTCCCTTAAAATTCTTCTGAGAGCTGGGGCTGTGGACAGAGGGCTGCCCCATGGAACTGTGGCCAAAGGTGGTCACTGCCAGGACCATGCTGAAGCAGAGGGAGCAGGAGCGCTGGTTGTCACTCAGACTCCTCTCTGCTCAACCTCTCTGACTTGCTGCGGCCATGGCTGTTGGCAGAAACCAACAGGAGACCAGAGGGCCAGGGAGCCTGGGAGATAAGTGTGTGGAAGTCAGTCTGCCACACAGAAGAGAAGAGCAGAAAACAGTTAGCACAGTAAAAATATTCATCCAGCACTTTTGTTGTTGTTTTTTTTAAATTTAGTTGACTGCAACCCGGTTCTTAGTTGCAGCCTGCAGAATCTAGTTCCCTGACCAAGGAGCGAATCTGGGCCCCCTGCCTTGGAAGTGCAGAATCTTAGCCACTGGACCACCAGGGAAGTTCCAGTCAAGACACTTTTTTAACATCATGAACATCATGATGCCGTGATGTTCCCACATGCAGAAGACCCTGAGTTAACTTCTGAGATTTTTTTTTTTTTTTTTTTGACCGTTCTCTTAATTGACCATTTACATTGGGTTCACTATTTTGGTATTTCAAATAACACTCAGAAAAGCATCCTTGAACAGAGGTAGAACTACTGGATCAAACAGTCTAAAGATTTTTTTCTAAGCTCCTGAAATATACTTCCAAAATGGTTACACAGTTGCTTCTAACCCATAGTGGAAGAGAGGGCCATGTCCTTATACCCTTAGAGGTACTAAAAAAAAAAGATTAAGATGTCTTCAAATCTTTAATTACCAAGAAGACTGGCAAGTTTAGGATTTTTTTTTTTTTTTTAAGGAAAAGAATCTCTCCTTTTTTATTTTTTTAAGGGTAAGTGTCATTGAATTCTCTTTCTAAAAAGTGGAATCTTGGACTTGTCTGGTGGTCCAGGGGTTAAGACTACCCTTCTACTGCAAGGGGTGCAGGTTTGACCCCTGGTCAGGGAACTAAAATAGCCTGCATGCCACACAGTATGGCAAAAAAAAAACAAACAGAATCTCACAGTTTAAATTTTATAACTACAGGAAGTTATTTTAAAAACTGCATTTTCCTATATTGTGATCACATGATTAGATCAATAGGAAGAGATGAGATGCTTTTGTGTTTCTTGAGGCAGTCAGGACTTTGGCCAGGAACCGTGTGTTAACCTTCGCTCTTGAACCCCTCCACAAGCACAGATTCCCAGGCAGAATTTTCTGAACTGAGAAAAACAATTGGGGAACCAGCTCTTGTGCTCTGGGTGATCCTGAATGAGCTGTGCACATCAGGAAATTCCAGGCTAAGCAAAGAAGCCGCTCAGCAGCCTTCTCTCTGAGCCTGAGCGTCATCGTAGTTAATATGACTGACAACTGGCTCACTGTTGGGATTGTCTCTTCCTATTTCTGATGGTCAGAGAGCTTTAAACACATGACCGTCAAGGTCAGGTCACTCGGAAGGGCCTCATTGTGTGTGGATTTGTTTGGGCCACGTCCAGCCTTTCCTTCCCCCTTTTCTTTTTCTTAAGATGTGCTGTTTCCAGGTCAGGAAGCCAGGGAGAGGTCCCGGCCTGACTAGTTCCTGTTGCTTTTCCTCAGAACCACAAGCAGCAGTGGCGGGCTGACCATCAGCAGCCTGCTCAAGGAAAAGGAGGGCTCCGAGGCGGCCAAGTTCACCCTGGAGGAGCTCTGCCTCATCTGCAGCATCCTGAGCACTGCAGAGTACTGCCTGGCCACCACCCAGCAGGTTAGCCACCCCAGCCACCCACGTGCCCCCTCCTCCTCCTGAGCTGTATGGGCCACCAAGCTCAGGTGGAAGACCACACAACCTCGGGCAGACCCACTGGCCTCCCCCAGGAAACAACTCGAGGTCCAACCAGAAGACAGACCCAGCAGCCACTGCGCAGAAGGACCGTGTTAAAAGGAGGCTGGGTGAGACTGACCAGCCTCCTCCCTGGAGCTGTGTAAGCCACTCCGAGGGCATGATGTGCCCTCTTGAAAATAGGTCGGTAGCCTTGTCTCTCATACATGAAAAACAGTAATAGGCTTAGTGGTGCTAGGCCCCAGACTTGGTGGTGCTGAGTCACAACCACTGGTTTTGTTCTCAGGAGGGTTACCAGGCTCAGCAAAAACCCTCTGGGCTCTTATGTGTCTCCTGAAGTTTATGGAGCATTCTCTATTCTGCCGAAACAAATAACCATTGTTTGGATGCTGACGTTCAGGAACCGGGAAGCAGGAAAGGGTGATGCCCCTGCTGGAGCTCCCATTAGCAGAAGGAAGACCCAGAAGAATTTTCCATCCAGCCTTCAACGTGGGATTAGAAGTTCCTTTCCACGTTGGCTCTGGAATTCACCTAAGGTCAAGAGAAAGAAAAATAACTGGGGAAGGTTCCGTTCTTCCTCCCTTTTGGGATTTCTTACTTCGCATGCCTAGATCATAGGAAGGCAGGCATGACTTACGGTTCAGACAGTTATAGCTTGGAGCACATGTGAGCCAGAGCAGGAACACAGGAGGCCAGAGAAGAAGGGTCCCCCCAGAACTTCACAGTTAAGGTTAAGCCAGCCAGAGGCGGGGGCAGTAATATGTCCTTCTTGGGGACATGGTCACACTGAGTCACACGGGGAATAACCTGTGAAGTTTTGGCCTTGGAGCCAGAGACAGCCACCTGTTTAGTGTCAGAACTTCCAGGGCAGGACGACAGTATCTATGAGGACCTCCAAGGCAGGACCCAGAGTTCTTTGATGAAGAAGCATGATTTTAACTATTCTCTGTGTATGTGCAGAAAGAGAAACACACACATATAAATAGGGTATTTTAAAAGTAAAATAACCATGATACCAAAAAGAACTATGCAATCAATGACTCTCAATCCCATCACCCTCAAATAATCATATTAGCAATTTGGAGCCTTTCTTTCTGTGCTTTTCCGTGAACATAGTTTCATATGTTCTATAATTAACTTAATTCATTTTCATATCCTCTTGTTTTTAACATCACAGTGTTAGCAATTCTCCTGTTGCTATGATGTTTTTCTTGCCATCGTTGTTATGGTTACATAATAGTCCAATAGGGGCTATACCATAAATCATTTAACAGTATCCCTGATAATTGTTTATACTATTTCCAGTTTTTGCTTTTATGAGTAATCCTACAAAGAACATCTAAATATGGTTTGCATTATTTTTTTAAAGGAGATCCTTAGAAGTTCTAGACGAATTAGTAGATCAGAGACCATTCTGATGACTCAACAATAGATGTAGCCAGTTTTTTGTTAGAGAAAATTATTTTTATTGATTATAAAAGTAAATACATTTTTGGCACCTATACTGTGCTCTCTCAATACCATTTTTCACTGAAGGGAACCAGTCATTCCTAGGGAAATAACTAATTCCAGGTCTGAGGAGATATACAAGATGAACCTGGAACATCAAATCATACAAAAAGCAAGACTATGAGAGTCATATAAAAAGGACTCAGGAGCTGTAGCAGGTTTTATGGTACAAAACAATATGTCCAGGTCCTAAGCCCTGGTACCTGTAAATGTGACCTAATTTGGGAATAGAGTCTTTAAAGATGTAATTAAGTCAGAATCTCAAATGAGACAGTCTTGCATTTAGGGGAGCCCTAAATCCAATGACCGGTGTCCTTAGAAAGGAGAAAGTGAAAAGTGAAAGTTGCTCAGTCGTGTCCAACTCTTTGCGACCCCATGGACTATACAGTCCATAGAATTCTCCAGGCCAGAATAATGGAGTGGGTAGCCTTTCCCTTTTCCAGGGGATCTTCCCAACCCAGGAATCGAACCTAGGTCTCCTGCATTACAGGTGGATTCTTTACCAACTGAGCTATGAGGGGAGCCCTTTAGAAAGGAGGGAGAGATTTAACGCACTAAGACATAACGAAGATGCCCACATGAGGGAGGCAGAGACTGGAAGGATGCATCTATAAACCAGGGAACACCAGAGGCTGCCAGCCACCACCAGGAGAGAGAGGACAGGCATGAGATAGTGCTACTTCAGAGCCCCCAGAAGGAACCAGCCCTGCCAGCCCCTTACCTTGCACTTTTGGCCTCCAGATTCTGTGAGAGGATACCTTCCTATTTTAAGCTACCAAGTTTGTAGTAATTTATTATGGCAGCCCCAGGAAACTTATTACAGGAGCCAGCTTTGCTGGTCAAAGATGAGACATAAAAGTATCACTGAGAATATTAGCTACAGTGGATTGAAAACATCAAATGTGTTTAAATCCATTTGGTTACAATGATATTTTTTTTAATTCAGTTACCACGTTGGAAGATACTAAGAAATCACTGATATGAATTGAATATTGGCAAAAAGAGGGAAAGTTCTTAACCTGCTTTGCCTACCTGACTTGTAGCTCAGGATAACCAAATCACTGACAATGGGTAGTGTATCTTTATAGCGGATTTTCAGCAAATAAATGAAGAAGAAAAGATAGAATTCGAGTAGCATTCTTTTATACCTCCTTAATGGAATAATGGATCTGTCATTGACCATCAGTGGTTGCTGACTTTACAAAAAGAAAAGCAAACATCAGTTATCTCTTGGTGGAAGTACACAGCATCATCATGAAGGAGTTTTCTTTCTGTCTTTTATTTTTAACTGTGCCATGCGGCTTGTGGGATCTTAGTTCCTTGACCAGGAATTGAACCCAGGCCACGGCAGTAAAAGCTCTGAGTTCTAACCACTGTACCACCAGGGATTTTCCATGAAGGGGTTTTCTTTAAAAAAAAAAAAAAAAATCTGGGGTGTCCCTGGTGGTTCAGTGGCAAAGAATCCATCTGCCAATGCAAGAGACACGGGTTCAATCCCTGGTCCAGAAAGATCCCATATGCCATGGAGCAACTAAGCCCATGTGCCACAACTATTGAGCCTGTGCTCTAGAGCCCAGAAATGACAACTACTGAGCCCACGTGCCCTAGAGCCCAGCCTCCACAGCAGGAGAGGCCACTATAATGAGAAGCCTGGGCACCACAACTAGAGAAAAGCCTGCGTAGCAACAAAGACTCAGCACATCCAGAAATAAATAATAAGTAAAATCTGTATCTGATCAAGCTACAGTTTACAGGAAATACAAGGGACAGAAGAACTTGCAATTAGTACCTTGTGGATACAATCAGTAAAATCATACCATGAGAAAAGCTACAAGGCAAACAAACCAGTTTCCTTAAGAAAAAACACAGAGGGTTGGAGTTGGGGGGATGCAAGAAGAAATGAAGGGAGAAACCGAAGAGACTTGAGAATCCAAGCAATAAAGAATTGAAAAATAATACTTAAAATACAGTGCCAATAATGTGTCAATACCAGTTCATTAATTGTAACACACTTACTCTTAACAGCTGCATAAGTGTGCCATTCATTCCTCTAAGAGCTCTTTATGAAGCACTTTTCAGGCACCAGGCACCGTATTTGGTATTAATTCACAGTGGTGAACAGAGTAGACAAATTTCTTACCATGGAACTTAGGACTAATAGAGGAGCCAGATAATATAAGTAAGGAAGTTTTGTGGGAAGTTCTAGGAAAGAAACAGATGTTGCAGTGCTAATAGAGATTGCCTGCTGAGGTAGAATAGTCAAGGAGGGCCTCCCAGAGAAGGTAATAATGAAGTGGAGTCCTGAGTGTTGGAAGGAGGTTGCCTGGAAGGGCTGGGCACTGGGGAGCGGCAAAACAAGGGAGCTGGCTTGGTAGGACGAGCAGGGAGAGGGAGAGGAAGCAGGAAGTGTGAAGGCCCTGAGAAGGAAAAGACCCTAGAGTGTTCCAGAACCTTAAGTGGTCACTGTAATTGAAGCCAAGCAGGCAAGGGTAGGGAGAGCAAGATGTGGGCCAGAGAGCTAGAGAGGACCCACATCTTAATTAGAAGTTGGGATAGTTGGGTTTTATTTTCAACGTAATGGGAAAAAGCAGCTGACGGGTTGAAGCCGTTGTGAGCCTGTGCCATAATTTGTCTCCTCAGTCCCTTACAAACGTGCAGATTGTTTCTAGTTTTTCACTAATATGAACAACACTAGAATGTGAGCTTTATGAGAAGAGGATCTTATCTGTTTTTGTTCACAAACTACATCATGACAGAGCCTGGTACAGAATAGATTAGTCTCTCAGTCGTGTCCGACTCTGTGCGACCCCATGGACTGTAGCCCACAAGGCTCCTCTGTCCATGGAATTCTCCAGGCAAGAATACTGGAGTAGGTTGCCATTCCCTTCTCCAGGGGATCTTTCCAACCCAGGGATCGAACCTGTGTCTCCTGCATTGCAGGCAGTTTCTTTACTGTCTGAGCCATCAGGGAATCCTGGCACAGAATAGGCTGTCAGTAAATATCAGTTGAGTTCAAGGCCACTGCAAAGAACTCCCGTACATCTCTGTACCTTGTTCTCATCAGTCATTGAAATATCTTTCTAGATGCAAAATTGCTGGCCGAAAGAGAGTATATATTTAAATGTTTGCTTTTTAAATAAATTGCCTTCCCAAAAAGTTACATTAATTTACCCACCCCTAAGAGGTATTTTTAAATTTAAGACAAAACATTGGTTATTCATAGAGTTTCTGTGATAAATGGGTTTGGGGCTGCTCAGTGAAGCGATTCCTGGGATGTTTTGAGATATTTACAATTCCCAGTCAGTTGTATTTTTCTTCGAGACGGCTGGGAGCTCAGCCAGTTTCCCTCCCTCGGCTGTAGGCTGATGGAGGCAGAGACCGTGTTCCTTTTGTTTACCTCAGTATCCCCAACACTTTAATATGGTGGGGAAATGGTCCATCCCAGCACTCAGGGAAGACTTTTTGATTTTATTGCCACCTACCCCCAAAGGCTTCCAATGTTAGTGGGTGAGCCTGCAATTCACAGGGCAGGGAGTAATCTAAAAATGAGGGTCTTTTTAAAATTAAATTTGATTAGGACTTCTCCGATGGTGCAGTGGAGAAGAGTCTGCCTGCCAATGCAGGAGACATGGGTTCCATCCCTGGTCTGGAAAGATTCCACCTGTCGAGGGGCAACTTAAGCCTGTGAGCCCCAACTACGGAAGCCTGTGTGCCTAGAGCCTGTGCTCTGCAATGAGAGAAGCCACTGCCAAGAGAAGCCTGTGCACCACAACAAAGAGTAGCCACTGCTCGCTGCGACTAGAGAAGGTCCCAGCAAAACAGCAAAGACCCAGCACAGCCAAAAATAAAGATGAAATAAACAACTTTTAAAAACTAATTAATTAATTTGTTGGTGTGTCATGAGAACCAAATACAGCACAGGACCAGAGAGCACAGGTTCTGGAGGAGATTCAGTTCCCTCCCCCCACCACTCACAGAGCTGGGTAGGCCATGCCTCCACACTCTCATCTGTCAAGTGAGGATCATAATAGAGTCTTCTTCACAGGGCCGTGAGAATTAAATGAGCCCATACACGAAAAGTGCCCAGAATGGTACCCGAATCATCACACTCGGTAAATGTGAAGTAGGCTTACTACGGTGCTCCTTCCGATGACCACTAAGTGTGTTTCTCTCTTTCTCTCTCAGCTGGAAGAGAAACTCAAGGAGAAGGTCGACGTGAGTCTGACTGAACGAATCAATCTGACTGGAGAAATGGACACGTTCAGCACGTGCGTACTTGCAAGTCTTCTCTGGACTCTACCCTTACCCTGCGCAGAGCAGTGTGTCTCAGGCCATCAGCTCAGGTCACTGCAGAACCTGAGAGGTTCCCAGAGCCTTCTGTTGGATCAGGATTATCTTCTCCACAAGCCACTAAGGAGCCTGAGAAGTTGGTGCAGCTGACCCATATCCTGCCTCCTCACATGCAGTCATTCTTAGCTTACAGGGGTTTTATTGCTGCAGTATCTATAATAATGGCCTTCTCTGGTGACTTAGCAGTGAAAGAATCTGACTGCCAATGCAGGAGACTTGGGTTCTATCCCTGGGTCAGGAAGATCCCCTGGAGAAGGAAGTGGCAACTCCCTCCAGTATTCTTGCCTGGAAAATCCCTTGGACAGAGGAGCCTAGCAGGCTACAGTCCATGGGGTCACAAAAGAGTTGGACATGACTTAGTGACTAAACAACAACAGCAGTCTAGGATAACAGGGAAGAAGAACTTTCCCACCTCAGCCATCCCTGCAGGAAGGTCAGGTCCAGGGCCTCCTGTCTGCCCTCCTCAATCCACAGAGGGCCAGCCTCACCTCCAGTGTTTCAGGATGTAAAGGGTGAGCCACCTGACTTTAGCCATGAAGGCAGGTGGAGGAGTAGGCAGGGCACGGATGTATTTGGGGTGGGAGGGTGTCTGTCCAAGGAGTTCAGATGAAAGCCTTTGGAATCAGTTCTTGCCCTGGTGCCACCTGGCAGAGTTTTGTCATGGTCTTTAAGTGAGATTGGGGAAGGAGAAGCTTCAGCTTTCTCATCGGCCACTTAACTGAGGAAAAATCCAGGTCCTCTTCTTAGGTCATTTCCTCTCTTTCTCTCAACCTTTTTTTCCCTCCAAGGTCTGATGTAAACATTTTAGGCAAGCGTGTACTTTGGGAGGAGTGAAGAGGGATTCTGGGCATAGCAGCAGGGGAGATGAGCCACGGGATCTTGTGTCCTAACCGAGTGGGGACACACCCAAGCGAGACCAGACACACAGCTAGAAGGAGGGTGGAGCCAAGATGCTTCTCCTTGTCATTCATTCCTTTTTGAAATAAACTCGAGTTTTTTTGATGAAATGGTGAAGCTAGGTTTTGCACAGGTGCCTAAAACCTTGGCAAGGGGCTGTGTCAGTGGGTCATTCACAAGTCACTTCTGTAAGCCATGACCACAGTGGTGTGTTTGACTTGCAGTGTCATCTCCAGCAGCATTCAGCTGTTGGTTCAGGACCTGGATGCTGCCTGTGACCCCGCCCTTACAGCCATGAGCAAGGTAAGCTTTCAGAAAGTGCTGCCTCCTGAACGTCAGAGAGTGGGCACAGGTGGTCTCTCCCGGTCCTCACCTGTAGCTCCTGCGGGCTCTCCAGTGCTTAAAGCACCAATCAGGAGGAGAACGGAGCCCTCCAGGAGTTTCCACAGGTGCTCAATTGATCTTGCACCTGAAGCCAGTTGTTTGTCCTTTGAGAATGAGACGGAGAGCAGGTATGCTTCCTGAGTTTGAAGGAAAGGTTGCCTTTGGTCAGCATCTGACATGTGCGGAAAGCCCTTTGTGTGGCCTCCCTAGAATGGGTGAAGGTGAAAAGTTGCTCAGTCGTGTCTGACTCTTTTGGACCCCGTGGACTGTAGCCCACCAGGCTCCTCTGTCCATGGAATTCTCCAGGCAAGAATCCTAGAATGTGTAACCCTTCCCTTCCTCAAGGCATCTTCCCCACCCAGGGATCGAACCTGGGTCTCCTGCATTGCAGGTAGATTCTTTACCAGCTGAGTCACCAGGGAAGCCCTGGTGGTGGTGTGCTTAAGGCAGTCACTTCTAACTCATCTTCATTCCTGCCACTCAGAGGTTTTTCCAACTCTTTCTGAATTCTGGTGACTGTGCAGGGTTATTTGATCAGGTTGCAGACCCTGGTTTTCTTTTCTTTTAGATACTTATTTCATTGCAGCAGGCAGGATCTTTAGTTGCAGCATGGGGGATCTAGTTCCCTGACCAAGGATCAAATCTGGGCCCCCTGCGTTGGGAGTGCAGAGTCATAGCCTCTGGACCACCAGGGAACTCCCACCTCTGGTTTTCTAGTATCATGGGTCCGTCAGCCCTCAGTCCCCTGGCCTCTCCCTTGGCATTTCCCATGCTTGGCCTCATGTTGTTCTTTGGCATTTAGGTGCCTGTGTCTTTTCTCCCTAATGTAAATACCTTGAGTGCATGGACCACAGAGAATAGAGAAGACTGTCATATTTGTTGATTAAGTTGGAAATAAGCAATTCTTCATTGATATTTTTTCCCCCTTAACATTTATTTATTTGGCTGCACCAGGTCTTAGTTGTGGCATATGGGATCTAATTCCCTGCCCAGGGATCAAACCCAGGCCCTCTGCATTAGGAGGTCAGAGTCTTAAAGACTGGACCACCAGGAAAGTCCCTCATTGATTTCTAAGCCAAATAACACAAAGCCGTCCACTCTTTGAGCCTTCTAGAGCAGTGGTTGGCAAGCTACAACTGGTGAGCCACATCTGGCCCACTGCCAGATAAAGTTTTATTGGCACACAGCCACACTCATTCATTGTATGTTATCTATGGCTGCTTTTGTGCTACAACAGCAGAATTAAGTAACTGCAGCTGAGACCAGATGGCTAGCAAAGCGTAAAATATTAACAGTCTGGCCCTTTACAGAAAAAGGTTTCCAGTGCCTATTCTAGAGTCATAGACTTTTGTAGCATTCTTACAAATTCTGCAGAAAGAACTTCTCAGGGGCCTACTGGCCAGTAGCAGAGTACAATGGAAAGAACACTGGCTTTGAGTCAGACAAACCTAACTCCTCATTTTTCCTTTGGGCGTGTTGAGCAAATAACAACCTCTCTGGGCGCAGGTTACCTCATCGGTATGTGAAACAGGGGGCTCTGCCTCCCAGAGCGTTGTGAGAATGGAGACTGGCCAACAAACGTTAGCCCTCGTTCCCTGTGGTCAGGAGGAGTGGCCATGTCACAAGGTTGTGTAAGCGAGACACTCGGTCTGAATTTGGTTTTGTAGTAGATTGTAAATATTTAAGAAAAAGAGAGGTTAATACCCAAACTTAAGCTTCAGGGGTTTTTAATGATGCTCAGTGGGGAGTCCTGAGTAGCCAGTGTCACAGAGTTTCCTTTCAAAAGGCTGATCCTTTCACCAGTCAGAGGTGAATGTGTATTTCCAGCATCCGAGTATTTACAAGCAGAAGACTCGGAGCAGGCAAACTGAGGCTCACTCATTTTCTTAGAGAGACGTGACTCTGAGGATTGATTCTGCAGGCTCTGATTATCCTCTCACTGCCGGTGAACGTTCCCGACATCCTGAGCATGATCTGCTCCAGCTGCCTCCTCTCCTGCCCGCCACACAGCTTAGGTCAGAAGGCAGCTGGGGAAAGAATGTCTACATTTACCAAAGGAAGACCGAATTGGGTTTTTTGTGTTTTTTTTTGTCTTTTTAGTAAAATAGCAGTTGGAGGGGCCTTAATGCTCCAGGTGTTGCTTATGTGAACTGTCATTTCATTAGGTGGGTTTCCTGCAAACTGCCCCCACCACCCATCTCTCCCCCAGACCCACACCAGCAAACACTCACAGAGACCATACCTCCAGAATCCTTTGTTTATATCACAGGAAAACCACGGACGTGGGAACGCAGCAGCTGGGAGGCCATTACTCTGTGTCTGAATCTTCTGGAGTTCTAGCAAAATGAAATCCATGTGATGAAAATGACCAGATATAAACAAGCCAAGTGGTCACAAACCGATTCAACAAATACCCTGCAATTTGTGCCTGCACTCTGTTCTGTGTAGTTTCTTCAAGGATTTTTTAAAAACTTTTGTGATCACGTTTATTCTTGTCTGTAATTCCATCATTTTTGCTGCTAGTTGAAGAGTTCAATTCAGACTCTACCCAGAGCAAGGCTGGGAAAGTCGTGCACTTTATTCCAAGGTGCTTGTTGTTGTTGCTGTTCAGTCGCTCAGTCGGGTCCAACTCTTTGTGACCCCAGGGACTGCAGCACACCAGGCTTCCCTGTCCTTCACCATCCTCCCGGCGTTTGCTCAAACTTGTGTCTGTCTGAGTTGGTGATGCCATCAGTTCACCATGAGTACGTGGGTTTATTTTTGGACTCTCAGTTCTATTCCGTTGATCTATGTGTCTTTTCTCATGCTAGGGCCACACTGTCTGATGAGTGTAGATTTCTAGTAAGTTCTAAAATCAGGAAGTATGAGTCTCCCAACTTAGTTCTTTTTCAAGATTGTTTTTGCTATTTTGAGTGTCTTACAGGCTCACCGTTGTTTGTCTGATCCAGAGTATCTTTCTCCCTCAAGACACCATGGCACTTATATTAAGTCTCTACTTTGTTGTACAATTATTTTTTCTATCTCTGTCTCCCCTGTTAAGCTGTGAACAACAACTTGAGGGCTGTATCTTCATTTTTTGATCTCCCCAGCACACCACAGTACTTGCTTAACAGTAGTACTCCTAGAATGACTTTGCAGGTAAAGAAAGCAGAAAGAACAAAAGTTTATAGACACTCACTTCACCAAAGAATGGTGACCAGATGAGACAAAGGTGGTAACTCTACTGACCAGATTTAGCTGGGTAGAGCTGGCAGACAGTAGGAGACTCAGGCGTCTTTATTGGAAGTGGCAGGATCATAGAAGCCTTGAAGCCTTCAGGCACATCCAGGTGCTATTGAGGATGAGGTGACGATCCCCAGTGGTACTTAATAGCCAGGATTCTTACTTCACCAAGTAGCATCCTGGAGCAGATTGAAGTTGGAAATAGGAAATCCCCACATGTAGCTATTTGCTCCCCAGCCGTGGGCAAGAACACCGCTGCTGGTGAAAGAGAGAAGAACACAGAGGGGCAAATTTGGTAGAAAATCCACAGGAATGGCTTTAAACGGGCCAAACCCACAAGGAGGAAGCACAATACAAGCAAACTTTAGTGGTTTCTCTGAACCTGTGTAACCTTGAGGTAGTGTTTTTGATGTTATGTCAAAATTACCCTTCAGACCGCTTTCCCCTCCCAAATTGCATTATTTTCTCAGACGAGCTCCGTGAGATGATTAGTAAATTGCTGTTTACAGAGCGCTTTACCAGGAATCAGCACCCAAAGGTGTTAACCGCGTTTAATTCTGACAAATATATATAAGGTTCCTGTGTTAGTTCCTTCTCAGTTTCACAGATACGGGAATGGAAACTCATCAGATCTCTTAGTTAAAATGCAGCAGAGCCAGGATTCAGACTCAGGTCTCTGTGCAGTAACACACCACACTTACAGAGTAAGTTAGTCTTTTGGCATATGTGGAAACTGAGGCAAAAATCAGCCCACGTAATTTGTCTAAAAACAGAAGAGTGACGACAGTGTGTGCTCGGTCCTGGTGGGTTCACATGAGCGTGTTTTCACGCTTACTTGAGCATGAGCTCCTCAAGCATTCAGAAGCATCCTGTTAGATACTGGTCTTCAGCTTTTCTCAATCTGACACCATGACTTTCCTATAGGGAAGAAAACAGGTTGAGCAGCCAACCCAAGTATTGCAGCCTGCTCTGCACGTTTCTCCAGAAAACTAACGAATTATCATTCTGGCATGTGTGTTACTTGGTTTTCTTTTTCATAATAAGTCCAAGGCCATAGAGCTTTATAACAGTAAAGCCAAAAATAAAACCGAGTCTCCTGATTCTTGAAAAGGAAGTTGTTTGGAGTGCTTTGGTGGAAACCATATGAAGAGTTCTGTCTTTTAAATGTAATTTCTGTGAATTCTTAAGAATTCATATGTCTCTGCCAGATGCTGATGTTCGGTGTAATCTCTTTGCCTGTTCAGTCACAGAAAGTGGTACTCAGTCGTGGAAGGTATTGTAACTTTTAACCCCTGATGTGTACATGTTGTGTAACAGAAAGGGAACAATAAGATTGCCATCCTACAGAATGAATGTGGCAGGAAAAGGTCAGTGAGCACAGTCTTACTTCCTTTTGTTGTCCAGAATAATTGTAATTCTTGAGCCTCCTAGAAATTGGAAGCTAAAGAAAGCAATTCAAGTTTCCTAAAAAAAAAGAATTAGTATGCCTGAGTGTGGCCTTACAAGTAGGATTTTTTTTTTTTTTTTTAATCTCTTGCTTCCTTAAAGGGAACCATTCGTCCCATGGTCCTCCTCACTCTGTTCTTTTTCCTAGGGCTACTCACATCCCTAGGTTGAAAGAATCTAAGTCTCTGTCCAGAATCAAACAGATTTAGCTTTTAGCCCATTAATGGTAGTTTTAAGGGAGGAAAAAAAAAAAAGAAGAAACTGAACAAATTAAATTTCCTTACAGTCTGGCAAGTAATTTCTATTAGATTTCAAGATCGGGAACATGTACTCATTTAGGAGGCGCCTTACTATTCCCCAAAGACATTTCAAAATAGCCAGAACCGTCCTCAAATCTGTTCTCATTTCCCTCAGTTATTAAAATGTAGATCTGTTTCAGGAGGCTCACAGGGCTCCATGGTTAGGAAATCCTCATTTCCATCTACCACCTATAATCAAGGCACATCTTTCTTCATAAAAGATTTTTTTTTAATGACCAAAGCAAATTACCTTCATTATAGAAAATTACAGATTTTTAAAAAGAAGAAAATTTAAACCACCCATAATTCCAATTAACAAACATATTTCAGTCTTTCTTCTTATGCCTATATTTTATTTATCTTCATTTTTGGCTGTGCTGGGTCCTCATTGCTATGCAGGCTTTTCTTTATTTACGGTGTGAGGGGTTTTCATTGTGGTGGCTTCTCTTGTGGAGCACAGGCTCTAGAGCAGTAATTCAGAGCCTGGGCTCAGTAGTTGAGGTTTCTGGACTCTAGAGCACAGGTTCAGTAGTTGTGATGCATGGGCTTAGTTGCTCTGCGGCATGTAGGGTCTTGCCAGACCAGGGTTCAAACCCATGTCTCCTGCATTGGCAAGCGGATTCTTTACCACTGAGCCACCAGGAAAACCCTATGCATTTATTTTTAAATAAGCAAGCTTATGCTTTACATAATATATAACCTCTTTTTCTCATTTTGCAGGTTTTAATAGTTTTCTGTGCCTTTTGAGCTGAATCTGTGGTATTTTTTAGTGATTGCTTAGTACTCCATAGTACAGAGTATTTACTATTAAACTTGTAACAGTAGTTAACATTTACCATGGAAGTAATACATGCCAAACACTGTGTAAGAGCATCCCATATACTGTTTTTCATTAACTGTATAGATTATAGAGGTTATCATCATCCCAGTTTTATGGCTGAGAAAACTGAGGCTCAGAGAGTTTGGTCACTTGCCCAGGTCATGCATTTAGCTCGTTGCACAAACAATATTAGGACTCATGACTGGCGACTCCAGATCGCCTCATCTGAAGTACTGTCGTCTGTTGCCCCGACATGTATGTGATCATTTCACTTTTGATGGATATTAGGCTATTTCCGGTTTTTCACATTTATAAATAGTCCAGCAATGGACAACTTTGTGTGGGTGTGTGTTTTCTGAGCATTCATAATTATTATCTTCAGATGAGTTGCCATAAAGGAGTTGCAGAGATTTAAAACTATGTAAAATGCAAAACTTTTTTGATATTTTCAAATCACCTGTAAGAAAGCTTGTACAAATTCACCTTCCCATTGGCCCAGCAGTGAATTAAAAAAAAAAAAAAAAGCTACTTAAAGCCTTTATTGCTCCACTTTCTATCCTGGATCTTACTGGTTTTCCTCCCAGAGTTAAGGAATGTGTATCCCTGAGCAAAGAAGTGAGAAGAGTTATCCTTTCCTTTTCTTCTGCACCACCATAACCACCACCACATCCTCTACTTTGGACAAGCTCATCTGTACACAGATTTTGCTTGCCCCAAATTTCCTTAGTTAATTTCAACTTCATTTCAGGTGGTAACACTTATTTTGGAAAGCAGCATGATAAAGTGGAAAGAAACAGGGACTTTGGAGTTAGTCAGACCAATGTCTAGATCTCATCCCTGCAGACTTATCAGTTCGTTAGGCCAGTCCCTGATTGTCCTCACATCTGTCTTATCATCCATGAAGCAGGAATAAGAATACCTCCTTCACTGCATAATCGTCATAAGCAGTAGGTTCACGGGAAAATGTCGATCATGGTACTTAGTACATAGTAGGTGCTCGGTAGAATGTTCCTTCCTCTTTTTTGTTCCCCACACAGTACTTAGTTGAGTGCTATACTTGGGGAAGGTGCCTAAAAACAGCACACGCTTGTTGTGTGAGTAAAAGTAGCCTGGACAGACATGAGGTGTGAGCGTGTGCTTGTGCGCGTGCCTGGGGCCAACATCCCAGCAGCCTTGCCCGTAACACTAGACTCTGATCGCCTGCGATGTTCCCAGACTCCACAGGTCTGAGTCTGCTCTGTACAGCTTTAGTTCTGAGATAAGATGAATATGAAGTTGATGAATATGAATATGATGAATATGAATATGTGAATATATTGAATATATGAATAAGATATATGAATATATGAATAAGATGAATATGAATCTGAATTCTCGGTTGAGGAAAATTAATTTCTCAGGAGACCTCTGTGCACGTTTCACATAGCCATGGAGAAACACACATGCCGTAGTCAACTAGCATGGAGCCCCGTCCTCTGATCAGTGGGTGAGTCAGAGGTCTCTACTGCTCTGGGCATCTCCCCAGCCTTCCCTGTGAGGGGCCAGCACACTCTCTTTCCACAGGCACCAAAAACCACCGGGACTGGCAATGCCCTGAGCCCCACAGCCTCCCCCTGAGGCTGTGTGGGGTCCCTGGGACTCTGGTGTTGTAAATGGATCATTTCCTTGCTTGCTGTTTTTATCAACCCTACATCTTGGTTACTGCTTCTTTTGCAAACTTGTTCTTGTTCAAATAGCACCAATGGTATTCAACCCCACCCCACCTTCTAAACAAAAAGCGCAGAAGAAAAACCGTGAAGTATGGAGTTCTATGAAGTATGAAGCTCTAAAGGTCAGATGCAAAGTTCACCTGGAAAAGTTGGAGTCTGATTTCCACTAATGGCTTTTCAGGATGTTTGTTCTTCCAGTGCAAGCTACTGTTTTATGTCCCTTGATCACTGTGTATTTCATTAGCTTCTCCGTGAGAAACTGGGCTCCCCTTGAACTAAAGCTGAGTTAAGTACTGTTTTCTGTTTGTTTGAAATAATTAACATGTGTCTAGGAAGCAGCCCAGTGTAGCGCTTGGGTTTAAGATGGGCTTGGGCTGCCTCTACTCTGCCATTGATCAGCTGAGTGACTTTGGGCCTCTTCTCTTTGAGCCTTTTCAGTCTCCTTGTCAGTAAGACAAGATCTTACTGTAAGATCATGTCGGAATAGCAAAGGAGATGATGTGTGCCAAATGCCAGGCCAAATGACCTGCACACAGTAGGTCCTGACGTAGGTACATTGGCACATTCGAGTTACAACCCAAACCCTAAGTCATCAAGGGGAAAGATGGCAGAGCATCCATCCGAGGCTGTGGCTGGACAGTACCACTGCTGGCTGTATTTTGCTCATTTTTTAGAGAATAGTCTGAACAATGTCAACTTTCATTGTTTTCCAGTACTTTAAATTCTTTTCTTATTCCACAAAGCTGGCTTTTTTTTTTTTTTAATTTTTGTTAATTTTTGGCCACACTAAGTGGCATGTAGGATCTCTGTTCCCCAACCAGGGATCAACCCCTGTCCCTCGAAGTGAAAACACAGTCTTAACCACTAGACCTCCAGGGAAGTCCTGGGTTGACTTAAATTTAAACTCATGAATCCATTTGACTTTTGTTAGTACTTCATTTATCTTGACCGATGGAGTTCGAAATGGCCTAAGTATTCAGGAAAATCGGATCTTTCACCTAGATTTCCCAGTGTGGACGCATTCTAACATGGCCAGTGGTGGTCAAGAGGAGGCAGCTCTCCAGCGGGAACTTGAACTCTCACGCCGCGAGCTCCGTCTTGCCCAGAGTTGCTTGTAACCGATGACAGGGCATGTCACCACCACCGACTGTGGTTGTCTTCTGTCAATGGAGAACCATCGTGCTTAGATAATTGTTTACGAACTTTTCAAGCTGTTGAAACGTCAACTGCTGCCAGCTTGGAAAAGAGCAGTCATTACTATGGATGAGCTTTGCACTCGATGGAGGGCGGAGTTCACTGTGCGTTTTGTTCCCCTGGGGCCTTCTGCCGTGGAGCCGCTGACAAGCTGGGAGTGGAAGATGAAGTGTAGATGGTAACAGCACCTGCCAGTTCTGGCCTCAGCCTGTGAGCTCATTTAAGGCCCCCTAGGATGTTCATTGTTTGAATGGGTCACATCTTTAATATCAGGTGGGAAAAGAAGTCTCTTGAAACAGAAGAGGATAAGGAAAACATTAGAAGTAGCCAAAGCATTAGAATATAAAGTCAGTTCATATTAGACTTTTCTACCATCTCTGCGTCCTTTGCTTTTATTTTTTTCGTCCAGTAAAAAAATTAGAGGCCCTTTTCTTTCTGGAGCCTATTATGAAAGCTTACATAGACTTCATGTATCTGGGCCTTGGTTTTCTTATCTGTAAAATGAAGATGGAGGTGCCTTCCAGCTTTTGCATGGTTCCATGCTTACACAGACGCAAAGCTTTTAGGCCATAAATACCTGTTGATGTGAAGAAACATTAGGACAAAACATAGAGTCATTTGAGCTTCCCAGGAGCTGGGGGATCATCCGTGTATACAATATGATTCTTTTAAACACGTTCTCTCAGGATTGAATTTTTCCTTTTCCCAGGAGCTCTGTAAAAATAGTATTTTCTTGCCAGAGACATCAAGGCCTCAGAAAGACTGCCTTCCTTCTATGAACATATTATACAGTTTGTGTACGGCTCAGGATCTTTTTAACAGGCAGCCCAGCTCCTTTCTGAGAGGCTGACCCTGCAGAACCCCATCTCAGTCCTGGCCGGTGGTGTGAAGCAGGCTGGGGGCTGGTGCCACCCCTCTTCTCCAGTGTTTCCGGGTGAGGTGGTGGTGGGGAGAGCACACCTCTGCTGCTTTTTCCATTTTATTGTGCTTGTTTTTCATTTCCCCTAACTGACCTCAGGTTGTGAGAACTGGAGCCCAGCAGGTCTCTCGTTTTTTTATTTTGTTTTTAATATGTTTATTTATTTGGCTGCGTCCAGTCTTAGTTGCAACACCCAGGATCTTCATCATGTCCTGCAGGATCTTCCGTTGTGCACACGCTTAGTGGCTCCATAGCTTGCGGGATCTTAGTTCCCCAACCAGGGATCGAACCCAAGTCCCCTGCATTGCAAGGTGGATTCTTAACCACTGGACCCCCAGGGAAGTCTCAGGCCTCTTGATTTTGTTCACGGCCTGCCTGGTCAGAGGCCAGTGATGCCCCAAACCTGCCATCCACACAGCCCCTGCCCTATTCCCCACAGCACTGTCTTAACCTCTGACCTGCCCCTCATATTTACAGAGATGCTCTTTCCTTTCTCTTGATTAAAATCCCACATAATCTCAAAGGCTCTTGGAGTAAGAGTCTAATGTTTGATTATGGAAATTTTCAGTTAGATAGAAAAGTAGAAGAAATAAGCTACCAAAGAAAGCAGAGAAAATAAGCCACAAGGATATATTGTACAACACAGAGAATATGGCCAGTATTTTATAATGAATATAAGTGGAGCATCACCTTTTAAAATCATTTAGAAACTAACCCAGCACTGTAAATCAACTATACTTCAAGTTTTAAAAACTGTGAAACACTATATTATACACCTGTCCCCTCACCTTCCCCAGTAACGGGTAGCGCTGTCCTCCTGCACAGGCTCTGAAGACTTGTCCCGCCTTGTCTCCATTTTCAGATGCAGTGGCAGAACGTGGAGCACGTTGGTGACCAGAGCCCCTACGTCACGTCGGTCATCCTTCACATTAAACAGAACGTCCCCATCATCCGTGACAACCTGGCCTCCACGCGGAAATACTTCACGCAGTTCTGCATTAAATTTGCAAAGTAAGTCCTGAACGCCCGCATCACTGGATGGTTCGGAATGCCGTGCTGACCACCAGCATGCACCC
>NW_011495033.1:1795162-1798876 GCF_000754665.1 Bison bison bison | reverse complement strand
CCAGGTGTCCCCACCATCCAAATAGTTTTTTTGTACCCTAGAGAAGCATACTAATCACACTAAATTTGCTACTTAATGTGGTAAATCACAGTAACAGCAGTACAACCATCCACCCCCTCAAGAGAGGCAGAAAGGAGTCAGGGGGCTTCTGTCATTTGAACTACGTGGACATTCTGGTACCCCTGCCTCCCCCCAGGTTTGGATAATTAAAATTATTTTCCAGCAACTTCATGTATGTATTTTGTCTCACTGACTGGATAATAAGCTTTTTGAGGATGGGAACCGTGAGTTCTGTTCCTCTTGAGCCTTCTCTTCCTCCTCGCCCATAGCGCTTATTACTGTGGCTGCCAGAGTATATCCACTTGTGGACACCCGTGAGTCTAGGGAAGGTACTAGAAATCAGGAAGAGCAAGTCAGAGAGCCAGTCCATTGCCAAGTAGGTGGAGTGAACACTGCCTGCGTGTCTCCTGCCCCGTCCTCCTGTGCGGATGCTTCTGGCTTGTTGTAAAGCAGGGAGATGTTTTGGTCCTTTGCCAGTCAGCATCTGGCCGTAGCACCGTTTCCCCCAAGGCCGGACACCATGGAGGGTCAGTGCCTCCTCGGACCAATTATCAAACAAGCATTTTGGCAGACTTCTCAGGGAAGGGCTTTGGGAAGAACGGCCCCGTCCAAGCTACTGAAGTGAGGTTATTCTCATCCAGGTCCCTGAGGACAGTTGAGGGCTCCAAGTTTCTGTCTTCCCCAGATCTCTCCCAGTTTGTGTTCAATTAAGACTTTCCTTCCCCCTCACACACGAGCCCCTAAAGAGCAGCAATTACGGAGTGGCTGTGGCCTGAGTTTTAGTTCCCAGAGTGTCAGGAAAGGCCCGAGTGGACCCTCCCGGAAGGCATTAATGTGTGCAGGACAGCAGATGGGCCGGGAGCTGACATCCCTTCCACTCTCTGGGTGCTCATTAGCGCAGGTTAAAAGCCCTGCTGATAAATCACACTGTGACACTCCCCATAACTCCCAGTAGGAACAGCGTCTCTATAAAAATTTACTGTAGCCAAGAATCTCCAGTGCTGTTGCACAGGAACCTGATGGAGCTGATGTTAAACCGAGGAAGGGGTCTTCACTAGTCCCAGCACCAGTTCACCTTCTCTCAGTGCCCTTGGCTCTCACATTAAGCCCATGCTGGGGGAGCTGGGCATAGGATGCCATCTCTCACATCTGGAAAAGTTTAACCTGTAATCTAGAAAGTGGATCCTTCATTTAATCCATGGTACCCTCTCATCACTGTAAAATCCCAGCTGAAGACCAGAACCTTCAGGTGGGGGCTGTGAGAAGACTCTTCTTCAGCCAAGAGCAGTCACTGCCACCACTGCGAGGGTCTGGAGGAGCCCCTTGCAGTTACACCTCACGTTGCTGAAACTCTTCCCCCAAAGACGTGTCCCTGATCCTTATGCTTTCCCCACCCTCCTCCTATAGTCCAGCACACAGAGCCAGATGAAGCACATGATCAAAACCTACTTAGTTTGAAGTAACTTAGGTTATAAACTGTGTGCCGTTGCAGTTAGCTGTAGTTCAGTCTCATGGTACTTTTTGGCCTGACTCCAGTTGAGAGCAGGAGGAATCCATGCCACGTAGTCCTTTGTTCTCACTGCCTCCTGATCAGTTAGCTGGCCTTCCCCTAGATCTGATCTCTGGGGCTGACATTTCTTTCCCTCTAACTTTTTTATCTCACTATTGGTCTCTGAAGCAACAACAGTCTCTGTTATTTAGACATCAAGATCAGCCCCCTGGTAGAAACTACTGTTTGAACCACAAGTGACTTCCCTCATCCACTCAGTGGATTCTCCTCCATTCAGTAATGGGGATGATGAGACAGATCTCTTAATAGTGATTGGGAGGAAAAAAAATGAGAAGTCATATAAACTTCCTGGTAAAGTCCTGGTACCAAGCTGACATTTAAAAAGTATTAGCTGCTGCCATTATTATTTATTGTTCATTCAGCATGCAGCCACTTGAGCACCCACTGTATTCCAGCTGCAGAATTCAGTGCTTTGACTAAGTAGACGTGGTCCCTGGCTTCATTTGCCTTACGGTCAAGTGGAAGGAAATAGACATGTCAGCAAATAAGTATAACCGAGTAGGTTATTTATTAGGTTGGAGGTCTGTGGACTCTGCAGAGTATGGTGGAGGGGACTGAGGAGAGGCTTCACAGGAAAGTGTCCTTGAGCAGAGTCCGGGAGATATGTGTGTGTCCTGACCCACAAGGCGGTGGGGAGGCATTCCGGGCAGAGGGAGCAGTGTGAGCAGAGGCACGGAGGATTCAGATTGCCTAGAGTCGTAGGATCTGCATGGGGCTAGACAGTAGAGGAAGGTCTGTCTGCAAGAGTTGTGATCAGAGGAGGGTCCTGCTCATATTTGCACCTGAAATAAATCCCATTAACGGCTGATGGATTAGAAATGATGAGGCTGAAGGCTGGGAGACCAGCTAGGAAACAACTGAGAGAGCTCTAGTGAGAAGGAGAAGCGCAGCAGCCAGGACGGTCAGGAAGGGTGGGTGTGGGTGTTGAGGGAAGAACTGAGAGCTTACTGGATTTTGTGGTTGAGGGCAAGTCTGTGGCTTCTGACTTGAATGCCTGCACAGACGAGATCTAGTCTCTGAGCCTGGATCCAGGGTAGGGCAGAGTCTTGGATGTGCGGGGGTGGAGGTGCCAGTGCCATGCCAGTGGGCTCTCCAGTAGGTCTCTGGATATCAGAGTGGCACAAACCTTCTGGAAAAAATGTGGAGAGAGCAAAGAGGATGGCGGGCATGAGTCTGAGAGCAGCTTGTCAAGTGAGGAGATGGGGAGGCTGGCCAGCCTTTACCTCAGCCTCCAAATCTTGCTTTCGGCCATGGGCCCTGTGTTCTCCTGGTCTTCGAATCTGGCCTGATTTTAGGCATTTCTGGTTCCCATGCCTTCTGTTCAGCAGCAATACAACTCAGCCTTCCCTACTCAGGGCTCTGCAGGATTTTCTTTAAAAAAACCCTCCTGACCTGTTAAAATTATATTCTCCCTTTCCCCAGATGAGCATCATCAGTTCACCTGGCCCAGGTTGCCCTTCAGTCCCCAGTAAATTTTTTGGAGATTGTGTATTTTGTTCTCTGATCTGACAGTTACTCCCTTAGCAATTATTTCCTATTTTCGCATTTAAGATCCCATAACCACCTCATGTATATTCGGTTGTCACATCCATTAGGATGTTTTCAGCTACTCGTCATAGAAGGCCTGACTCAAACTGACTTAAACAGTGAATTTTTTATTTCATATAACTGAAGTCTGGAGATGGGACAGATCCCAAGATGCAGTGGTTCAGCAATGTTACTGAGGACCTAGCTTCTTTACTGACCCTGCTCTCCTTGGGCCTGGCTTCATCCTTAGAACAGTGGGAAAATGACAGCTCTAGATGTTAAATCCAAACACACAAACAGGCTAAAAAAGAAGAGAGTCCTGCCCCCGCTGTGCAGAGAAGTCCTTCCCTCCCGCTGGCTTGGATCATGTCCTCGAATTGTCAGCACCAGCAGCAGTCACCCAAGGAACCCCAGGCTCTGCCTGGCTGAGGCTAATTAGAATCCACCTCTGTTGTTTAGGAGGAATCAGCTTTTCCCCAGCATCCCAAGGCCAGATTTACCTAAATAAAACCAGGGCTTTCATTAGCGGGGGGTGGGGGGGGGAGGCGGGAAGCAGG
>NW_011495033.1:1761473-1795062 GCF_000754665.1 Bison bison bison | reverse complement strand
TAGGACATAAGAATATCTACTTTAATTCTCCATTTTCTTTAGAAGGAAGTATAGGAACTTAAAAAAAAAAAGTTTTTGCAGTTCTTTACCAAAGAGAAAATGAACCTCATCTGTCACTTCTTTTTTATCCACAGCTCCTTCATTCCCAAGTTCATCACCCACCTCTTCAAGTGCAAGCCAATCAGCATGGTGGGGGCAGAACAGGTGAGCTGAAGCTGGTATAGAGCTGTTCCCCTTGCTTTCACTGTGGGTCAGACCACGTATCTTCCTAGTCCAGAGGTACTAGGTCAAAGTAAAACCACCGGTTTCCCCTGTTTTGAGGACAGAATGATGATCTGGCAGCTGAATTCATTCATCCATTTATTTAAAGCATTTTTTTCCATTGAGCACACCCCCTGGTACCTGGGCCTTATTTTAGGGACAGGGCATACCACAGTGAACAGGCAGACAAGACCTCCCCTTCATGATGTTTACACTCTAGTAAGAAGAGACAGATAACATACAAGTAACAAGTCAGAAGATCATTTTTACCTCAGTATGCAGGGTATAAAGCTAGGTTATATGAAAGAATACCTTAGGAGCATGATATTCATTATATTCTTTACGTATTTATGTGCCGTGTGCTCAGCCGCTCAGTCGTGTCCAACTCTTTGCAGCCCCATGAACTGTAGCCTACCAGGCTTCACTGTCTATGGAATTTTCCAGTCATATTTTATAGAGATGTACTCTTTTAAAATATTTATTTATTCATTCATTCGGCTGCTTCAGGTCTTAGTTGCAGCACATGGAATTTTCCCTGTATCACATGGAATCTTTGTGTTGCAGTACTCTGACTCTCTAGTGCCCAGGTTTAAGTAGCTGTGGCATGTGGGCTGAGTTTCTCCACAGCACGTGGGATCTTAGTTCCCCAACCAGGAATCAAATCCACGTTCATGCATTGCAAAGTGAAAGTGTTTTAGTCGCTCGGTTGTGTCCAACTCTTTGCGACCCCATGGACTGTAGCCCTTCAGGCTCCTCTGTCCAGGGAATTCTGCAGGCAAGAATACTGGAGTGAGTAGCCATTCCTTCTCCAGGGAATCTTCCCAACCCAGGGATCAAACGTAGGTCTCCCGCATTGCAGGCAGATTCTTTACTGTCTGAGCCACCAGGGAAGCATATTGCAAGGCAGATTCTTTACATATTTATATTCTGTATATTCTCTGTTCTAAGAGGAGTAGTGGCTTTAGGTTGGATGGTTGGAAGAGGCACCTCTGAGAGTTGGGGCTGCAGGAGGACTAGGAGAAAAGCATCTGGGCAGAGGGAGCCACAATGGCTCTTGATTATTTGGGGTCCTAGTGGCTGGGGCAGAGACCGCCTAGGAGCAGCAAGCAAAGACAGGCTCATCTTTTTGGTACAGAGAAGCTCTGTTCACCTCACCCAGCAAGTCTTCCTCCATCAGCCCAACCCTGCTCACTTGAATTCTATGCCTCAAGACCTCTCTGCATAGATGGTGTTGCCTCAGCACTGCTGAGTTGAGTTGGGTGCCATGGCAGTTGCCTCTGCTCAGAGACCACCTGTTCACACTCTGTAATTTGAACAGCTTGAGTTTGGAGAACAGTTTAAGCTCCTTTAAAAACAAACAATAATATTCAGCCCCTAATTCATTTTCTGTTTGTTTATAATTGTTCGAGCCATTTAATTGTAGCTCCTTAATCTTCATACAAATGTAAACACAAGGCTCAGTTTGCCTTTATTCTCATTATTTTTGAAGGTTTAGTTGTTCTTTGTTTTTAATTGAAGTAGTTGATTGACAATGTGGTATTAGTTTAAGTGTACAGCAAAATGATTCAGTTATATGTATACATATATCTATTCTTTTTCAGATTCTTTTCCCTTAGAAGTTATTACAAAATATTGAGTATGGTCCCCCAGCCCCTAATTATTTAAAAACACTTACTTAGATGCGAGCTGTTCATGTACTGATCATGTATGATCCCTTTATATTCATTAAAAGAAATCCTCTGTAGACCTTAATTCAGCAATACTGAACTGATTTCAGTTGCTTTCTGTATTTGAAAGAACTACATTTTTAAGTAAGGAGAATATATAATTCAAGGCATTTCCATAACTCCTGCTCTTCCACTGGATTAGTTGACTGGGTGGTGGCTCAGCTCTCCTAGCTCCATAACTTGCCCCAACCCTGGGTCCTTGGCCGTGCTGGTCTGAGTCAGGCCTCAGGAGGGTGGCAGGTCAGCATGTGCCCTGGTGCATCATGGGTCCATCAGAAAGTATCAAAGCCAGAGGCTCTTGAATCTCATAAGTGCTGTTGGTTCTATAATCTTTTTGTAAGTGAGTGGCCTTCCTACACTATACCAAGGCAGTAGGTGTGAGCCTTAAGGTTATGGGCTCCAGAATCACTAAGGTCTGATGCTGAATCTTGTCTCTGCCAGCCAGCAGCTGTTTGTCCTTAGTCAAATTACTTACCCTTCAAGGGCTTTAGTTTCCTCATCTATAAAATTGGGATGATCACAGTACCACCTCACAGGGTAGCTGTGAGGATTAAACAAGATAATGTGCTGAAGAAGATCAGCAAGGAGATCAAACCAGTCAATCCTAAAGGAAATCAACCCTGAATATTCATTGCAAGGACTGATGCTAAAGCTCTAATACTTGGCCACATGATGCAGAAAGCCGACTCATTGGAAAAGGTCCTGATGCTGGGAAGGACTGAGAGCAGGAGGAGAAAGGAACAACAGAGAATGAGATGGTTGGATGGCATCACTGACTCAATGGATATGAGTTTGAGCAAACTCTAGGAGATAGTGAAGGACAGGGAAGCCTGGCCTGCTGCAGTCCATGGGGTCACAAAGAGACACAGCTTAGTGACTGAATAACAACAATGCACTGAAGCGCTTGACCCAACATCAGGCACATGGGAAGCCCTCAGCAAATGCCAGCTCTTACTATTAATAGTTTGTTTCTCTGTCAGCGCCTGTCTTCTCACATGGAAACATCTCGTGGGCTGTCTGGCTGACCAGCTTAGCAGAGTCAGAAGCATTGTTTCAGCAAACGTCCTGGGAGGTTGTGTGGATTCAGACACTGACCAACTGCATCTGAGTGTAGAGTTTCAGTGTTTGGAAATTCTTGCCTCTTGCACGTCATAAGCACAGAATGAACCTTCTCCTCGGGAAACAGCAGAATAATAATGCCCCAGCACGTCCAACTTCATGAGCACATGTTCACCGGGGACACTCTGTTCACCTCACTGCTGTGTGTGATGAGAGAGGAGGTAGAGTGGTTGCTCTTAGTGTGTCCAGGAGAAGCTTTGGATTCTGTTTCTGGTCTCTAGAAACTAATTCTCTCAAGTTTCTAGAGTTGATGAAGCCCCTGGAACAGAGTTGACTCATTGGGAACATGTTTCCATGAGTTTGCAGCCCTGCCCAGGCCTTGCAAGCTGATTTAGTGTCCAGCAACCATGCTATTTTCATCTTGTCACATGAATCCAATGTCATATCTATTTTCCTCAGATTTTTCTTTCTTTAAAAGAATGTTAAAATAATCAACTCAGACTCCAAAAGCCCGCATCTTCAGAAAAGTATCAGTTTGGCCAGTATTCTGCTTTGAGATGTGAATGAGAAAACCATCTGGAAACTGGCATTTGACTTTATCAGACCCCAGACAAACATGAGTGGGTGACAGGGGAGCATAGATCTCAATAGGCCCTGCCTCGGGTGAAGGGTGGGGAGGCCATGAGTAGGAACTGTAGGGCATCGTGGCCCTTGGAAGATTCCCACGTGAAGTTCAGGTTTAGCTGGGGTCCATGCTTGCCGTGAGTATCTGGGCTTAGAAGCCCATGCAGTCATGGAGCTGGAGGCATGATCACTCAAGCAGCAAAACCACAGGAAACTGGAAGTTACCAGAGAGAAGTTCATAGATTAAAACAGATTCTGAGACTTTCCTTGTGGTCCAGTGATTAAGACTTCACTTTCCAATGCAGGGGGTATGGGTTCAGTCCCTGGTCGGGAAGCTAAGATCCCACATGCTTCTCAGCCAAAAAACCAAAACATAAAACAGAAGCAGTATCATAACAAATTCAATAAAGACTTTAAAAATGGTCCACATTAAAAAAAAAATTGTTAAAACTTCTGCTTAAAAAAAAAAAAAAAGTCTTGATGAAACAGATTCTGTCACAAATCTTAGAGCATCTGTAATCCAAGTTTAACAAAAGCTGTGAGAGTCAAGGATGAGGCCTAACCTCAGAGTCTGCCTTTGCTTTGCCACAAAGGTACCAGATCCTAATTTTAGATTGCATTTTAATACTTGTGTCAAAAATGGTAAAGGAGACATTTTCCTGCTCTTGAGTCTTTCCCTGATCACTGTATAAAGTAAATTATTTCCCCTTGGGCCCCAGAGTCTGCCTGAGCAATTGCAAGGGCACGCGGAACTGAACCATACCAGTATTTGTCATGCTTCTTGCTAGTTTGTGATTTTCAGAGAATCTTGTGGGATTTGCAGGGTCATTAATTAGTCTTCTGGCCACAGTATGTATGACTGAGCACACAGTGGAAATGGAATCCATTTGCACAAACTTACCAGAGGAAGCAGCTCACTGTTGTGTCAGGAAAAGGACCCAGGGTGTTTTTAAGCACTCCTTTGGGGGGAGAAAAGTGTACTAGTAAAATTTAATACATGTAAATGACCATTTTTTAAAAGAACGACAAAACCTTAGCAAGCTAGGAATAGAAGAAAATGTGTTAAGGCTGATTTTATTTTAAAAGGGTATATACAGAAACATGTGATGGTCTGCATGGATAAATCCATTTGTCAAAACTGTACAGTTAAAAATTGTACATTTCATTGTATGTAAATTTAACCTCAGAAAATTAAGTGAGGGACAGGGAGTGGTTGCAGCAGGGTTTCTCAGCCTCTGCACTATTGACATTTGGGGCTAGAGAATCTTTTTTGTTGTGGGGCTGCCCTGTGCATTATAAGATGTTTGGCACCATCCCTCACCACTACCCACTAGTTGCCAGTAATACCCTGCCAATGTTGACAACCAAAAATGCATCCAGACATTGCCAGATATCTAAGCCGAGGGTGGGAGGATGAACCCCCCTCCCCAAGCTGAGAGCCAGTGTATTGTAGGCATGGATGAACTGAGATGAGCATGTGAGAATGTCTCTGGTTAGTACAACCGACTGCATAAGGATTCACTGTATTCTTCTGTTTATGTCATACATGCCTGAAACTCTCCATAATAACAAGATTTTTTGTTTTAAAAATGTAGTGGTCCACCCTCACATAATACCCACTTAAGTGATATCCACAATAAAATTTTATTTTGAGCAATGACACAAAACTCAATTAGTGCTTAAAGTAAGTTCCTTCTAGATTTTCTGATTATAGAATGTGTGTTCAGAAGAGCTAAACTTTCTCCTTTTTTAATGTGCTTGTGTGTCTGTGCACATTATAGAGCTTTCTCCCTTTTGCTCAGCCCTTCTCTATTTCTCAGGAGCTTTTTGAATCTCTTCACTGCCTAACCGCTCACTTTTCTCTGTCTCGTCAGCTCTGGCCCATCTTGACTTTTATGAGACCATCCTGTCCACCGAGAACTTAAAGCCTCCTCTATCACTCAGTCAAAAAGGGGCCTCCCTTTGTGCCACACAAAGCAAAGAGACAGGCACAGCCACGCTCCGCAGGGGTTTATGCCCATGACAGGATCATCAAGGTCCTGGGGATGGGAGGACTGAGCAAGCTCATGAATGAAGTGAATCAGTTAATGGGGGAAAAAATTGCCATAAACATCATGCTTAATGGTCAAATATACAAAGATTTTTCTCTTGACATTAGGAACAAGACAAGGATGTCTATTGTCAACATTTCTGTCCCACGTTGCCCTTGAAGTCCTGGCCAGGAAAATAAGGCAAAAAATAAAATGTTAAAGAAATAAAAGGTATGCAATTAGACGGGAAGAAACAAAGCTGTCATTTTTCACATTTTACAGAGAACATGACTGTGATTGACAATATCCAGAAGAATCTATAGACAGACTATTAGAATAGAAATTTAGTAGGTGGGAGCCAATATAAGGTCAGTATTTAAATTATTTCCAATATTTGTATATACCAGCAACAAACAATTTTTAAAAAATTTAATGAAACCATATACAGTAAAATCTAGCTGGTAATAAGTATTTTAAAAATGTGTGAGTCTTCTACACAAAAAGTGACACAATATTAAGATATATTAAGGAAAAGTCTTTAAAATGACAGGAAGGTCCATGTTCATATGTTAAAAGACTCAATAATTTTTTTTTTTTAGTCATTCTGCATGACATGTGGGATCTTAGTTCCCCAACCAGGGATTGAACCCATACTCCCTGCACTGGCAGCAGTCTTAACCACTGGACTTCTAGGGAAGTCCCATGAACTCAGTATTTTTAAAATGTCAATTCTTTCAAAGTTATAGAGTGAAATCCCAGCAGGGGTGGGATGGGCGCTTGTGGTGTGAATGTAAATTGATAATCGGATTCTAAAAGTTGGATGGAAATGCAGAAGACCAGAAATAGCTGAAATAACTCTTGAGAAAGAGAACGGAGTTGGAGGATTTAAACTTCAAGATACCAGGGCTTCTTTTAATGCTAAAGTAATTAAGCACACAGGGACAAACGGGCCAACAGAGAGGAATGGCGTTCAGAAATTGACCACACGCACACAGACACTGGATTTATGGCAAAAGCAGCACTGTAATTCAGTTGGGAGGGGATGGTCTTCTCAGTAAACAGTGCTGGGTAATTGCATATCCACATGGGAGAAAAATCAATCTTTATTTTTTGTAAGGAATTTTTTGATGTGGGCCACTTTTAAAGTCTTTGTTGAAACTTGTTACAGTACTACTTCTGTTTTATGTTTTTCTGTTTTTGGAAGTCCCAGAAAAAAATTAATCTTGACCCTAACCACACACCATATACAAAAGTCAGTTTCCAAAAAAACAAATCAGTTCCAGTGAGGATGTGGAGAAATTAGAACCCTCATATGCTGCTGGTGGAAATCCAAAATGCTGCAACCATTTGGGGAAACAGTTTAGCCGTTTCTCAAAATGTTAAGCATGGAGTTACCATATAACCCAGCAATTCCACTCCTAGATAGAAACCCAGAAGAACTGGAAAAGTGTGTCACGTAACCGTTGTACACAGATATTCAGAGTGGCATTTTTCATAATAGCCAAAAAGTAGAAACAATTCAAATGCCCATAAGTTGATGAATGGATAAACAAAATGTGGCTTAATCTTACAAGGGAATATCATTCAGTTGTAAATAGAAATGAAGTACTTACTCATGCTGCAACATAGATGAGCCTTGAAAACATTATGCTAAGTGAAAGAATCATAGACAAAAGGTCACAGAACGTATGATTCCATTTATATGGAATGTCCAGAGCCGGCAAATCCGCAAGACAGAAAACAGACTACTGGTTGGTAAAGGCTGGAGGAGAGGAGGGAAAGAGATGCGATTGCTAATGGCCATGGAATTTATTTGTGGCATGATGAGATGTCTGGAATGGAACAGTACGCTTTTAAAAGGTGAATTTATCTCAAATTTAAAAAAAAAAAACAACTCCAGGTGGATTATAGCTCTGAAAATGAAAGATAAGACAACAAAACTTCTGGAAGATAAAAGAATATTTTTATGACTATGGGTTAGGCAGAGATCCCTTAACAAAACATTAAAAGTACTAATCGTAAAATAAGAGACTGTTTGGAGTACTTCAAATTAAGGACTTGTTTTTCTCAAAAGACAAGCCAGAGTAGCAGATGATATTTGCAATATATGTAACTGACAGAGTACTCATATTCTAAATATATCCTTTTAAAAATCTCTAACATATCACTTGTGTGGAATCTTAAAAAAAAAAAAAAACTCAATTTCAGAGAAACAGAGAATCAAATGGTAGTTGCCAGGGGCTGGGGGAAGCAGGAAATGGAGAGATGGAGGTCAGAGGGCACACACTTTCAATTCTAAGGTGAGTAAGTTCCAAGGACCTAATGTACAGCATGGTAACTGTAATTAATAATACCGTGTGATGTACTTGAAATTTGCTGAGAGTAGATCTTAAGCATTCTTACCACATACCCAAAAGGAGAGTTTATTATCTTGATCTTGGTAATCATTGCACAAAGTGTATGTATATCAAATAATCACCTTGTACACTTTAAATATATGCAGTTAAAGTGTATTTGTCAATTATTCCTCAATAAAGTTGAAAAACGTACTTTAGAAAAACCTCAACAAATCAATTAGAAAAAAGATGATCAGCCATTAGAAAAGATGGCAAAAGACTTGAACCGGTACTTCAAAAAGAGGCTCGCCAGTAAGCATATTAATTGTCTAGGGAAGTGTAAATTAAAATCACAGTATCAGAATAGCTAAAATTAAAAAAGACCAAGAATACCAAGTGTTGGTGAGAATGTAAAGCAACTGGAACTTTCAGGCATTGCTGGTAGGACTGGAAATTAGTACAACCAAACTGGAAAACTATCAGTCTCTCCTAAAGCTAAGCATATGCCTCCCCCTTCATCCGGCAATTCTGCATAGATGCTACCCCCAGTGGCCACCAAAGACATGTACAAGAATGTTCATAGCAGATTAATGAGCAGCAGACCAGTCCTGAGGCACATAGGGCAGAAGAGTGGTAGCCTTTGTTGGGAAGGAAGAGAGAGCATTGACTGGAAGAGAACCCGAGGAAGCCTTCTGGGATGCAAATAATGTCCCAAGTCATCTTTTTAATTTATTTTTTTAATTGAAGTATAGAGGAAGTACTGCTGCTGATGTCCAGCAAAGTGATTCTGTTATATACATGTACATATACATATATGAAGATTATATCGTCTTTTCCATATTCTTTTCCATTATAGATTATAATAAGATACTGATTATAGTTCCCTGTGTTATATGGTAGGACCATGTTGTTTATTTATTTTATCCATAATAATGTGTATCTGCTAATCCCAAACTCCTGATTTATCCATCCCCTCCCTGCCACCACCTTTCGCCTTTGGTAACCATAAGTTTGTTTTCTATGTCTGTGAATCTGTTTCTGTTTTATAAATAAGTTCATTTGTATTGTATTTAGATTTCACTATATATAAGTGATATCGTATGATGTTTGTCTTGTCTGACTTAACTTCACTTAGTATGATAATGTCTAGGTCCGTCCATGTTGTTGCAAATGACAATATTTCATTCTTTTTATGGCTGAGTACTATTCCATCGTGTGAACACAGCATCTTCTTTATCCTTTCATCTGTTTTGTTTTGGAGTATAATTAGTTTACAATGTTGTGTTAGTTTCTGCTGTGCAATGAAGTAAATCAGCCATATGCATACATATCTATCCCTCTTGGACCTCCGTCCCACCTCAGCCCCATCCCACCCCTGTAGGTCATCATAGAGCACTGAGTTCATTCATTTGTTGATGGAGAAATGTCTCATGTCTTTAATTAGGCAGTGGGGTGTATGTGCTGTGCTGTGCTTAGTCGCTCAGTCATGTCCAACTCTTTGTGATCCCATGGACTATAGCCCACCAGGCTCCTCTGTATGTGGGAATTCTTTAGGCAAGAATACTGGAGTGGGTTGCCATGCCCTCCTCCAGGGGATCTTTCCTGGAGAATTGACCCAGGGATCAAACGCAGGTCTCCCACATTGCAGCTGCTGCTGCTGCAGCTGCTAAGTCGCTTCAGTCGTGTCCAACTCTGTGCGACCCCATAGACGGCAGCCCACTAGGCTCCCCCATCCCTGGGATTCTCCAGGCAAGAACACTGGAGTGGGTTGCCATTTCCTTCTCCATCCCACATTGCAGATGGATCCTTTACTGTCTGAGCCACCATGGAAGCCCCATAGGGTGTATACATATGTAATAATTTATCAAGCTGTGTACTTGGTCTTTGTGTACTTTACTGTATGAAAGTTATACCTTAAAAAAAAAGGAACGAGGAAAGAAACAAGGCATGTCCTCACCTTGGCCCACCTATTCCTTATATCCTGAACTGTTTCTTCCACATCACCTCAGAACTTAGTGTTATATATATGGCCTTTGCCTTCTAGGAGTGTGCCTTTATTTTGTCTGCTCAAGGTTTCTATCACTGTGATAGTCATGTTGTCCCCCAAGAGGTGTCAGAGCTTTCCATTAATGGGCGATGACCCTTCCCAGGCATAGCATGCTGGCCAGCTTTGCACCCCAGCAGCCCACCAAGAACAGCCATATCACCCCCAAAATTTTTCTCTAAGGCTCAGCCAAATTTAGCTAACAGCCACCCCTTGCCCAGTGCCTCATGCATAAGGAGATGAACTTTTAGCTATTTTCAAAGATGAAAGCCAACAGATTTTCATGATAAATGAGCCGTTTCACCTTCATTTCCCACAGACAACTGCTAAGTCTGTCAGACTAGCTCCCACCTTTTCTGACTGCATTACTTCCGGTAAAACCTGAGACCAAGGTTTCCATCTGTTCATCTGTCTGGTGAGGAGAGAATTTTACTGTGACTGGCCAGAAATTGAGAATGTCCTATCTTTCAAAATATGGGAGATACTAGAGGGTTATGTCTGGTTCATTCAAAACTCTTCCTGTCACTTAAGACTGTACAATTATTTATGCATATAATATTCTCTGGGAAGTAGAACGTACAGAAAAAACAGGAAGTATCCCTATACGTTTTTAAATAATCATTGATTTTTTTTTTCCTGCTAGCAAATAATGCTAAGACATGGCTTTGATTTTGACAAGATGCTGAAATTTTACTACATGGAAGATAAAGTTGAATCTTTTCTAGGCCTCAGATATTTAATAGCATACTATGAAAAAAGAAGAGAAGGAAAAACACAGTTCCAGTTAATAAAAGTATAGAAAATAATGTCAAGAATATCAGCTTCCCACTTAGCTTAGGCAGATCTTAACATGGTCCCATATTTGCTGTAAATCTTTCTTATATAAATTATAATTATGGCTGAAGTCCCCTGTGGACCTACCCTGCCATGCCTCTCCCTCCATGCCCAGAGGTAATCACTATTTTGATTTTATCATTCCCATATGTGCTTTGATAAGTTACATGTGTATGTATCCAAAAACGATATATAATTTTATTTTGCAAATGTTTAAACTTTATCCAAATGGTACTATACATATCATTTCCCCAGTTGCTTCTTTTGCCCAACAGATGAGTTCTGAGATTTATCTGTGAGATACAGGCTGTGTGAGTCGCTTATTTTAACTTCAGTGTCGTGTTCCATTGCGTGAACATGGCACTGTCTGTCTATCCATTCTACACCGTTGATGGGCATTTAGGCCATTTCCAATCTTTTGCTTTTACGAACAGTGGATTCAAGGAACCTTTTTTGACATGGGCAAGAATTTCGTTAAAGGATATGAGTACTGTGTCACAGATTATGTACAGATTGCACTAGGAAATAGTACTGAAATTCCCCCAAAGGGCTTCAACCAGTTTATAATACCTCATGCTAAGTGTGAGTTTCATTGCACTATACGTGTGCCAACACTTGGTATTTCAACTTTTTATTTTGCCTTTCTGATGAGTACAAAATGATACACAGTTGTGGCTTTGATTTGTGTTTACTGGATCACTAGTGAAATTAAGTTTCAGGAGCCTGGCGGGCTACAATCCGTGGGGTTGTAAAGAGTTGAACACAACTGAGCACGCACACACAGCATTTCACAGTCCTGTGAGCACTGGCGTCTCCACTTGTGTCAGGTGCCCGTTCAAATCTTTGCCCCATCGTTGGTATTGTTTTTACTGGGGTTGCTGTTCTTTTGCTTACTGATTTTCAGGAATCAGATCTTTTCAGATTCTTACTTGTTATCTATATGGTGAGGTAGCTGTTAAGATCTTGGGCCCATTTTTTATTTGGATTGTTTTCTTATTGCTGAGTTTTTCTTTAAAAATCTTTGTATGTTTTAGATAACAGTCCTTTATAAGATGTATCTTTTGCAAATACTTTCTCCTAATCTGCGGCTTACCTTCTCACCCCCTTGACATTGTCTTTTGGAGAGCAAACATTTTTCATTCTAAACGAAGACCAGTTTATCAATTATTTCTCTAATGGATCATGTCTTTGTTTTTTTTTTTTAATTTATTTATGTTTTAATTGAAGGATAATTGCTTTACAGAATTTTGTTGTTTTCTGTCAAACCTCAGCATGAATCAGCTGTAGGGATACATATATCCCCTCCCTTTTGAACCTCCCTCCCGTCTCCCTCCCCATCCTACCCGTCAAGGTTGATACAGAGCCTCTGTGTGAGTTTCCTGAGACATACAGCAAATTCCCATTGGCTATCTATTTTACAGATGGTAGTTTAAGTTTCTGGAGAAGGCAATGGCACCCCACTCCAGTACTCTTGCCTGGAAAATCCCGTGGACGGAGGAGCCTGGTAGGCTGCAGTCCATGGGGTCACTAGGAGTCGGACACGACTGTGTAACTTTCAAGTAGACAACCTGAGCGGCTTCACTTTCACTTTTCACTTTCATGCATTGGAGAAGGAAATGGCAACCCACTCCAGTGTTCTTGCCTGGAGAATCCCAGGGACGGGGGAGCCTGGTGGGCTGCCGTCTCTGGGGTCGCACAGAGTCGGACACGACTAAAGTGACTTAGCAGCAGCAGCAGCAGTGTAAGTTTCTAATGGATCATGTCTTTGGTCTTATATCTAAAAAGTTATCACCATACCCAGGGTCATCTAGGGTTTCTCTTATGTTACCTTCTAGAAGTTTTATAGTTTTGTGTTTTACCTTTAGGCCTATGATCCATTTGGGGTTAGTTTTTGTGAAGGGTGAAAGGTCTATGTCTAGATTCCTTTTTCCTTTTTTTTTTTTTGCATGTGGATGCTCAGTTGTTCAAGCACCATTTGTTGAAAAGACTACCTTTACTCCACTGAATTGCCTTTGCTGCTTTGTGAGTGATCGGTGACTCTATTTGTGTGGACTGTATCTGTGACTGTATCTCTGGGCTTTCTCTTCAGCACAATCGATCTATTTGCCCTTTCACCTGTACCACACTGTCTCAATTACTTTATTATAAATCTTGGAGTCAGTATCTTGGGACTTCCTGGTGGTCTAGGCAGATTTTTAACTACTGGACCACCAAGAAGTCCCAAGATACTGATGTTTAAATTTGGCTTAATCTCCTACATCCTCACTAGCATCCAGAGAAACCCAAAATAGAGCAGTATGGAGTTACCATTTTTTGCCTGTTCAATAAGCAAAAATGTTTAAGACATTTGTAAGGTTCTTCATACATATCCTGAACTGCTTTCTAAATGGAGTGCAGGGGATGTGGGTTTGATCCCTGGTCTGGGGAGATTCCACATGCCATGCACCAGAGCTGCTGAGCCCAAGCTCTAGAGCTCTCAAGCTAGACCGAGAAGCCGCTGCAATGAGAACCCCACACACCACAACGAAGAGTAGCCCCCCGCTCGATGCAACCAGAGAAGGTTCACACACAGAAGTGAAGACCCAGTACAGCCAAACATTAAAATAAATTTAAAAAAAATTTTTAATATCAAGAAAATGTTATTTATCAGCGTGAGTACCCTGGGTGTTGTGCCCATGTGAGGTGGCTCGGACTGTTCTGTTCTCTTCCCTCAGCTACTGCTGGACACACACTCCCTGAAGATGGTCCTGCTTGATCTGCCTTCCATCGGCTCTCAGGTGGTGAGGAAAGCCCCTGCCAGTTACACCAAGATCGTGGTGAAAGGCATGACCCGCGCGGAGATGATCCTCAAGGTGGGACTTGTGTCTTCTTTAGGGTTTCAGTTAAAAGGGCCTAGTTACCTGATCGCTTATTTGAAACAGTACTGAGTACTACTCTCAAAAAGCACAGGTTAGAACCTATTCCCATCAGTCCCAAAAGATTGTCTGCATTCTTTGGCTGGACCAGACTTTGGCCTCATCAGTTATTGTTGAAAGTCAGTGCAGTGTTGCGGGGGTGCGGGGTGGGGGTCAGTAATTCTGTCTGACAAATGCATTCTTTCTTGTAATGGGATTCTCTTGTAATAAGATTTGGCCAAGATTGGAGGCTGAGTGGCATTGTCACTCAATCAGCCTCCAGTCAGGGTCTCTCTGCTCTGCTTCTCTCTGCTTCCCAGCTTTCAGTTCCTCCCATTCTTGGCTTTCTAAGCTCTACCACCTTATAGGAACTTCGAACAAATGTCGCATACCTGATTCTAATCAGCAAATGGTTTTCTAAAGCCCTATTTAACAAAATATATGTGGGGTGATGATGCTAAGAATGTCTGAAGCCTTGAACTCCTGCATCTGATTTCCACCTGGACTTGTCGAGTGGAGAGGGAGCCTACTGGGGAGGGGAGAGAAGGCTGGAGAACAAATGGAGCTTGTCAGTCTGCAAGCAGAATGGCTCAAATGATGGAGGAGTGGGAAGTCACGGCGAGCCCTGACGTGGCTGGACCGGGCAAGGGGCCTCCACAGACCTTGGGCTTTGGCCTGATGAAACTGAAAGCAGCCTAATGCATTTCTTCCCTGGCTGGTTTACTCTCCATGGGGGAGAGCAGGGTTTGGAGAGAATTTCTGAGTGAGTTCTCCTTGCCACTCTGAGTTGTATTCTCAGAAATCCAAAACCAAACCAGCCTACTCGAGGAAGAAAACTGGACCCCCACAATGAAAACCAAATGACTGTGAACATGAGGGGTTTGATGCCAGGGCTCTCCTGCTGGTGGTACATGAAGTTGTTGTTTAGTCACTGAGTCGTGTCTGACTCTTTTGCGACCCCATGGACTGTAGCCCACCAGGCTCCTCTGTCCGTGGGGTTCTCCAGGCAAGAATCCTGGAGTGAGTTGCCATTTCCTGTTCCAGGAGATCTTCCCAACCCAGGGATCACCTGCATCGACAGGTGGATTTTTTACCAGTAAGCCACCAGGGAAGCCCTGATATGTGAAGTGGATGTAGTTATATGAAGTTCCCGATTTTAAGTCTTGGAAACACTGAGGCTATTGTGGAGTTTTTGTTCTTAAGAAAACCCACTTAACTCGATGCTTTTTGAGGCCATCCCTTCCCTGTGGCTCAGCTGGTAAAGAATCCGCCTGCAATATGGGAGACCTGGGTTTGATCCCTGGGTTGAGAAGATCCCCTGGAGAAGGAAAAGGCTGCCCACTTCAGTATTCTAGCCTGGAGAATTCCATAGACTGTATAGTCCATGGGGTCGCAAAGAATTGTACACAACTGAGTGACACTTCACTTGGGAACAATGATACGTCAGGACAGAAGGAGCAGGTACCAGAAACCCAGGAAATGTCCCAGACAGGGGGCCCTCCCACACAGTGTTTCCTGTGGTCTTGATATTTTAAAAAAAGACCCCTGGGACTCCTCCCCAGGCTCTGTGAATTAGAATCTTCAGAGGAGGGACATAGAAATCTGTACTTAAAAAGCAATTCAGGTGACATATTTTATTTAGCAAATTTAGGAAGCATTGTGTTGTTACTCAGTCGCTAAGTCGTGTCTGACTCTTTGCGACCCCATGGACTGCAGCACACCAGGTTTCCCTGTCCTTCACTATCTCCCGGAGTTTGCTGAAACTCATGTCCGTTAAGTCAGTGATGCCATCCAACCCTCCTCTGTTGCCCCCTTCTCCTCCTGTCTTCAGTCTTTCCCAGCATCAGGGTCTTTTCCAATGAGTTGGCTCTTCACACCATGTGGCCAAAGTATTGGAGCCTCAGCATCAGTCCTTAAAATGAATATTCAGGGTTGATTTCCTTTAGGATTGACGGGTTTGATTGAAAGCATTGCTGTAACTGAATGCTGAGATGAAACAGGCTATCGGGACATTTCTCTAGAAGATGCTCCGCTGCCTCCGATCATAAGCGTTTCCGGCAGGCCTGACTCTCCTCTCTCCCTCACAGGTTGTGATGGCCCCTCACGAGCCGTTGGTGGTATTTGTGGACAATTACATCAAGCTCCTGACAGACTGCAACACAGAAACCTTCCAGAAGATTCTGGACATGAAGGTGCGCTCAGCATCGTGTTCTGTCCCTGGGTGCATCCTTCTCACACTCCATGATTCACTTGGGGGCAGAATATAGGCCCCTGGGGGCCTCCTCAAAGTGTCCCTGTTGGGCCCAGGCTGCAAGAAACCATTTGAGGAGGGGGACCCAGGGCCTGCGACCACGTCCCCCATCACCTCCTGATGGCAGGTAGCCAGGCTTGGCAGGGCTGCGAGGAGAGGAGGCTGCCCTCCCGCATCCTGCTGCCTGGCCACTTGCCTTTTCAGCCCTTTCTCTCCTCTCCTTTTGCCTTTTCTTCCTCCCCTGCTTCTCTCCTGGGCTACTACCCAGGGCTAATATCTCCCCTGGAGAAAGCGCTAATCCTCAGCCTAGTGAATACCAGATACTGAACTTGCCTTTGGGTCCTTGGGGGCCAGACCTGCCATCACCCTCCTTTGTCTCCACCTCAGGGGCTGAAGCGGAGTGAGCAGAGCAGCATGCTGGAGCTCTTCCGCCAGAGGCTCCCCGCCCCGCCCTCAGGACCCGAAGGCTCCAGCTCCCTGTCCCTCCTGGCTCCAACTCCTGAACAGGAGTCCTCGCGCATCCGCAAACTGGAGAAACTGATTAAAAAGAGACTGTAGGAGCGCCCAGGGGTCACTTTCCCCTCTGGCCGGTGAGCCACCCGCAACTGGATCCCCGGACGCCCCTCACATCTCCTGTGCTCCCCAGATCCTCAGATCATCAGTCTTGAAACTTCCTGGGACGTTTGGGTCATTCCTGGGTCGCTCCCATGCCTTGTCTTAATTCCTGCCTAATGGGAGAAGCCAAGTAAGGACTGGAGGCAATCTCTGATTCCTGTAGCAGAGGCCACAGTGGGTGAAGAAGGTTCCCGGGCTTCACTAGCTGTTCCCCAGCTGCTCCCGATTGCTCCAGTCATCACTGACTCTGCAGCCTCGCCCGCACAGTCCCACCCTCTGTGACTGTGGCCCTGTTCCCTTCCCTGCTCTGTCCTAGCACTGTGGGCCAGAGAGCCAGGCTCTCACGGCTTCCCCCACCTGCAGCTGTTGGAGGTGCCCTCTGCAGCCAGACCCCTAAGAGATGTCCTCTAGGCTTGGCTCTAGGGCTCCAGTGATGAAATGGCAGATGATAGATATGGCAGGAGAGGTGTGGCCTTTAGCTGAGCCCTGTGAAGAAAGGATGGCTATGTAAGAAAAGCGCAAGGGGACTTATGGTCCAGTGGTTAAGACTCTGAGCTTCCAGTGCAGGGAGTGTAGGTTCAATCCCTGGTCAGGGAACTGAGATCCCATGTGCCATGTGGCCAAATAAGTGGCCAAATAAGAAAATAAAATAGAAGGAAGTAAACCTTGCAGCCAAAAAAAAAAAAAAATGCAGGAAGAGTAGGGAGTAGTGCAGTGGGTCACCCAGGCAGCTCAGTCAATAGATTTCCCTCTGCCCAGACAGCCATGGTGTTGCTCTGGGAAAGTTATCCAGCCCATGCTAATTGAGGTTAATGTTCTCTTCTCACTCCTGAAAGAAGGGGTGACAGGCCCATCTCCAGGCAGCCGCTTTAGCCGTCTGTCATCGGCCCGGGAAGCTGGAAACGCCAGTGGACTCCCACACCTGGTTCTTGTCACTCTCGGTGTTTACAGATCCACACTTCTTTTTGTGGTTCATTCACAAGGAGTCACTTTCTGGACATCTCCATAATGGCATTGAGATGTCAAGGCACTGTTTCCCCTCCACCACCACCAGCCCCAGGTGGTCACAGCCAGAGAAGTTGCTTTCTTGATTTATTATACCGTCAGTAATCTCCAAGGAGCCAACAGATGTCAGTAGGAGTTACGTTAGGTGTCTTGGTGATGGGCGCTGAATGCCGTGTGTAGTCCTGTACAGACAGAGCCTGTTTCTCAGCTGGGGGTCTGCATCAGCATCACCTGAGGCCCTTTTTATTTTCACAAGTACAAATGCCTGGAGGTTGTGAATAGTCAGTCTGGAAGTCTGGAGTAGTGCCCAGCATACAGTTGAAAAGTTCCATTATGATTATAATATTTACTCCTTGTGAAGAACCGTTATAATAAGAACTTGCTTTATTGAAGATTTCCTATTGCACATTTTCACAAATGGGTATTTTTTTCTGACTGTAAGCAAGTGTAATTACTGTACAGTTGAGCTGGTACCCAAACAGTAAAGATGTTTTTTTGCTCATAGCCAGCATCTTGAATTTTGAGTTTGTGTCGATGGAGGGACCATGGCAGAAATCATGCTGTCCCCGTCCTGACTAGGATTCTCCTTTGTTTTGATGACTAAACCCTAAACGGAAGATTTATTTATTATTGTCGCTTTGAAATAATATATATAAAGGAGCCCTCATTGATCAAAACAGTAGCTAACAACTCTGCTATTCAGCTAAATTAGATATTGTACTGGTTCCTTCCCTCCACTTTCTCTAGATTTCAAAAAAAAAAAAAAGAAAACTTTGAAGTTACCTTATGTGGTTAAAATAAATATTGGTAATTTATAATTGATAAAGAGTTCTCTGCTGTCTTTACTGTGGCCAGACTTCTAGATTGCTGGTTAGAGGTACTCAGGCTGGAGAAAGTTCTGTTTGGATCATAATAGGGAAATAGGAACCACCACGGACAGGGTGTCTTGACCTCCAAACTCAGTTCTGGGAATTGAAGCAACTATCACCACACCTCCCTCTCTTGAAGAACAAAGACCCAGTACCCAGGGCTTTGCCCACCCCACCAGAAAAGTGTGCCGACTTTCTCACGCCTCAGGTGGCTCCTCAGTACAGACAGAACAAGACCAAAAGTCGACTTCTGAGGACCAGTGTGACAGTGACAGGCAGGCAGGGTGAGTGAGCAGGAGAAATGGGGGATGTGATAGCAGCCCACCCTGAATTGCTCTTGGACGAGGAACCCTCGTCCCCTGTTTATGGAACGCCAGGGAAAATGCCAGAAGTTCACAGCTGGAAATGAAATTCCTCTTGCTAGCAAGAAAAATATCCAAAATAACCAGCTTGCTTGAGGCTGAAAGCAAGTGTTTCACACTTCTCGTCCCCTCCAAGTCAGATCGCTAAAAATAAAACGATTAGGACTGCACTGGGCCATTTAAACAACAGTCCTGGGAACATGGACACACCAGATGCTGGCATGCAGAAAGAGTACTGGGATGCTTTATACAGTAAAGATAATTTTCCAGTCTCAAATTCTAATATGTATCAAAATAGATAAGCTGCCCCCTTCTCCCCGCCCGTCCCCCCGCTCCCCCCGCCCCACCCGCTTCCCTCGGACCCTCAAGGTTCTGTTCTGTACCTTTGGGAGATACCGATCTGCCGAAAGTAAAGGAATTGCCTTTTTGTCTAAATATCATTCCTTTTCCCCATCTGGAAGTGATTTCTTGGTGCATTATTGGAGCATAAAATATTACAGTTAATTAAAGCAGTACTGGATGTCACTTGCTAGGATGTATTTCCTTACTGTTGACAGAAAACAGAACGGACTATAGTGAAAAATTAGCACACCCAAGAAGCCTGGGTTCCCCCTCAGCATCTGCCCTTCTCCCTGGTGAAGACGCACGCCTCTACTGACAGCCGGAGGAAACAGGGCACAGAACCAGACCGTGGTGCTCGTGGGCAAGGTCCTGGCATACCCACGGGTGGGGAAACCCTCTGTGAATAGGTACAAAGCACCCTGCTTCTGATGTGGAAGCCTCCTTGTGCTCCAAATTCCTATCCCATTGACTTGCCCTCCTGCACCTCACGGTTCCAAACTCAGCCTGCTTTTCCATGTGACTGCCAGCGGCCGTCTGTCCTGTCCGCAGTCAGTCCGTCCTGTTTCCTTAAGAGCTGGGTGGACATTTTGCAGTGAACTTCTGAAGAAGTCTGATGTTCCCCTCAGCCCTGGAAAATCTGTGGCAGTTCTTCCGTTAGGTTGGCTTTGAGATCATTCCCGAGTTCCCATTCTTTTTTTCCACCAGCTCCCCACTTTTATAGGGTAGCCAGAAATCAGTCTGATGAGGAAAGAAACCTTTCTGTATAACCCACCTGGAAGAACATGGCCCGATGACTGACCTACCAGATTATCTTCCTTCCTGCTTGCATAACCAGGTAAGCAGTGGCTAGTGAAGAATGTCCATTTGAAACAAAAGCCACCACCTTCCTGGTGACCCAGTGGTTAAGACTCCTTTTAATACACCGGGAGGTGGGGGAGAGGTGGGTTTGATTCCTGGTGGAGGAGCTAGGATCCCAGGTGCCTTGAGGCCAAAACACCAAAACATAAAACAGAAAGCAACATTGTAACAAACTTAAGACTTTTTTTTTTTTTAAGGCCCTTTTTAGTATCTGTCAACAGGGGTATAATTAACAGCCTGGTGAAGGTCACACAAGAGCCGGCTACACATGCACCCTTTGTCAGCCACAAGGTTGTGTGTGACCTCCTCGTTGTCACTCGCCAGGCCTGGACCCCAAGTGGCTGACCTGACTGAATGGCAGGTGGCCATAGAGTTTGCTCTGTCCCTGGGCTCACTCGAACAGGAGTGAGCCCAGGTGACAACACAGCCTGCCCCCGGGCGCAGGCCACATCTGCAGCAAGCACCGGAATGTCAAGCCTTTGCCTTTTTAGGTCCTGCTGGTGAGATCCGACTTACTCAAGAATTTTAAAAGGCTTTCCATCCTCTGTTCCCCTTGCCCTGGCAGCTGCCGTTTCCCGTAGCAGTTAGGGATAAACCTGCAGACGCGCAGAGAAAGAACTTCCTCCCTCCCAGGTGGCGTTGGCCGGGCTGCCTGTTGTGGAAAATGTGGCAAGTTTCCTCTGAATGCAAATCAGAAGGGTTGCCAAAGGCTTCCATCCAAAAAACTGTGTCTTTAGATAATGGTGTCCGGTGTCCACAGAAACTCATTTCAACTGGCCATTCCTGGCAGGGACAAAATTCCTGCCTACACTTTTTTTTTTTTTGACCTTCAATGCCCAAAAATCTCTAAGCAGGATTATCTTGGGACAGGCAGACCTAACAGGGAAGCCAGAAATTCACCAGCTCTTTGGATGGCTTCACAGTCACCTTTCAAAAGATGTTCAGACCTTTCCCAAGGCCAGGGGAATCCCTGTAACCAGGCCCTCTCAATCCCCTTGGGGGCTACTGATAACAGAGAATGCTGGGCAATAGAGTGATAGGAAAACCTGTAAATGCTTTGTCCCCTAAGAATGCTTATCACTCTGTCTGAGAGCTCTGGTAGCTTCTGCTCAGTGATCAAATGGAATTTGCACAATGGCCATGACCCAGGGCCGCCTCCTGTTTGGGGTAATTTTTCAACACATAGGAAATTAAGAACAGCTTCTTGATAAAACTTCCCTTTGCTTCTGGGGCCAAGAAAAGTATTTACCAAGTGGGGCTGCAATTTTCAGGGCCACCAGGTGAAACAGTAGAGAGAAACTCTAGCTTCTTCCACTCGCTCTGTGCAGATGGAAAAGGAAGGCCCTTCTCAGGCAGAGGGGAAGCACATCGCCTGCTGAAGAGACCACAGTCCACAGAATTCTGCACAGACTGCAGTCCTGTGACTGGGCCACCTGGGGCGGCCGGTGAAACGCTTTAGCAGGCAGATGGAAAAGTAGCCAATGTTGTGTAAAGAAAACATGAGCTTACACACATACACGCACACACACACCCCAGCCTCATACCCACGCCCTACTGCGGCCCTGACTCTGCTCTCAACCACTCCCAAGAGTTGGCCCCTTGGCTGGCCAGCTGGCTCTGTCCTCTGAGGAGGGCGCTGATGGGCCAGAAGGTCTAGCTGATGTAGCCCAGGGCTTTAGGTGCAGCCTGGCTACCGTTTGGTATGCAAGCAACACCTGGTTGTGAGTGGGGCTGAGAGATCCAGGCCCTTCAGGGCTATTGGGTATCCCGGGAACTGAGTATTTGCTGCCTCCGGGATAGTGCAGAGACCTCACTGGATCAAAAAACCCCTGTTAAGTGGGCATGATTCATGGGTGTGGACCTGGAGGCCTGGGGAGCAAACGAGCCAGGATTCAGCTCAAGACTCATTCCGTCACCAGGCTCCGTGCACTATACCAGTGCTTTTTACATGTATGAGGCCCGACTTCACATAGGACTCTCGCTCTACAAACAGATAAAATGTTTTATTAATGTATTTTGTGAGTTCACATATCTTTCAAAGCAAATCCGTGAGAACACTGAAACTATTTCAGTTAAATAGAAAGCATTTCAAAGCTAAGGTTATGGGTGGCAATTTATCCATAACCGTAACTTTGAAGTGCTTTCTGTTTAACCGTCCCTGGGGATGCAGAGTCAGCCATGACTGAGCACACACTGGCAATTTATATGCATCTACCCAGCATCCAGTCTATTTCTGTGTTTTGCTTTGGTTGCATAGAATAGAGAAATCTTGATTTAATCCAGCGAACAATTTGCAAACAGTATCAGGTTCTGTTTGTTAGTTCTCTTAAAGTCTTCACTGTAGTTGTTATACTAGTGCTTCTGTTATATATTTTGGGTTCTTTTGGCCACAAAGCATGTGGGATCTTTGTTCCCAGACAAGGGGTCAAACCGGCACACCCTGCATTGGAAGGCGGGGTCTTTGCCACTAGAACCCCCAGGGATGTCCCTCAGTTGTTTTTCACTCTCCTTCCAATCCCAGATACTCTGGTTACCCAGATGTGAGTCTCTTTATCCTGAGGTCTACACAGACAGAACAGCCTCGACAGGGCAGGTTAATGCACCAAGTGTCTGTAAAATCTCAACATTTACACCAGTAACACATTTGAGGATGTGTGTTATTACAGTTTAGAATATTTTGTCATTAGAATAGGCTTCAAGTATGGATTCTTAAAGGGAAGATAGAATCAAAGCTTTATGTGGAGCTCCTTGGCCCCTCAAAACATCTCAAGAATTCCAGGTTCCCAGAAGTCACTTTGGAAGTTGCAGGCCCTCATCAGGGACTGCCGTGCAAAGGGGAGGGGGCATTTGGTGGGGTCACCTTTGTACACAAAAGAGTACCTTTCATCTGAAGTCCACCACCCGCTCAGCAACACCCCTGAACTGTCATCCAGATCCTGTTTGAGTCTCGCTGGACGCCACCACCTGGACTGAGCCTTGCCGTCCTTAGAAGTCGGACATCAGAGAGCAAGGCACCCATGGTGCAAGGCAGCTGTGTTCTGAGAAGAAAGCAGTGCAACCGGAAGTGGGAGGAGGGGGCTCAGGCAACACTTGAAAGGAAGCCTGTCCTCCTCGGGAAACGCCCACAGCCCCAGATCTCACACCTGAGGCCTCGCACGTCTGTGCACGCGATGCTTCCCCACCCTCTCAGGACTTGAAGTATAGACACGATGACATGTGGGACTCCCCTGGCCTCACCAGGGGCTCTTGGGGCCGGATCGATGGGCTTCAGGGTTGGGTGGTATGTAGGTTTATCCGCTTTTAGGACTTCAGCCAGATCTCCTCGTGTGACAGTTGGGAATCTGAGGCCTCAGGAGTTCCAGTCAGGAACTTGGGCCCCACTATGCACGAGGACTGGCCACATGCAAGCCACCCGTGTGGTACCCACTCTCCATTTGCTGCCCCACTCCGCCTGGCTGTCCTTCCCTGGAGGCCCCACCCCCGCTCCCACCAGGCTCCTCAGAGCTTGCCCTCTTTTCCATTCTGCCTGCAGAAGTGAACAGGGGTATCATGCTTTCCTCGATCCTGCCACCCCCTAAGATCCCCCATGCCACTTCTCTTGTGGTCTTTGTTACCATTTCCAGCAAGAGATTACAGCCACCACCTCCATCCCCTATAGGCATGCCTCTTATTCAGCATCCATCTCAACTACTTTCCAGAAACTTCTCTGGAAGGACGATCTTCTTTCTGCACTTTCATCCTCTTTGCCCTCTCGGTTGGTTTGGCGAGCCCTCCCCACCCTTGGGACTCCTCCCCTCCCTCCTTCCACACCTGGCTTTCCTGGCTCCCATCAAACATCTCGGTCTCCGTCACTGACTCTTCCCTCCTTCCAAACCTTGACTGCCCGTGTCAAGCCCCAAGGTCTTAGGCACCCCCGTAGTTTTCACTCCAGGCTCCTTCAGAGAACTTTCCTGCCCAGCACAGGCATAAACACCAGCTATGCCTTCTGAGGTTTCTCAGAGTTTTAGCCTTTGTCCACCACACCCGCATCAGCTGACCCCATTCCACTTGCAGTTCCCACCATCAATTATGGGGAGCATCTCCAGGTCCATTCGTCTCCCTGCCTGCAATTCCCCATCTCTAAAGGGGACCACCTTCCCTTCCCAGTTCCTCAGTCTCAAGGCCTTAGAGTCAGGCACCCTTTTATTATTCAGTTACACTAAGTCATGTCCAGCTCTTTGTGACCCCATGGACTGCAGCACGCCAGGCTTTCCTGTCCTTCATCTCCCAGAGTTTGCTCAAATCTCACGTCCACTGAGTCGGTGATGCCATCCAACCATCTCATCCTCTATCTCCCCCTTCTCCTCCTGCCTTGACAACTCTCTTTGTCAACCAATATGGTTAGTTAATCCAAAAAAATTTATTTTTCTAAATGATTATACAAACACTAGTCCCGGAAACCAAGAGAAAATCTCAATTGCCCCAGCAAATCAAGCCTCTCAGTCCCTGTCAGGCCTGGCAGGTGGGGTTTCCGCACAGAGCAGCCCTTCTCCGTGGTCTCCTGGCCAGGCTCACCAAGTTCCTCTTTGCTCTGAGAGTCTGAGAAGGAGCTGGTTCGCTCCCCTGGGCCTCCTCTCAATCATGACCACCAACCCTGATGATTCTCGGTGTTTCTATGCTCCCAGTGTCTATACTGATGCTATAGAAATAATAGCTTAAAGAAGCAGCCTGGGTTTCTTCACCTTATAAAATATTGCAATAGTAATATTTATTTTAAAGGATACAATATGAGTCTTCATGTTAATAAGTTTAAACAATATAGAAATATATATATCAAAGGTCCTACCCTCCTTCCAGACTTTTTCTATGTCTATATCATGGGGGAAGGGCACTTTGCAAACAATATTAACCATATTTGCATATTTTCCTACAGCTAAACAAGAAATCTTGGCCATCTTTTCCCTCAGCATGTATAGAACTACTCATTCTTTTTAAGGCTACATAGTGTTTTATGGTTGAGATATATCATCACTCACTTAGCCAGTCTCCTATCAGTATACAGAGAGGTTTCTGTTGTCTGGCAATAAGAAACACATCACCAGTGAAAAATCTATCTGTCGAAATCTTTGCTTAGTGCGCGCCTTTTTGTAGGCTACTGTCCTAAAATTGTTCAATTCCCATTTTAGAAAACGAAAGGTCACACACATTTGAAGCGCCGCTAACTCTTGCCACAATGCCCTCTACGAAGACGGCTTTGCTGCACACTCCCATAGACTGCGCGTACGTGTGTGATCTCTTCTCCACGTCCTCACGCGCCCTAGGTGTTTTTTCCTGCTTCTTGATCTAGAGGATGTAGTTGCAGCTCTGACTGTAGAAACCCAGCAAGCCTGAGTTCCCCTTTGGTTTTCATTGCACAAAACCAAATGTGAGCCAACCAGTGCTGGGTCTTGCTGCAAGAGAACTTGCCGACTGAGCAAAAGCGCAGCAGCTTCCCTCCCGGTCAGGGCTCCTGGAGGACACGCTTTGTTGGTTTGCTCTTGGAAGCAGCAGTCATCCTTTGTATACTACAGAGGTGATGGTTTGATATGCAATTGAGAGTCCTTTCTATTCTTTATCGCTGCCCTTTCCTGAGGCTCCATCAGGGCTCCCTATATGCACTGTTTTCTGGCACTGATGCTATAGAGATAATAGCTTAAATTCTTAGCTTTCTGAACTCCTGTAGAAACTTTGCAAGTGGAGGAGAAAGTCTTGGAAGTCACAAGTTACAAGAATTGTTGGAATGGTGTTTTGCTTTGTTTCTGATCTTTATGCTGAAAGTGGACCTTTACACTTTAAGAGCCAAAATGCTGGAGGACTTTGCATACAGTCCACACCATCAGCATAGGGACAGTGCATCTTGATGTAAACATTTTTTTTTTCATTTAAAAAACAAAGAAGTGGGGGGTAGGAAAGGACAAACTAAAGGGATATGACTTGGTTTCAAGGCTAGAAGATCCTGGAGAAGAAATCTAGAACCTCACCACTCTGGACTGAGCCCCAGGATAAGAGAAACCCCCCCTAAGTTTGAGGGAAATCCTGATGTAGAGGCCCTTGCCTGGCTTCCAGCTATTAACCTGGGAGACTGCAGTCCCTGTAGAGACGTAAGTATTTGATGACACCTGAGGAGGAGAAATAATGTCTGAGAGTGTTGTCCAGCCAGAGGACCCAAGGGCAACACATCTTAGAGTCTCTCACGCCCCATCATGGTGGGGTGGTGATGGCTTCCAAACTCCTGAGCCCTCAGCAGTAATGAAAGGCCAGCTGGCTGGAAGAGACTTCAGGCTGGGACACCTAGGGTGTAGATTCATGAACACGAAAAGGAGAGGTGACAGTCCATGGCCAAGCAGAACCAATTTCTCCTCAGTAGAAGCCAGAGAGGTAGAAAGATAACCGTGAACCAGACTCTCACCACTGGCAACCCCATCCTTCCTGCTATGATGTTATGAAAGCCTCCCCAGATGCCACCAGGCAAAGGGGAAGAGAGAGAGTAGTAATTACCCAAGAGCTACTAGTCATTTCCCAGAAGATAAGAACCATACTGTGAGCAAGACACTTTTCCAGGCTTGAGAGAAACTGGGGTCTTAGGCACTAAACTGAGCACAGAGCGTTCGCCTTCTATACGCCAGGGTATCATCACAAAACAATATCCATGACAAGTGCCGAAGGAGAAGGAAGAGCTTGTTGCTGTGTCTTTGACACGCACTTCCAGCCAGGAGCACAGCTGGACTAAACAAGCCACCCTAACTCTCACTTCCCTTTGTCACCGGTGTGACATCTTTACAGGATGCATGTCCAGGATTGGAGCTAATTGACTCCAGAAGGGATTGAACTTGGGGCCCTTGTCAAGTCTGCAGTAATCTCCACTCAGTGAATTGAAGCCAGGGAGAAAGATGTCCAGGTCCTCAGAGACCTCACGACAGGCCTTTGCTGCTCGTCTCCTTCCTTCTTTGCCTGCCTGTTCCTTATATGATGCTTCTGTATCACTCCCTGCAGACTTCGTCCCCCAAGCCTCCCCTCCCTCTCTCCCCCAAGCTGGTGAAGCTCTCCTTGTGCTCCCACACTCTGCCTCACACACAGTGGGCCCTTGGCAGGTGCTGGTTGAATGCATGGGTCTAGTGGGAGTGCACACACAGAGCCCCAAAACTTTTACCCAGAGCAAATTTTGGTAAGAGCTCTCAGCCTTGGGAGTAGAGGTAAAACAGTTTCTGTGGGGCAAGACTAGGGTATCTGCTGATAAACAATCTTCCAATGAGGAACACAAAGCCCAGATTCCTTAATATTCGTGTGTGATGGAAGGCCCACACGAAGCTCGTATTAACCGCTCTTTTTATTACAAGTGTATAGAACTGATAGGGATTGTGACCTGTCTTAGGATTTATAAGATGTTAATGCCTGACATTCTAGAGACTTCTGCTTCTAACACAGCCAACTAACAGCAGAAGGTCCTTTCTCAGATGGCAGATAGGCTTGATACTAAAAAAGGACTCCCTGGAAGTAACAGAGTCTAACCTTTCAGTCTTTGAGAAGCAAGGTGTTGAGAGGGGGGTCAGGTCATGTTTGACGGGCATCTGGTGGGGCAGGGCGTTGGCTGGGACTGAAGTTGAGTAGCCCCATCATTCTCAGGTCCAGACGCTCTCTTTGCATGTGGAACCAGGGAGTCTTTTAGAGAAATCCGAAGAGAAGGGGCCAGAAGGGTAAGCCAAGCTCAGGGGAGAGAGATCTGGATCCAAAGTGTGGTTTTTTGCTGGCTTATTTTACTATTTGTCTCGGTGCAGCCCCTGCATGGTTCAAGCTGAGACCTAGGGCAGGAGCCAGGCATAAAGGAAGCTGTACTGTATCAGGACCACCCTATAAACATAACTAGAAGGAGCGGGAGGCACTTAGCTGCAGATCACAGCACAGCTCACCTCAGGGCCACAGAGCCCTCCCCCACCACCAGCGTTCGCAGCATGGCCCAGGGCTTTGTTACCCACAGCGGTGACGGCTTGGCCACAGCCTCTGAATGCCTGGTGGAGCTGATGGTGGTCCTGTTGGAGGGCACTGTCACCCAACTTAGCAGAACCAGAGGCTGGGGCAGTGGGTTCGAGAAAAGAAAAAGAAAATTAATAGCAGGCGTCCTGTGTGTATGACAAGATTTATTTAGCAGCATATGAGAGACACCTTCAGAGATTTCCAGAAAGGCTTGTTACTGGTTGGAGTCATCCTGCAGAAGAAGTACAAGGCAAGAGTCGATAAAATTCCAGTTAATCATCAGCTGATACAACCTGGAAAACACGAAATGCATGGAATTTTTCTTTGGTGCTTCTCCGCTCACCTCAAGTTCTTTCTTTACCCCTGGCGAATTTTCAGTAGAGACTCAAAACTGAAAAACATTTCTTCAAAGGCATGTAACAGCCTTCGGTGAGTCTCAGGAGTTCCCAGCAGTACAGAGCTGCAAACCACAGCTGCCTTCGTGGCTGTGTATTCTGCTTTGAATCTAGGGGGTGAAGAGGAATGCGCTTAGGGGCACCAGCTCAGGGGAGGACAGCGGAGCCAATTGCACCCCCTTCCCAGGGCTCCCACTCACCATCCTTCCCCACGCACCATCCTTCCCCACGCAGCCCTGCAGACCCTAATCCCCCAGAGGTCCTGAACACCCCAGAGTCTGGAGGCTGCCTTTGGAGAGTGGCCGAGCAGACCGGCCATTTGTGGCCTGTACGCCCGTCTATAGCGCCCTTCAGCCGAGGAACCAAGGGTCTTAACTTCAGTGGCTCAACGAGGGGCTGTTTTTCTGGGCTGCGAGTCCTTGTCCGGTGTGAATAAGCAGAACAGAGCCAAGAGTGCAAGTGTACTGATGCCGTTCCAACAAGTCCATGTGCCCCAGCTCTTTTCAAAATTCCATCTGAGGTTTTTTTTTTTTTTTTAATCCCATCTGGGTTTTATTTTGCAGAGGCCACAGCCCTTTTTCTGTGTAACTAGGGAGCATTTGGGAGAATAGCTCTCAGCTTACAAATAGCAGGCCTCGAGGCTGGAGCCTGTATTTGACTGGGGTCCCCAGGTCCCCCACTCAGGGGTCACCAGCCTGACTCCGCCCCAAGCTGCATTCGGTTGTCTGGGTGAGCACTGCCACGTGGGCTGGGCCAGACACCACCTCCCCACCTGACCTGGTGGTCTCACAGGTGAGAGGTCAGAAAAGGAGCCAGCCTGTTTCCGCAGGCACACTTCTCTGTGCGATTGCCAAGCTCTGGCACGCTTGACCTCTGTGTGGTTCAGGGCACCTCTGTGAGTCCCAGGGGCACAGAGGTATGACCAACCTTAGCAATGTGTGCGCACAGATGCCTATGGATTTAGGCTGTGTCAGTACATCTTTTTAATTCAGTTCCTTTCTTTAATGAGTATGGCAGGTCCCTGTCGATGCTCTCTGAAACCAGTAACCTTAAATTTTTTTTTTAATGTTCTTTATTATTTGTAGACTTTTTTTTTTTTTTTGACTGCAGGCAGAACTTCCCTGACCAGGGATAGAACCCATGCCTCCTGAAGTGGAAGTGTAAAGTCTTAACCACTGGACCACCAGGGAAGTCCCCCCAAACCTTAATCTTAAAATAAGGAAACAAAATAAAGTCCTATTTTTTTAAGCATTTTGGTTGACACGGGTACATATAAAGGCAAGCGGAGACCTAGTTCAGTACTAAGGCAAAGCCACTGCAGTGTGAATCCTGGAGCCCAGAGACCCAGGGGGCTGGGCCTGCAAGGTGCCTGGGCCCCGAAGCATGTGCCAGCATGCTGGAGCCGGCAGTGTTTTTTAATCTGCTGTCTGGCTGGGTTTACTGAAGACAAGCTGTTCCAAAAACAATAAGCAGCAGCCGTTGTGGGGGTCCCACTCTTGTCTGACTCAACTCCCATTCGGGCATTAGCTTACTTTGGTGGAGAAAAAGGGAAAATGCAGGACTGGCATTCACTGTGACTTGGCTTTGTTCCCCAGACCCTGCGGGGAGAGGCCTCAGGCCAGGAGCCAAGTCCTACAAGGACACCGGTCTGTGTGATCCAGGCGGGGGCGATGGCCGCTCTGAAAGGACAGCTTTGAGAAGAGGCTACTCTTCAAGCAGGGTCAGTGGTGTCATTCTGTAAAACTCACCCTGATTTCTAGGTGTAGCCCAGATGCTTCTCAAAAGAAGGCCTGTCTTTGAAACTGGACCAGAAGTGGGTAAAGTGGAATCCGTTGTCTTTCCCAAGCTTTGGTTAGAGATTTTTTAAAAACTTTTTACTATATATCGTATGTCAGAATATGGCTGATTAACAATGTTGTGATAGTTTCAGATGCACAGAAAAGGGACTCAGCCATACATATGCATGTACTGTGGTGTTGGAGAAGACTCTTGAGAGTCCCTCGGACTGCAAGGAGATCCAACCAGTCCATCCTAAAGGAAATCAGTCCTGAATATTCATTGAAAGGACTGATGCTGAAGCTGAAACTCCAATACTTTGGCCACCTGATGCAAAGAACTGACTCATTGGAAAAGACCCTGATGCTGGGAAAGATTGAAGGCAGGAAGAGAAGGGGACGACAGAGGATGAGATGGTTGGATGGAGTCACCAACTCAATGGACATGAGTTTGAGCAAGCTCTGGGAACTGGTGAAGGACAGGGAGGCCTGGTGTGTTGCAGTTCATGGGGTCACAAAGAGTCGGACACAACTGAGTGACTGAACTGAAGTGATTCTCCCCCAAACTTCCCTCCCATCCAGGCTGCCACATAACATTGAGCAGAGTTCCTTGTGCTATACAGTAGGTCCCCATTGGTTATCCATTTAAAATACAGCCGTGTGTCCATGTTGATCCCAAACTGCCTAACTCTCCCGTCCGCTCTGGTTGATTAGAGCTTTGTTTTGTTTAAGAAATATCCTTTGGAAAATAATCTGGCATAAGATGTAGGCCAGTGATGAGCCCAGGGCTTGGGGCTCTTCCAGAGGACTATAGCAGATTGCAGTGTGGACTCGTGGCTCAGGAAGCATAGCCAGCTCACAGGGTCTGCACTACACGGCTCCCACGAGGTTACAAAACAAGCTCCCTCCCTGCTCTCCCACCCAGGGGGACTCATGGGCAGGTTGAACTCAGATGGTTCCTGTTGTAAGACCTGCTCTGCCTCATCTCCACTAGCACTGCTGTGAGTTCACGCAGATGAGGGTACAGGCAGGATGCCTGGGCCCAGCCAGGCTTGTGCCCTCCATGTTCTCCTCTGCACCCAAGCAGCTTCCAGCCACATCCAGCTTAGCTTTGAGCTCTCTGAAGACAGTCTGGACAGGGGAGGACAAACCCGGGGTCCTGGCTGTCTTTTAATTGGCTCAACAGGGTTCTGGGAGCCATGAAGGGGAAGACTTCAGCGGATCTTATTGGGAGACGGGCACCTGAGTGGTCCAGGGGAATCTGTAATGGGACCACGACCTCCACCTCTGCTTCTCCATCAGCGTCAGGTCTGCAGTCTGAATTCCTCTTCAAGCCCTTCTGGTTTCCTGTGTGTGCATCAGTTCTGAGCTCTATAGGAAAGGAGTCTAGGGTATGCAATCATCTTACACTTTGGGAGCACCTTGGCAAGTGTCCTGAAGCCTGAGGATGTCCTGATCTCTGTAAAAGCCAAGATGCCCCCTGGAGTTGGGGAGAGGTTGTCTTGGGGATCAGATAGAACTCTCCTAGGCTGGAATGTAAGACACAGATGCTTCCTGGGTCCAGCCTGATGGCCGAGATGCCCATGTGAAATCCTGGGCCACCTCCTTGATGATTCAAATGCCAAGGAAGAAGGGTTGCCTCCAATGTGTCTCCCTGATCTGGCCAAGACCCGCCGAAGCTCACAACTTCACATTCCCTTCCTCACTTTGGCACCTTTGATGTCTCTGGATCGTCGTAAGAATGTGAGTAATTTAAGCCCTTCAGAATTCCGCTCTGAAGGTGGTGATGTGGGGCTTCCCCTAGACTCCAGGTTTAGCAGGTCCAGGTTGAGATCCCTCCCAAGACAACCCACAATGATTCAGGCTTTGATGGAGTCAGAGGCTACACTGGCTGAGCACGCTGACCTTGCTCAGTCTCATCCTCCTCTTCCTTGAAGGCCACCACCGACTTGGAGCAGTCACCATCTTTCTGGACACTTTCTCCCACCTGGTCAGATTTAGGGAAGAGTTCTCAGGATCTATTAACACCTGGGCACACTGGTGGACAAACTCCCTCTAGGGTGCTAGTTCTCCCACTCCAGCAGAAAACACACCTTTCCACACCCCCGGGAAGCTCTTAGATTTCTCCTGTGATGCCCCAGGTTGGGCAGCAGCCTGGGATATGCAGACGGTGAGGTCAACAGGAGTAGAGAAGTGTAGCCACACAGTTGGCCCAACCTCCAAGACCCACTGCTTACAGTATATCCTGGCACAAACCATTGACCCTTGACTTTGTAATCTATTCCCACAGGTCCTAAACGAACCTCCCAGCTCTCAGGCATGCACCAGGTTTTGTTCTCTGCGGAAGGGCTGATCCTGGGCTTCCAGGTCACAGCAAGCTGCCTTGTACCAGCTGTGTGCCTTGGGGCAAATCAAGTTCCTTCTCTGTTTCCTGACCTGAAAGTGATGGGTGAAGAGAATAGGAGGGTTGAACCATTTCCAGCAGATCACAAACATCTGCCTGCTCTGAACTCGGACTTCACCAGGTCCCAAGCAGGACAAGGATCCTCTGTCTGCTTTTGCAAGGACACAGACTGAGCTGCCGTGGAGGGCTGTGCACGGCGCCCACCTCTCATGGAGCCAGGGAAGTCCCTAGCCCTGGGCATTGCTCCTCTCCAGAGCTGGCCCCTGCCAGCTAGGTCTGCTCCTAGCTCCACCTTGAGGCTGAGCACCCATCAAAAACCCTCAGGGGAGGGTGGCTGGTGGTGGTGGTGGGGGACTTCCTGTACTTCCCAATATTCGGGGTGGTCTCTGAGAAACAGTACTCGAATTTTCTAGTGCTTTTAGATATGAGAACAGCCCAGTTCTACAGTTGGGCAGCTGTTGCAATGAGTTCCCACTCAGGTAGGGCTTCTCTGTCAAACTAACGAGGAAGGACTGAGACCACCACCCCGTCCCCGCCCCGCCCGGCCCCAGGGAGGGAGCCCTTCAGACAGATCTTCTCTCTGATGGAGAGCTGATTGAGCCTCTCATCTGGTTCGAGGGCCACTCTGCACCCACGCTGAATTTCCCTGCCCGCTGTGGCCACGACCTGAGCACCCAGGCTGGGGCGTGATGCGTTCCCCCGCCCACCCCGAGTCCCCTTGAGGATAAACGGAGTAGGCGCTCTTTTCCTCCCGGGGCAGAAATGAGAGCCAGAGATAGCCTGAGAGGCCGCCCGGCTGAGCCAAGAGGCGGCTGGAACCATACGAAGTGCATTAACTATTAATAATTTCCAGTTGTTTGCTCGCTGGGTTCGGCCGGCTCCCCAGGCCTCTGCGAGCCGGGGCTCTAGTCTGCC
>NW_011495033.1:1725414-1760466 GCF_000754665.1 Bison bison bison | reverse complement strand
AGGCGGGCCGCCGCCTCCTCTCTTCGGGGTGGCGGCCCCCGGGGCTGCCAGGCTGCGGCTTGACCACATCCTGACCTGGCTGGGCCAGAGGGTTCCTGGGACACCGAGAGGGAACCCCAGGCTTCTCCGGGCTTTGCCCCCGCTCTCGGTGGTTCCGACGGGCCTGCCCCACTCCCAGTAGGTCTTGGGGAGAGGGATCTACTCCACTCCCGGATTCATTGAGCAAAGAGGGCCAGCTTTAGGGCACTGTTAGCAGCCTTGGAGGGGACCTTTTGAGATCAGTGGCCCCTCTTGGCCCATCACCTAACCTGTATCTGGCGCATGATGGGTGGGAAGCCTTTAGGTGGGTGGAAACTTTCAAGGATGAGTCCTTTTACTTTACTTTAAAACTTTAAAGAGAAAATGCAAGTACCTTAGGAATCGCTCAGATGGTAGTGTTTATTGCCTTTACCTAGAGTTCAAGGAACCCACATCCTGCCTACAGTCAAGCTCAGAGCTCTGAGCCCGCCCCTCTGCCTTGGGGATGGCTGTTTGCAGCCCTCTTCCTTGAGTGAAGAAGTCAGTTGCTACTGACTGTAGTCAGTTCAGCTGCTGCTTCTTAGGGACCCACCCACTTTGGTGTGTGGAATTCTTGATCCTGTCTCTCCATGAACATCAGTGTTCTCTCGTTTCCATTAGAAGGCAGCACTGGCTCCATGTTGGCCTTCAGAACCCTGGCCACCTGGCCCTTTATAGCCTCATCTTCCGCGTCCCCTGACCACAAGCAGATGGACACACCTGTGCCCCCGAGGCTGCTCCCTCCCTCTAGCGTGCTTCTCCCCTTCTACCTCTCCAACACCCAGTCCATCAAACCCCTGCCGGCTGCCCTTCGGGACCCAATTTGTCACCTCCTCTGGGAAGTCTTCCTGGATGCCTCCCAGAGCCATGCCAGGGGCTGTGACTTCCTCCCTTCCCCCTGGTGGGTACCGTGTTCAGGAGTCTGACTCCTGCTGCCCCGCCCCACTCCCAGCCTGCGCTGGGGCACACGGCGTGTGCTCAGAGAGTGCTGGCGGCAGGAATGAGGAGGCGGAGGAGACAGGGCAAAAGGACCCAGTGTCTGTGTGGACACCTGGAAGAAGGCTGCAGTGTGAGTGTTGAGAGTCGCCTGCCTTTTCTCGGTGGCTGTGTCGTCCTGCAGCCCCCAGGACTGCTGGGAAGGCACCCCTAGGTTGAGGAGTGTCTGTGGGCAGAGCAGGGCCCCCATAACTGCTGGGGGCTGTTTCTGGAAGCTCTGCTGCAGCCAGTGCCCAGCCCCGCCCGGGCGCTCGGACCTGAGTTCTCAGGCCCCAGTGAGGGCTTATTAAACTCTTCCGCCCAACCCTGAGTTGAGGGCTGGACCCTGGGGACCCCCACCTCTCCCTGACCTACCTGGTCCCCTTTGGCTTTTGTATGTCCACCTTATGCCCCCTATTTGACACCTTGTCGTGGTAACCTGAGTCTTAAAGTCAACCTTCTAGAAATGTCTGCTTCCTGGAAGCCCTAGGGGTGGAGCTGCCACCACCATGTCCTGGCCCACATGTAGGTTCTTCTCTCAAACCAGGCAAAGAAAATGACAGTTCCCAGTTACCCCAGGAGGGCTGCTCCCTTTGGCTGGCTTAACACAGAAGCCCTGACTCAAGTCAGATCAGGCGAAGAAAAGCGAGCACCTCAGTGGAGGATGGCCCTATCTCTGACTCAGGCTGCTGGGTGAATCAGAAAGCCCAATGCCTTGACCAGCCTGGAAGAGGGTGAACCCCTGGGATGCTGTGCTCTGGTTCTTGGAGTTTTCTGGACAGTGGAAGGTGCCATAGAAAACTTTCTGGTGTCTGCCTTTCCAGTGAGTTTGCAGATTCCTCCGTCTTGGCTGGGTGTCGATCTGGCGGCCCCAGAGGCAGAGGACGTGAGGGAAGTTGGACTGAATCTTCAGTGTAAAAAAAAAAAAAGAATCCCTGGTAGCGTTTCTTGTTATTGGTTTTGGCCTTTTCTGAAGAGTTGCTGAGACAGTGATAGGGCTGGGGGCACGTAATTGAAGGTTCTGGTTAGCAAAACCCCAGTTCGTGGCGGTTTTCTTTCTGTGCAATGATGCGGTAGGCCTGGGGACTGGTTGCAGTCACAATGCTGAGCTCAGATTTGCTTCCTCTATTCATCCTTCCACGAAACCTCATCGGGGAAGGGGACCCCCCACTCCCACCCCGGGTGTGCAGAGAAGGTCGTGGGGCATAGGCTGTGACTCTGTTGAGGGCATCCAGCACCTTCATGGTAGACCCGAGATTTGAACACAGCTGTCCATGCTCTGCTACTGCTGTGAATCAGTCCTTCTCTGGCATCATTTCCCGGTGGGGGCCACAAAATCACAGCTGGGCCCGTCAGCCGGAGGCTAGAACCAGGAATTCTGTGGGGAAAGCATCAGATGGGCCTGTGGTCTGACTGCATTCTCCATCGTTGCAGAATCCAGCTTCTCTCCCCAACCCCCTGGGCTCCGGCTGTTCACCAAGGTTATGCCCCCTGTCCTTTGGCGAAGGAGTGGAGCTTGACCCCTTACCACCAACAGAAGTAAGGTAAATACAGTGGGCACTGATTTCATTTCACTTCTGTTTTTGATTCCAGTAATTAATACTTTTTGTTTTTAAATATTTTTTTTTAAACAAAAGTGCGCCAAACTCTTATAGTTTGGTGGGTTCTCTTTGGGGTGTTCTTTCTGTATTCTAACCTTTTGAATATAGATACACTTATTAAAATGAAAATGAGATTGTGTTATACTGCAACTTGCTTTTTATGCTTCACTTATTGTGGCCGTCAGATGTTTAAGCATTTTTAATAAAATAATTCCTCTTTCTGGCATCACCAACTCAATGGACATGAGTTTGGGTGAACTCTGGGAGTTGGTGATGGACAGGGAGGCCTGGCGTGCTGCGGTTCATGGGGTCGCAAAGAGTCGAACACGACTGAGCAACTGAACTGAATTGAATTCCACTTTCTAGAAGCTGCTTTCCACGTCTTACCCCCACCCCACCCCAGCATCAAGGTGCTATCACCGTTTCTCAGGTTCTGATTTCACTGGGCAAGTACTGTTCTTCCTCGGGGAATTTATCTTACCCAGGCTCATCTGGGGTCAGAGAGCCTTTGAAAGGCTCCGTTAAAAGACACATCTTTTTAGAGAAAGGAATTTTACTTTGGGTAACTAGTGGTTTTATAGCTGGATTTTCGTTGCATGAACACAAAGAACCCTTTGACACAGAACAAAGGCGACTCAGCAGTTTGGAGGTGAGCGGTTCAGCCTTTTATTCCTGGAGAGCTTGTATTTTGAACCAAATGGGGACATGCCTTCATGACATGAGCTTCCCCAGCCCCTTAACCTACTTGCCCAAGGAAATAGATGTTCCCGTCAGACTTATTTTGAAAAGACTGCTGATGCTTACTCCCCGACCAGTGGGTAGGGGATGGCGAGGGGCAGTGCTGTTATCTGTGCCTATGTGTGATCCTTGTACATGTTTCAGTAACTGGGAAGATGCAATAATTAGGAAGTCAAATGAATTCATGCTTTACTTCCAAAAAAAGCCTCCCAAATTGCCCAAGAAGTACTTAACAAATAATAATAAAGTAGCTGCTGAGGAATGTGGATGTTAATTATTTTATGGAAATCAAGACTGTTAATTGGCTTTGATGGATAAGGTCACGTCTGGTTCCCTGAGCCTGAGGGGTCTCCAAATTGAAAACGGAGGTGGCCCTAGTACCAGGATTTGGTTATCAGAGAGCTTTCAGAACCAGCATTCAGGACGTCTGGGTTCCCTTCTCCTCTCATTAAAGAGATGATTGTTCATTCAGGGGACAGAGAAACGACTCACCCCTCATGGACAGGAGAATCTGCCTTGTTATACAATCATTCCCATCAATAGCAGTTGCTGTTTAAACACTCTCCCCGCTTATGCTGGGCACCTTTTTCAAAAAGGAGGGATTTTCCTGGTGTTAAGACTCCATGCTTCCAATGCAAGGAGTGTAGGTTTGACCCCTGGTCAGGGAACTAAGATCTCACAAGCTGCATTTAAGATCCAGTGCAGCTGCAACTAAGACCCAATAATATATAAATTTATATATTATTTATATATAAGCATATATATATATATAAAAGAGGAAACTGAGGCTTGGAAGTAATTTGGCCAAAGTCTGAAAATTTAAGTCAGTGGGAGCCAGCTCCATTCGGTGGGGAGCAGAAATGCAGGTGAACTTGGGAATCCTGCATGGAGGCCCCAGCTGCACGCTCCCTCTCACTGTGACCTTAACATCTGCACCCCCAATTCCTTCTCCCGACATTGTTGGGAAGGTTAATTAATTAGATCCTGGAAGTAAAGTGCTTAGAACAGAAAGGACCACAGGGTAAGCACATCATAAACTCCATGCGGCTTCTCCCCAGAGTCACCGCATCTCAAGGTCTGAGGTCACAGTAGGGACCCCTGTGCCCCCAGCTCCGAGGAGCGGCTTCACGCGGCCTTGTGTCTCCCGCCCAGGTACACGTCCTCGGTCAAGTACGACTCAGAGAGGCACTTCATTGACGACATCCAGCTGCCCCTGGGCCTGGCAGTGGCCTCCTGCAGCCAGACCATCACCTGCATTCCCAGCAGCACGTGGCGCAACTACAAGGCGGAGGTGCGCTTCGCCCCCCGCCACAAACCCACCCGCTTCCTCAGCACCACCATCGTCTACCCCAAGTACCCCAAGACTGTCTACACCACCACCCTGGATTACAACTGCCGCAAGACACTGAGGAGGTTCCTGTCCAGCGTGGAGCTTGAAGCCACAGAGTTTGCGGGCGGTGATTACCTGTTGGAGGAGAACTGACTGGAGCGGGCTCCGGGGGGCCGGCCCCCTTCCCCGGGCCGGTCTGGTTGGGCCAGGCAACCCTCGCATGTCCTTCTAGCCCCAGAACAGTCTAACCCAGAGATACCTCTAAGCCCAGCCTGGGGAAGAAAAGAAAATGTCACAGTAGCTTCTAATTATCCAGCGAATTCGGTTTTTACAGTTTTTTTTTCCAACTGTGTTTAAAGGGAGTATATTTCCTAATTTGCTGCTACATAGCTTCCCCGAAGTCTCAATTTGATGAGAAAATCAAAGAATGGCTTAGAGCGAAAGGAAAATGCCCCACACTTTGAAATAGGGAGGAGGGGGAGCGCTTCCCCCATTGGTCAGTCTGTTTGAGGAAGAGCATGGGAAAATCTCCCTGAGATGGAAAAAGTGAGTTTGAAGAAATTTCAGCCCCGGGTGTCTTCACTACTACAGAAGTGGTGCTAATTCAGTGAGCTGTGACACCCATATGGGTTCAATCTGTGGAGAGTTGAGTTCCATTCTGGTTTTTTTTTTTTTTAATTTCTATTTGTATTTCCTGTTAACTATAACTCTTTGGAATTCTCTAAATCTTTTTTTGTGATATGGGAAAAAAACCCAAATCACAATATAAGATGCCTTTCAAAAAAGAAAGAAAGAAGGAAAGAAAAGGTTCACCCTATTCTTGCCTCTACAGTGGGGTCAGGTCAACCGGTGGCTGAGTTTGGGGGTAACAGGTTGGTTCCAGTTCCTTCCACTGTGGGTTCCAAGCTTGGTTCCAAGCAAAGTGCCTTGAACCTTTGGCATCTGACAATGTCTTCACTGGGGCTTCCTTGGTGGCTCAGTGTGTAAAGAATCCACCTGCCAATGTAGAAGACTCAGGTTCTATCCCTGGGTCAGGAAGACCCCTGGAGAAGGAAATGGCAACCTACTCCAGTAGGTTGGGAAATCCCATGGACAGAGGACTGATGGGCTGCAGTCCATGGGGTCACAAAAGAGTCAGACATGACTTAGCAACTAAACAACAATGATGTCTTCACAAGCTTGTTTAACTCTTTCTGATATGAGTTTTGGGGTTTCCAAATACTTTCCTAATTTTTTCACCAGGCAAAACATAGCAGAGGCCCCTTTGGAGAGAAACAGCATTTTGAGAGAATGCTTAGGGAAAACACTTTTGGGGGAGTCCACGAGGGGGACTTTACTCACAGTGGGAGCCAACAGCTATACCTAAGGCTTGATTCCCACTGGGAGACAGATGTTTCTAATGATCTGGTTCATCAGGGTGCGTGTCCTTTCCAGCGACCTTGGGTCGGCATTGCAGAGGAATTTTGCTGGTGCCTGAGCTCTAAGCTAAAAAGCAAGGAAATCTGCCCCCCACCCCACCCCCAACCCAAGTGAAATAAAGGTGAACTGAACATCGGGAGTGATGTCACAAGTCAAACTCCAAAGCCCGGGTGCCGTGGTGACTGTACATGTTCAAGTGTTCCTTTTAATGTGACAGTCATGGCATTGAGTGTGAATGGAAGAAACTGTGAATTTAGCTGATGGGGCCCCACAGAAGTAGGGACACAGGCTGGGCCAGACCAGGAGGGCACGGAGGCCAGGATGCCTCTGGCCTTCAGCCTCTTGCCTGCCCTGCTTCACACCCAACCCCGCCCTGCCTCACCTGGTCCTGACTTTTTCCTGCTGCCAATCCCCGTGGATTTTGAGTAAAGACGGTGGCAGATGGCTTTTGCTCTTCTGATATTGGAGAGAACAAAAGCGTGGGTATTTCCTTTGCATCCAGACGATGTCAGGTGCTTGCAGTCCTGGAAGCCTGCACTCCCGCTGTATCTCCGGGTTTGTGCTGATGGCTTCCATCTGTCCTGAAAGCGGAATTGAGGGCTCGGTGGGTCCCCTGGAGCCACAGCGGGACTTCTGTTCAAAGGAGAGCAGGTGTGACGATAATCACTGTCATTTGAAGTCATCAGAGGCCTAGCAGGCTAAATGGTCTGCTGTCTTTCTCAAATTTAACAGCAGTATGTCCAATTGTGCGCCTGACTAGAAGCATCCCTTCCATGGAGCGTGCAGTCGGCTCCATGGCCCCAAGTTTGCCACCATGAAGCTCAGCAGGGGTCCCTCAGGGGGCACCCCAGAACCCCATAGTCTCCTGTCATCATGCAGAGCAGCAAATGCCTCCTGCTTTTGGAAGAGTGACACGGCATTTATGAATAAAAATGGCTTTTTCTCTCTGACTTCATAAGCTTGTCATGTAAGACAAGTGATAAATGTAATTTTTAAACTATGGTAAGAGAATTCCCGTGGCTTTCTTGGTGGCTCAGTGGTAAAGAATCTGCCTGCCAATATAGGAGATGCAGGTTCAACCTGGCTCAGGAAGATCCCTTGGAGAAGGAAATGGCAACCCACTCCAGTATTCTTGCCTGGGAAATCCCACTGACAAAGGAGCCTGGCAGGGTACAGTTGCAAAAGAATCTGACATGAGTTAGCAACTAAAACAACAATGAGAAAGAAAATTCCAATTGCTCTGGCCCAATGGAGACACATGACGAGCTCAGGATAATGTCGTGGGCAGCACGACTGGAAAGACCAGTGGGAGGGAACGTCATCTTTGAACACGGCCCTTTGTTGAGATGCACATGTGAGGTTTTTTGATATGAAATACGTCAGTAAAGTAAGTAGAAGTGAGTGCCTGTGGATGTGTTGTGTGAATGGAAAGCAGATTTTGATTTTGTCATCCACCAGGGACCCAACTGCAATTTTCTCGAATCCTTTCTTTTTCTCCAAATCTGCTTTGCTGAAAGTTGCAAAAAAGGAAGCAGGTGAAGATGTAAATTGAATGTCATCGATCAGTGGTGGATTCATATTAGTTCTCAAGGTGGAAGTGATGATTTTTAAAACCCACTGATTAAAAACAAACATTCCAAAGGGTGTCTGGGAAATATCGTTTACTTATGAGTTAAAAAGTCTCTTTTCTCAGACTCTTAAATTTAATCTTTTGCGTAATAATGATCTATATATTCAGAGAAAGGTTTTCTTTTGAAATCACAGGCATTTGAAAAAGATTAAGTACCTCTTCATTTGATACATTTCCTGTTTCTAACCTTAGGAATAGTATTTGATGAAAACGATATTTTAAATTTATGTTTGACATCTGTTCCCCTCCATTTTGCTTTATGACTTCTTCATTTAATAATAAATTATCTTAAAAAAAACTCAGAGATGCTGCTCTTTTTTTAACAAGTCATAATGTTGGGTTAAGAAAAGTGAGAACAATGGCTCCTCCTCTTGAGAAATTTTGAGATGCGATTGTGAATTAATAATATAATACTTGTGACTGGGGTATGCATTCTCCTGGAAGATTTTCCAAGGGGTTCCTGGGCTCTGGAATTTCAAGGAATTTGTTTGCGTACTCTTTCCCCAAACCGATCTGCCCTGAGATGCAGCTGTGAGTGTCGGTGTGAGGCCAGTCCCTTCCCACCTACCCTTTCAAATTGCCTTCCTCCCATTTTGCAGAAGAAATCCATGCCTCAGTCCAACCCAGCCTGATTATTATTGTGATATGCTGCTCTGGACTGGAAAATCCTGTACGTAGGGCAAAGGGACAGCTAGAAACACGGTATCTGGGCTCCAGGATCCCCTGTGGGTTTTGTGTGTGCCACGGGGTCCTGCACAGAAATGGTCATGGTGGTGGAAGCAAAGTGCGCCTGCACTGGGAGGTCCTCACTTCCAACATCTTGGAAAATGAGGCCGTCAGAGTGACGACATTCCACATGACCACCCACATCTCTTCAATCTCAGACTTGTCTTCCCTGAGGAAAAGTCCCTTTGGGTAAAGCAAAGAGGTCAGTAAGGGCTATTGAAAGTGAAGGTGTCTTATTTCACTCCAGCCTTCATTTCATGGGGAGGCTCTGCCTTATCTGTTAGTCTTGGAGTTGCAACTCAGAAATAAACATGTCCCAGGAATGCATATTATCATTCTTACAAACATGTTTTAAAAGCCAGTCTCAGGACTTCCCTGGTGGTCCAGTGGTTAAGACTGCGCTGCCATTGCAGGGGGTACGAGTTTGATCCCTGATTGGGGATCCCTGAATGCCATGTAGTGCAGCTGAAAGATTTTTTGAAAGCTTGTCTCTTTTTATTTTATTTTTAAAACTTTATATTTTGTATTCAGGTATAGCCAAATGGGGAGAAGGCCATGGCACCCCACTCCAGTACTCTTGCCTGGAAAATCCCATGGACGGAAGAGCCTGGTGCGCTGCAGTCCATGGGGTCGCTGAGGGTCGGACACGACTGAGTGACTTCACTTTCACTTTTCACTTTCATGCATTGGAGAAGGAAATGGCAACCCACTCCAGTGTTCTTGCCTGGAGAATCCCAGGGACGGGGGAGCCTGGTGGGCTGCCGTCTATGGAGTCGCACAGAGTCGGACACGACTGACGCGACTTAGCAGCAGCAGCAGCAGCAGCAGCATAGCCAAATAACAAATGCAAATCTCTTTTTAATAGAAATTAAGTCTCACTTGGCTGATGGGAATGACAATATGAGGGCTAATTTTGCCATTTAGGTTATGTGGTGTAAGTTTTCTATAAAATGAATGAGCTAATCAGTTCCAAGGTTTTGATGGAAAAATATTTAAACCATGTAAGATTAAAGCTATAATTTGTGTGTGGGGGTTGGGTGGCAGGGGGGAGAAAGAGAGAAGGCAAAAGTGTGTTGAAGCTAATACTGTTTCAATTTTCCAACCTTTCTAAGTGTATCAGATTAAGCTGGTGCCCTTAAGAGAACCAACAGTAGGTATAATTAATAATAATATAAATCTTAATAATTTGGTATACTTCCCAGAAATTTAAGAAATTAATAACTCGATTAAGTAATGACTCCTATTGCATGGAATGCCTCTTGTCAAAATTAAATTCTAATAATTTTATTTTGGAATATAATCATTATCAATTGGTTTGTATATATCACTATATTCCCAAAGTGCTTTCTATGGAATAAAATAAGGTTCTGTGATCAAATAAGTTTTGGGAAATGATGAGTTGAACAATGGCTTAATATGGTTATTGCAGTTTTCTTGGAACCCAGCGTGCGATCGCTATGTACATGGGGTTCCATTATGCTATGTCTATATACTTTGTATATACTTGAAATTTTCCATACCAAAAAATTGGAAAAAGTATCTTTGTTTCTATGATACTACTGATGAAAACTTGTTTTTTAAAGAAATTAGAAAATGCATATTAGCAAAAATAAAAATCACTCCTATTTCCCTGAAAGAGAAACTGTTACTGGTTTTTGGAGACCAGCAGCTTCAGATGGTTGTTTGAATGGACCATTGCTTTTAGATGGTGGCACTGGGCTTCCCTGGTGGCTCAGATGGTAAATAACCCACTTGTCCATGCAGGAGATGCAGGCTCCATCTCTTAGTCGGGAAGATCCCTGGAGAAGAAAATGGCAACCTAAGTTAGTATTCTTGCCTTGGAAATCCCATGGACAGAGGAGCCTGGTGGGCTACAGTCCATGGGGTTGCCAAAAAATCGGACGTGACTTACTAACTAAACAACAAAACTGTAAACACTATTTTCAACCTCAGAGGATAAGAAGGGGCTTTTTTTTTTTGGCTCCACTCTGCATTTTGCATGATCTTAGTTCCCCAATTAGGGATAGAATCCAGGCCCCCAGCAGTGGAAGCTCAGGAGTCCTAACTACTGCTCCACTAGTGAATTCCCAGGAGGTTTCTGTTCTTTACAGTTGCTGGTTCCTTTTTCAGAATGAGAACACAGGGGTGCGGGGTGTGTGAAACCCATTGCTGGTAAATTACAAATTACTGTTTTTCTCCAGAAGCCCTGGGGCAGGTAATTAAGCTGGCAAGCACAATAACAGGATGCTTTGAACACTAGCACCATCGTTGCCAACCTGGAGAAGTTCTTACAAAGCAGTAAGCGTCCAAAGAGCGCGTTTAAGTGAGTTCTTCTATTCACTTCTTCAATATTTATTTGTATCCACCTATTTTCAAAATGAAATAGGGACGACTACAATAAAAGACACCCTCTATGTGATACAGGCATTAAAACCAGGGTAAAAGGATAAAGGCCAGATAGTGAAGTGGGGAGGGTGGGGGATCAGTAGAAAGGGACTTCACCAGAACCCAGAGGACAAAGAACTCCTGTAATCGAGGACAAAACCTAGTCTTGAGTTTCCTTGCAAGCATGGCCAAAAAGGAAAGAAGCCTGTGTGACAGCATCTAGTATAAGGAAGTGGATCCCTAAAGGCAGGGCTCAAAGAGGACTTTAGCACCACCTGCATATACAAGGGGCATAAAAATAAAGACCCGCGTATTCTTCCAATACCATTTCCTATTGGACTCTTGGGAAAAGCAAGGAGGGTATTTAAAACGTGCACTTAAACATACGGTAAGGGGACACAAAGATTCTGAAGCCAGGGAAGTGGAGGAAAAAACTTCTCCTCTGCCCTCTTAGGTTCATTGAACAGTGCCTGCAAATTGCACTGACAAAAGACAGATTTTCAGGAGAAAAGGAATACAATGTTTTTTTGTTGGTGGTTTATTTATTTGGCGGCACCCTGCAGCATGCAGGATCTTAGTTCCCTGACCAGGGATCGAACCCATGCACCCTGCATGGAAGCACAGAGCCCTAACCACTGGACCTCCAGGGAATTCCCAGGCATACAATGTCATTGATGTTAATATTTTTTTACATACACAGGGCTTTCACAGAAGTGAAAAGCCAAAGAAGTTAGACTCAGGACCTTACACCGTTTTAACAAAAGATGATAAGTTGAGAAGTGACTAGAAAAAAGGAAGGGGAATTTGGGTTTCTAGAGCCAATAAACTATGGGAAAGTGACTAGGAGATAACTGGGGAAATTAGTGGCAGACAAGGGTTATTTAACAAGGTCTGTTTATGCAGACTCATCTTGGTGACTCTCTGTCTCCAGTGCCAAGACTTGCTGTCCTCATCACGGAACAGGAGGTGGAGGCCAACTGTGCCACCTTCACAAAAGGGAACCGACTCCCTGCTTGTAGGCACATAGGGGAGAGCAAAGAGCTTCCCTTACATCTGCTGATTCTCAGTTGCCTTCGGCTCAAAATAATCCTTATACCAAAGTGGCATATTTTGGAGTGGCATATCCTAGGTGCCTTCACCAGACCATCAGGATTCAGATCCCAGCTCCATCATCTATTATCTGTGCGACCTTAGCAAGTGCCATAAACTTCCTGTGAAATGAGGATGAGAAGAGTTCTTTTCTCATAGACAGCTGTGTATGCTAAGATGCTTCAGTCGTGTCTGACTCTGTACGACCCCATGGACTATAGTCCACCAGGCTCCTCTATCCATGGGATTCTCCAGGCAAGAAAACTGGAGTGGGTTGCCATGCCCCCCTCCAGGGGATCTTCCCAACCCAGGGATCAAACCCGTGTGTCTTACCTCCTGCTTTGGCAGGTGGGCTCTTTACCACTAGCACCGCCTGGGAAGCCTGTAGAGAGCTTATGAAGATTAAATGACTTCATACACACAAAGTGCTTAGAACAGTACCTTCCAGGGCTCAAAGGCTATACCAGTGTTCCTTGTTTTAATTATCTTTTGGCTTGTAAGTTCACTTCCAAGAATGTACCCACAGCACCAGACACTTGCAGTAACGTGCATTTAAGGATGTTCCTCGCAGAGTTGTTCAGAATAGCCAAAAAACAGGAAACCAAGTAACCGTCCACAAAGAGGCATTGAATAAATAGTCTGTACAAGGAAATACCAGCCGGTGACTCCTCACAAGATTTGCAGACACGAGAGAGAACAAGCTCCTGGAGCTGCTCAAGCATCAGCATGCACGCGAGCCACCTGGGGAGCTTGTGAAGCTGCAGGTTCTGAGAAGCTGCAGGTTCTGATTCGGGAGGTCTGGGCTTGGCCCGAGGGTTGCTAACAGCCTCTAGGTCCTGTAGGTGCTGCTGGTCCCGGGTCGCTGTTTCGAGCTTCGAGGCCTTGGCACCATCGTCAATGGCAAGCCGTGGGCAGTGAGTAGCTGTAGATCGGCGCGCCTGCCTGGGGTGGGAGTGGGAGGTAGGACCCTTCCTAAGCCCTTCCCGGGGACAGTCAGAAGTGGGGTGGTGTGTGTCAAGAGTGTCAGATTTGGCCACGAACAAGTACGCAGTAGGGCCAGGAGGCCCGAAAATGTGTTTTCTCATCACTCTGGGGCCCTCCAGGGCCCAGTGGGTGGGGCTATCTGCCTCCCCAGGTCCCCTTCTCCCCAGGAAGCTTCCCTACCAGCCAGTTTCCAGGAACGACCCACCTCCTTTCATCTATATACATCCTAGCCGGCTTCAGCCGCCGGCTCTGCCTATGAGCCCCTGTTCTGTCTTCATCGGCCTCTTTCCCTGGTGGCCAAACTCCAGGAGGGTGTGTAGTTTGGCTTCCCTGGCTTTGGGAGCCTATCTGAGGCACCACAGCACAGTGATTAAGAGCTGGACCTTTGGAAGCAGCTAGACTTGGTGTGAAATCCTAGCTCCTCCCCTGAGTGACTGTGTGCAGGTCACTTTCCCTGTCTCTGTCCTTTCCCCATGTGTAATTGGGGTTGCAACACCTCGCATCTCAGATGGAAGTGGAATTGTGTTAGGTTGGGTGTGTGATGCTTATGTCACACCAGGGCAAAGAGGAGCCTGGTCCGTGGAGACGGGTATTCCCAGCATCCTGGCAGCAGTTAGCAGAGAATTGCAGACTGAGCAATGGCTTGAGAAGCATTTTCTAAAAAGACCATTGGAGACCTTGGAGCCCATCTCTTACAAACGAGTTAAGTCACTTCTCTTCAAGTCTAAACCGTGACCTGGAGATGGTGATTCCCACCCACTCAGGGGACATTTTGACTGAGGAACAAATGAGACAGAAGAACCTACAGACTAGAAAATGATCTAAGATGTTATATTGACAAGGTAGGGGGCAGGATCGGAGAAGGCAATGGCACCCCACTCCAGTGCTCTTGCCTGGAAAATCCCATAGACGGAGGAGCCTGGTAGGCTGCAGTCCATGGGGTCGCTAAGAGTCGGGCACGACTGAGCGACTTCACTTTCACTTTTCACTTTCATGCATTGGAGAAGGAAATGGCAACCCACTCCAGTGTTCTTGTCTAGAGAATCCCAGGGATGGGGGAGCCTGATGGGCTGCCGTCTATGGGGTTGCACAGTTGGACACGACTGAAGCGACTTAGCAGCAGCAGCAGGGGGCAGGAGGCAAGACACAGACCATGAAAATGTAATCTAAATAGCTACCAACATCTCTGTATGTGAGCCTAACAGGTAGAAAATGCTTAATCTTCCCTAGCACTTCCTACTCACCCAGAAGTCCCCTCAACCCTGCAGGACACAGCATCACTTTGGGATAAGTTATCAACTTAAGCATCCCCTGAGTACCGGCAGTGGGGAGTCTGTGGAGCCGGATAACATAAGGCTCCTTAGGAGAAGGTGGGGTTTGGGGTTTTCCACCCTCAGGTCGAGGGGGAGGAGAAGCAGCTAGTTGAGGAGCACAGCTAATGGTGAGGGAGAGGCCAACTGTATTAGTAACAATTTTGTGTCTTCAAACAGCTTCATCACCTCACAGATTCTGTGGGTTGGGAAGCTGGGTTTCACTCAGCTGGATGCATCTGGTTTCTGGTCTCATAGGCTGTGATCAAGGTGTCACTGCGGCATGGTCACCGCAAGGCTTAATGGGGGTAGAACCTGCTTCTGAGTTCTCTTGCTGGCTGTTGGCAGGAGACATGGATTCCTTGTCACTGGAGTCTCCCCAATTGTTTTTTTTTCCCCCCAATTGTTAACATCTTTCATGGGTTGGTACATGTGTTACAATTGATGAGCCCACGTTGATATGTTGTTATTAACCTAAGTCCACAGTTGAGGAATCGCCCTTGATGTTAGACTGTATATGGGTTTGGACAAATGTATAATAACATGTATGTGCCATGGCAGTTTCTATAGCCCTTCATCCTTCCTTCTTTCCCTCCCCCAACACATTCTCTTTCTGTAACCTCATCTTGAAAGAGACATTCCACCGCTTTTGCTGTAGTCTAGTCATTAGAGTCAACAGGTCCTTGATGCAGGAGGCGGGAGTGTGTGTGTGTGGCGGGGAGGTGCTGGCTGCAGGAGCACCTAGAGGCAGAGACCACAGAGGCATCCGTGCACCATCCACACCGAAGTCATTACATTCCTTGAACTGCCTTCCTACAGTCTCCATGGTGGATATTCACAAGGCTCCAGCCACTCCTGGTGTAGAAACCCAGAGGCTACTCATGGTGGGAGTGTCTTAGAGTGAGCTGAGCATGTAAGCACACGCTAGCCACATGACCAGCCTTAAAGGTTGAAACCCACCCCTTCCGTACCACCCAGACCAGGTGCAAATCATAAACCCGATTATTACTAAGCTGTGTTGACCAGCTCATACATTCTGCTCCAGAACAGCTCACAGACCCACCGTTACGCAGCCTTGTTCATCTTGAGTTAATAGATTCCATAGTGTTGGGCAAGGGTCAGTGGTTCTGGAGATAAGTATGCAGTCAATCCAGGTCGTTGAGATTATTGCTATGTAATCCACCTTCATGACCCTTGGTCAAGGTCTTTAAAAAATGAATCATTCTTAATCTGGAGGGTAATGAAAAAATCTACTTGGCATCTCTTTAAGGAGTCACTCTATTTTATGTAGGTTTTATATAGATTCTACGGCAGTGTGTTAGTACATGTGTTCATTAGGGTTGTCGCCTCCTGCCATGTCCCCACCACACCCTAGGTCTCTGCAGCAAATACTCCCTTTCCTTATGTGTTAGTCACTTAGTCGTGTCTGACTCTTTGTGACCCCATGGACTGCAGCCTACCAGGCTCCTCTGTCCATGGGATTCTCCAGGCAAGAATACTGGAGTGGACTGCCGTTTCCACAGGGGATTTTCCTGATCAGGGATCGAACCTGGGTCTCCTGCATTGCAGGCAGATTCTTTACCATCTGAGCTATAGGGAAGTCTGGTCCCTTTCCTTGGCCACTGTGATTTGTCCATGATGGACATATGGTATGACCTGTGCCAGGCCAGAGGTCTTCTCTGTGGTTGATATGAACACAGGAGTTCATCTTCGATGAACTATAAGGATGTCAGTGGCCATCTTTGCAACCCTGTTATGCGAACCTGCTTCTGAACATGAAGCTAATCAGGGAGGCAGAGGCAAGATGTGGAGAAACAGACAAATTTTGATGACACAGCATGACCTTCTGGATCCAGCCATGCCTGAAGCCATCCGTAACCAACCCTGGACTGTTGGCCTTACAAGTCAATCACTCCCTTTGGTCTGTAAACCAGTTTTCATTGGTTTTCAAGTTTTATTCCTTGCTACTGGAAAAGTCCTCACTGAAACAGGCTGGGTATCAGAAAGATACTTAAAACTTCTAACCCATTGTGGTTTGAGTTGGAGTCACTTCCATGCTTGTAGGAGCATTAATTCTCATTAATTCTCACCAGCTTCTTCGGTTCATATCTTGAGCACAGACTCCCATTTACTTCCAGGCTACAAGGAGGCACTTTCTTGTTTGGCCTAAAGCCCCCTCCCCTGAATGCTGGACTGTGAGACTCTCAATTCTTTCCTCCTACATTCCCTGTAATTTGTTTTGCGGTTTGTTTGAATTCTATCAGCCAGTCACTGAAGCCATGTTTTTTTTGTGTGAAGGTCACTCTTTGATGAGGTGAGTTCTGTACCATCCCCAGAATAGTCTTTGCAGTGGCTACCCCTTGCAAAGGGGTAGCTTTGTGTGGCTACCCCTTCCTAAAATATCATTGCTCAAAACTCTTTAATATAGAATGGATGCTTCCTAGGGGGCCAGGAACTATGCTGAATGCTTTATGTAATTACTCCATTTGATTCTTACAACACAGAAGTAGGAATTTGCAACCCTGTTTCCGGATGTGGCAACTAAGCCTCAGAGAGGTTGAGCAATTTGTCTGAGGTCACACAGGTAGTGCATGGTGCGAAAGAGAAAAACGCAGCTCTGAGGTCAAAGCCTATCACTTCCCCCACTACCTCAGAACACCTCAGGCAGAAAGGTGACCACAGGCCCCCCCAACCCCCACCCCGCATGGCAGACAGTGCAAAGCGACCATGACTTCCTGAGGCGGCTGTGCCCTCCGTTTCCTCCATGCACTTCCCCCCACCTTGGTGGAGCCAGAGGCACAGGAAATGCCAACTCAGTTGCCCCACCCTCTGCTGTCTTTACCTTGAACCTGGTGCACCGGGCGAGGCCCAAGGCTGGGTCTTAGCACACTTCCATATCCTCCTAACCACGGAGCCGCGCCCGAGCCCTGGGGTCCCCTCTGCTCGACTCCATGGGTGCCCCACAACCCAACAGCATGGGACCAGCCTGGCCTTGGCATAGGGATGGCCCGTGCCAGGCCAGGCTGCTAACCTCATCTCCAGGGGAGGAAGCGCTCTTCTGAAAGCCTCTTCAGTGTATCTTGTAGGGTCTGGTGGCCAAGACATGAAAACCCTGACACTGGACCTTTTAAGGGGCTGCTCTGTCTGCCGGGGGCCTACATACTCGTCTCCAGAACTACACTATGAATCTATTTACTAAGATGAACAAGGCTGCGTGCCCATGGGTCTGTGAGCTATTCTGCAGCAGAATGTATCAGCCAGTCAGCACAACTCAGAAATAATCGGGTTTATGATTTGCACCTGGCTTGGGTGGTACCGAGGGGGTGGGTTTCAACCTTTAGGGCTGGTCAGGTGGCTAGAATTGTGCCTACGTGCTCGGCTCATACCACTTTCTCTTAAGTTTTAAATAAGCCTTCTGTGATGTTTTGTGTTGGATTTCGACTTCTTCTGAGTACCCTGCACACCTTCACCTCCTTATGTGAGGCTGGAGCCTCACGTCTACTGTGTCCCTCTCGGGGCCTGCATTGTGCTGACAGGGGTGTCCGGTGCTACCCCAGAGACCACCTCGACCTCTCAGAACCTTCCGGCTGCATCTTTGTGCCAGAGGGCAGTTCCCCCACAGGTGAGACTGGCCTCTAGCCCTCCCTCGTGTGGCAGGCTGGACATGCCCGGAAACCAGTGCCCCTCCGCCAATGCCTCTGGGGAGCACAACACCCCGGCTCCCTCGCCCTCAGGCCGGGTCATCCTGACGGAGTTTTCCTGTGGGGTCGAGGCCTGGTTGCCTGGCATGGAGCTGGTTTACTAGTCTCCCTGGACTGGCCATTTCCCCTTCCCTGCATCCCCTCCGCTGTTCCCTCCTTCACCTCCCAGATCGTCTACTTGCGGTGGAGTCTTTGTCTGCTTCTGGAAGAACCCAGACTAAGGCAGCACATGGCCTTCACCCAGTATTTGTAGACAAGAAGAACATTAACTTAGAACAAGTAGTACTGTGGGGCGTTTTGAATGCTCCAGAACTTGGGGGATTAGAGGAGGACCATATTGATGAGAAGCAATATTCCTTTTGAGACTTCGCATAATAACCTCCCATAGAGGATGCTCTGGAACTCCCTTATTCTGAAGGCCACAAAAGGGCGGTGAGTATATTTAACTAAAAAAGAAAAGTCTCCAGGCTAGTCAGAGCATTTTCCTTGGGCCTCTGAAAATATGCTGTGTGGGGAATTTTACCCATGAAATTAGTTTAAGATTTGGAACTGAGGAACTTCCCTGGTGGCTCAGACTGTAAAGAATTTGCCTGCAATGCAGGAGACCCAGGTTTGATCCCTGGGTTGGGAAGATCCCCTGGAGGAGGATATGGCAACCCACTTCCGTATTCTTACCTGGAGAATCCCATGGACAGAGGAGCCTGACGGGCTACAGTTCATAAGGTCACAAAGAGTAGGACAGGACTGAGCGACTAACACTAGAATTGAGGGACTTCCCTGGCGGTCCAGTGGATAAGAATCCGCCTTCCAGTGCAAGGGACCTGGGTTTGATTCCTGGTTGGGGAACTAAGATTGCCCAGGCTCGGCAGGGGGAAACTAAGCCCAGGAGTCACAACTAGAGAGGAGCCTGAGCACCAAATGAAAGATCCGAGTGCCATAACTAAGACCCAATGGCAGCCAAATAAATATTTTTTAAAAATAGATTTAGAATTGATACTATCTACCCACTTTGTCTTTTTTTTTGTGGGTGGAGGAGACTATAGATAGCTAACTGTGATGGGAAATTAAATAACAAAGTGATGCCAGCTTATTTGAGAAAAAAAGGACATTCGGAAGAGAATTTTGTTCATTGACCTGCTTAACACTCTTAAGGAGCTGTGGCTTTCCTGGGCCATTGAAAGACATCTTGGTAGAAGGCGAACTGAGCTCATCAACCCACCAGACACCTGCTTCCTTCAGAGATAAGTCTGATTTCCTTTTATTTATGTATAGACATAGTTCTAACACATAGACTGGTGGGAAGGATAAATCATAAGCTTGTCCGGGTCATGGGTGGGCTTTGGCTCCAGCAGAGCAGCAGGGAAGTCGGAGCGGAGGAGCTTCAGGATAAGATTTCCTTCTCCCATCCAAGTATTAACCAGGCCCTACCCCACTTGACTTCCGAGATCAGATGAGACTGGGCACATTCAGGGTGGTATGGCCGTAGACATGAGGTTTCCTTCTGAGCAGTGGCTGGGGCCCTCGGCCGTCAGCTGCCCGCTGCTGCCACTGTCCTGATCCGAGAGGTAGGCTGGGTCCTCGGGGGTCTCCGAGGCACCGGGGTCAGAGTGGAAGCCCTTCAGGGCCCAAATTCGGTACCGCTTCCTCCGGTTCAGCTTGTAAATGCGAATCCTTTCCTTCTCGGCCTCTGGATCGGCGAGAATGCCATCCCAGCGCAGACTTTCATTGACCCGGTTGGAAAGGGTCTCTTCTATTTCAACAAAGCGGGGGAGACTTACAGTGGTGGAGTAGGAGAAGAGCTTGCTTTCATCCCTGTTCTGTCTGTGCTCTGGCCCCGGGCCGTGATCTTTACTGGGACCTAATATGTCACGGAAGGTTGGAGACAGCTGCTGAGTCTTCATGCCTTGACTCTGATGTTTATCTGCTGAGCAGATAGGCAGCGTTAGCCTCTGTGATACTTGCCCTGAGCCCGCTCAAGGGTGATGCCCAAACCACCAAAGATGAAATGAGAGGGCACTGGAGGCCCCTCCTTACCTAGGGCTCAGGTGGGCAAGCCCACCAGCCCCATACACACCCACTGCCTATAGGCTTTGGGTTGTCATGTTGGGGAGGGAGGAACCATTTACTGAGCACATACTATGAGCCAGGTCCCCTTGTGGAAAGGCTATCTGCCCTGTTTTCCAGGTGAGGAAACAGATGCCAAAAGCCTCCGTCACTTTCCAGTGTCACATAGCAGGTGGCAGAGCTTGGACCTGAACGCGGGCCTGACTCCCAGCGCCGGGTTCTTTCTACACAGATCCCCAACTCACCTCTGCATTGCTCGCCAAGGTACTGCCCAGTTCTGGGAGCCTGTGACTTACCCCTAGTCTAGACACTTTTATGACGGAAGAAATGGAGAACAACAGAAAAACTTCCTAAATCTGACTATGGAAAGCATTCTGCCAAGCCAGGAAATACTTCTGCTGGTGGCGTATACTGATTCTTTTGAAATATTAATAGCACTTCTGAATTATATAACGTGCATATAAAATACTACATGTTGTGATTCTTTCTTCAGCTCATCCTATTTTGGGGGGAGACAGAGAGGAATCTCCCTCCCCCCCCCAAAAGAAAAAAGAGAGAAAAGGAGAGAAGGGAGAAAGAAAATCCTCTCTTGGCATTCCTATACCTTCCACTTCCCCAAAACTATTTGGTGTCCCCTGCTGACAGTAAGAGGTACATGCCACTGTAATTTTTAGAGTCAGAAGCTAAGCTGAAAAAGATAATAAATTTCCTAATCTGTTTGGCAGGTACACCTGGAGCTTATTGACTTAAACTCCAGAATTGTTTTCTTGCCTCTTTATGATGATTCCACCTGGAGAAGTAATTGTAATCTGCCCATCCCCCACTTCTCCAAACTACAAGGGAAGGCTGCTACATCTTGGCCTCCAGCTTGCCCGGGGAGTCAGCTTTGCACAAAGGCCAGGGCCCAGAGACTTGAACCCAGGACTAACTATGCTAGAGGTAAGGGGCACTGATCCACATCCCTGATAGCAAGAGCCCCCACAGTGGACCACACAACTGACAAAAGAGATTTACAGCACCCATGGACAGGCGCATTCCACATCACGTTGCACTCTTTCCACAAATGAGCGCTCAGGACCTTTGTGGAGTCCCTAGGGAGTTCTCTGAGCGGAGCATGGTAAGCCTGTGGGCTCTGTGGGTTTGCGGCGGCTGTTGGCGGGTGTGTTTCTGTGATGTGTCCACAGGGAAACCAGAAGCGAGAATCCCATGCGTATAGTTGTATGTGTCTGGGGGTAGGAGGGGTCTAGGCAGGTGAGTGTGCAGCCTGTGAGTGTGTGCCTGCTGGCTGTCTATGCTTTAGTGATTACACTAAAGTGATTATACTTTAGTGATTATTTGGTGATTATACTGATAGAAGGGGGTGTTGTTGAGGGTGCTGAGGATGATAAAAAGTGTGTAGCAATGCCTGGTGTGATGGTGTTTGTGTGCAGTCAAAGGTTGGCCTTGGCAGGTGAGAGAAGTGGAAGGGCGGTCTGTACAGGGAGTGTACCCTGTATTATATGCACTTCCTGGGTATCTCTGGAGGAGGGTGTGGCAACCCGCTCCAGTGTTCTTGCCTGGAGAATCCCCATGGACAGAGGAGCCTGGAGGGCTACAGTCCATCAGGTCTCAGAGGCGGACACGACCAAGCCACTGAGCACACACAGCACCCAGAGGCAGGAGCCCCTAACGAATGAGGCTGGAAGGCAAGAGCCTGTGTTTCCATGTGCGCCTGAGACAATAGGTCACAGTGCCTCACTACCTGTGGGTGGGGAAAGTCTGTGGATGAGGATAAAGGCATCGCTGTAGGAGAGCTTGAGGGTTTTGTGGGGAAGGTAAGGATGATCAGGATTTTGAGTTTGGACTGAGGGATTAGAAAGATGAGTGTCTGTATAAAACTAGGAGTCACTGTGGGGCTGGGAGGCTCTGTGGGGGTGTTTCTGTGTGGGGTTGAAGGTCTCCATAGGTGTTGAGAACTCTCGACGCAGGATTTGGGGTCTATGTGGACATGGCTGGTCTCTATGGGAAAGGCTGGCGCCTCATCGTGCGGGGAGCCAGAGGACCTCTGATTAGTACCGACGAGTTTCTGTCTCTGGGCTGAACTGGTCCTCGAGTAGATGGGGTTCTCAGGGGTGGGGTGGGTGTCCTCGGAGAATTTCAGGTGTGGGAGCTGAGGCTGCCGCGCTAGCTGCTCCTCTTACCGTCCCCCTTGCCCGACCTCTTTGTCTTTTTCTTCTTTTTTTTCTTCTTCATCTTCCGTTTGGTCAGTTCTGAGGTGCAGCCCGCGATGGGGGGCAATCTGGAGCCCTGCGAGGCCGCCATGCAGCCCTCTCGCTCCTCCTCGTCCTCGCCGTCCTCCGACGCCCGGGCCCCACAGCCGCCGTCCATCCGCCCGCGGGACCGCTCCCCCGCACCTCAGGCAGCTGGAGACCTGCGGCCGCTGAGCCCTTGGCTTCCGGCGGCCCGGGAAGGGCCACGCGTCTCCATGGCAACTGCAGCGCCTGCGCAACCCAGAGGCTGTGGCCCGGGAGCCGCGGGCGGGGCGGACTGCATATGCGCGCCTGCGTAGCTCAGCCTTTGTGCTTGACTTGGTCGGCGCTAAAGGGAAGATTCTAAACACTTGGGTGGACACACATCTTCCACTCCTGTGCCTTTTTAAATGCTGTGTGTTATCTGCTACACTTTTATCTCCCAAGTTCAATTTTGTACGTCCGCCTTGGCCTTTCAACCCCCTCATGTCCAAAGAAACTCGTTTCTTTATCAGTCTCGATCTCAGTGAACAGGAACAGCTGGGCAGGCCAGAGCCATGGCTGTCTTCCTTGGTCTCACTCTCTCCCTGTACAATGAGCTAGGCTAGGGCTGACCACCATGCCTGGGACTTGAACTTCTGGACCTCTTTCCTAAATAGTCTCTGCTTCCAAACCCTTCCCACACAGTCTTTATCCACGCAGTGGCTAGAAAGAACTTTTAAAGACCATGACACAATTTCACTTTCTGGCTTAAAACTCTCCAGGGGGACCCTGTTGCAAGTCAGATCAAGACTGAACTTTAGTGTGGCTTACAAGATGGAATCTGTCACCTTTTTCCAGGTTTATCCACCAGTTTGTATTTCCTCAAAATGGCTGCAATAACCCCTCAGGCTCGTCTAGAATCTTTCCTCTGTCTCTCATCCGCTGTCAGGCTCCCTAATGTATCCCATACAGCTGTGCACACAGTGAGTGCTTGGAACCTGCCCCTTGACTGTCTGCTTTTGTCCCCAGGAGCTAAGTGAAGTGTAAATGACAGAGGTCCTTTGTGCAGATGACCGCCTGCTAGTGGAGATGTCTGGGGTTTGCTTTCCAGACACCCCACCTGCTGACTCTGGTGCTGGCAGACAGGTGTTTACAAAGACCAGCCGCCCTCCTTTTCCGAGAAAGGCTGACCTGTCTTTCCTCTCAGCTGGTCCTCTTTGCCCTGTGCTGTGCTTAGTCACTCAGTCGTATCCAACTCTTTGAGACCCTGTAGACTGTAGCCCACCAGGCTCCTCTGTCATGGGGATTCTCCAGGCAAGAATAGTGGAGTGGGTTACCATGCTCTTCTCCAGGGGATCTTCCCAACCCAGGGATCAAACCCAGGTCTCCTGCATTGCGGGCAGATTCTTTACCATCTGCGCCACTAGGGAAGCCCAAGAATACTGGGAAGCCCTGGTCCTCTTTGCCTGGATGTTTATCTGGCAGGAGGTAGTTGGCACTTCTCTTCCCGATTTTCCTGAAGGTTGCATCAAGGTCATGGGGAGCCAGCCAGTCAGCTTCGAGACAGGAAATTGACCTCCAGCAAAGGAATACAGTTTGGGGAATAATTATAAAAATCCCTTGTGAATAGAGATGGGGCAAGTATGCTCCTGTTTAGTAGATGAGGAGACAAACAGATGCAAAGTGACTTGCTCACCTCTCATGCTAATTAGCCCCCAAGTTGGGCCCAAAATCCACATTCTCAGTTTTACATCCAGCATCTTACACGGGAAAACAGTTGACTTCACAATGATGTTCACTGACCAACAGAAGAGATGATAGCATTTTCATTATTTGTTTCAGCTTCCTTGTTTGTACTTTCTCTTTGTGGTTTCTGTGGCTGTTATGAGCAGAGAGGAGCTAAGGTTTCTGTCTCTATAAGGATCATGCTTTCCCCTTTGGCCAGTGCTGACATAGGAATGCTTGGGTAGAGCTAGCAGCTTTTTCCTTCTGGCTGACTTTTCAGCGTGGGTCCCCCAGCTGGCTGGGCTGCTGGTTCCAACTCTCTGCTCTTTCCTGCCCACTTTCTCCATGCTGTCAGCTCCTTACCCAAGGTAAACAGGCATTGTCCACTTTTAAGCAGCACCAGCCTGAGACTTGGGCAAGTGGGGTCTCTGCCCCAGGCCTCATGCTTCACAGGACACCGCTCTGACTCTCCCCCCGCTCCACCTACCACGTGCAGCTATATCCCTCCCCAAGGGACAGGAAGTCTGTGGAATCAAGGAGTCCTGCCCACCCAGCACCTCCCATTCCTCCTTCCACAGGCAGCCCGCAGTCTGAGTACCTGGCACCTTGGAATTTCTTGCCTAAATGACTCCTGCCTGCTTATAGGGCACAATTGGGTCCCAGTCCTGGGTCCATCCTCTTGAGTAGCCCTAGGTCAAGGGCAGCATAGGTGAAATCAGCAGGCAGGCTGAGACGTCCAGACCTGTGCATTCAAGGCCGTTCTCAGTACAGGATAGGAGTTGGAAGAGGAGGTGGCAGGCCGTGGGCTGGGTGCAGGGCCTCAAAGAGTTGGAAATTCTAAACTTAAATCTGGCCTTCCAGACTGGTATGAAGGCTACTTGATAAAGTAAGAAGACAGTATTTCTTTTTCTTTCCCGACCCAGGGGTCGAACCTGGGTCTCCTGCATCGCAGGCAGATTCTTTACTGTGTGAGCCACCAGAGAAGCCTTGATTTTCTTTGATTACTTATTTATTTTTGCCTGTGTCTTAGTTGCATGTAGTCTCGCATTGTGGAGCACGGACTTCTCTAGTTGTGTTGTGGGACTGAAAGCATGTAACCTTCGTTGCTCTGCAGTATGCAGCATCTTAGTTTCCCCACCATGGATCCAACCTGCATCCCCAGTATTAGAAGGCAGATTCATAGCCACTGGATCACCAGGGAAGTCCTAGGAAGACAGTATTTATGTTATTTAATAGTATGTTAATTTACTTTATCACTTTTAATATTTAGCCATACGGTACGTGGGCTTCCATCTACTTTTGCCCTGGGCTTTGCAACTGTTAAAAGCATGCTTGCTCTATTTTTCCTCCTTTTATCAGCCACTCCAACTGCTTCTTGATTTCCACCTCATTCCTCATGGTATCTTAACAAAAGAAAAAGAAAAATCCTATAACATATTAAGTAAATTACATTATATCCAGATGGCAGAGTACTTGGGAGCTTCTAAAATAAAATGAGGTACCTGGTTCAGGCTGATTCAGGACAAAGGGCAAGAACATGTGTGCGGAGAAAAAGCAGAGCGCTGGGAAGGGACTGCTAACCGCTGCTACCCTCTCCTCACTCCCCTCCAGCCGCACTGGCCCACTGACTTACTCACTGCCTTGTTATTTCTCCTGCACATCCAGACATCTCAGGTCTTTGAATTCCTGCTCCCTCCCCCTGAACACTCTTGCTCTAGACATCCTGCCTTCATCCTGAAGGGTACTAGAATATGTCACCTCCAAACATACCTCTTGACACAGGGTCTGGGTGCTTTTTAGCTGTGATTGTCCGTTCCTCAAGTCTGGGCCATTTCTGCTTGTCAGTTCTTATGACAAATCCCAGGAAACTGAGATCTGCATAGGCAATTCTTTTTAAAAATTGATTTTGTTTTGAATTGGAGGATAATTACCTTACAAGGAAAGTTATGACCAACCTAGATAGCATATTAAAAAGCACAGATATTACTTTGCCAACAAAGGCCCATCTAGTCAAGGCTATGGTTTTTCCAGTGGTCATGTATGGATGTGAGAGTTGGACTGTGAAGAAGGCTGAGCGCTGAAGAATTGATGCTTTTGCACTGTGGTGTTGGAGAAGACTCTTGAGAGTCCCTTGGACTGCAAGGAGATCCACCAGTCCATCCTAAAGGAGACCAGTCCTGGGTGTTCAGTGGAAGGACTTATGCTGAGGCTGAAACTCCCATACTTTGGCCACCTCATGCGAAGAGTTGACTCATTGGAAAAGACCCTGATGCTGGGAGGGATTGGGGGCAGGAGGAGAAGGGGACGACAGAGGATGAGATGACTGGATGACATCACCGACTCGATGGACATGAGTCTGAGTGAACTCTGGGAGTTGGTGATGGACCGGGAGGCCTGGCATGCTGCGATTCATGGGCTCACAAAGAGTCGGACACGACTGAGCGACTGAACTGAACTGAACTGATAGTGATGGTTTCTGGCATACATCAACATGAATCAGCCGCAGTGCACAGGCGCTCTGTCTGCAGCCCCTTCCCCACACCGTCCGTGGTTAGGTGCTGTGCAGTTGAGGAGCTGAAGCCTCTCTTGGGATGTTTTTGTTTTTTCTTACTGCACTGGGCCTTGGTTGTGGCACATGGGGTCTTTGACCCTCATTGTGGCCTATGGTATCTTTAGTTGCAGCATGTGAATGCTTAGCTGTGGCCCGTGGGATCTAGTTCCCTGACCAGGGCTGGAACCCTGGGCCCTGTGAACTGGCAGCATGGAGTCTTAGCCACTGGACCAAGAGGGAAGTCCGTCTCTTGAGACTTTAGTTTCCTTCAGAACATTCTCTGATGCTGTCCACACCTTGGCCCCCAGGCTATTTCCGGAACTCAAAGATCTAAATTTCTTCCTGTATTTAGTTGTGGTGGATTTATGCCACCATCTCTATAGGAAGCGTCTCAAGGGCTTCCCTGCCTAAGCAAAGGAAGATCTTTTTGTGCGTGGAGGTCCAGGCCTCGTTGGCTGCCTGCTGAACAGCTGCCCCCGTGCTCACCTCTGTGGGCTGCTATTAAACTCCAAATCCTGGAGGCCTGTTGGTTCTGAGATGATGGGGGAGCCCCAAGATTCCAACTCCCCAGGAACATTTCTAGAAAGTGTTAAAGAAAAACAAAACTGGGTAATAGGAAGTGGTGGTAAAGACAGATTTTATTCAGTACTCCTGCAGCAGGGGAAAGAGACTTCTTTAGCCTAGAAATGAGCTTGGTTCTGATCTATACAGAGGGGACCTGGCCTTCTTAAAGAGAGAACCAGGGAACAGGGAAGGAGAGTGGGTGAGGACTCAAGCAGAGTCAAGACAGTGAAAAATTACAAAAAAAGCAGATGAGTAGTCAACCCCAAATGTTCATTAGGAGGACTGATGCTGAAGCTCCAGTACTTTGGCCACCTGATGCAAAGAGCCAACTCATTGGAAAAAAGCCTTATGCTGGGAAAGACTGAGGGCAGGAGGAGAAGGGGGCAGCAATGGATGAGATGATTGGATGGCATCACCGACTCAATGGACATGAGTTTGAGCAGACTCAGGGAGAAAGTAAAGGACAGGGAAGCCTGGCTTGCTGCAGTTCATGGGGTTACAAATAGTCTGAGATGAATGAGCGAGTAAACAACAAGATGAGTACTCAGTATCAGTATGATCAGGCCATCTTAGCCTGGTGACTGGCCCTTCACCAAGATACCTACTTACAGACTGAGACACAGGGGCCCCATCCTTCCTGATGGTTATATTTCAAAGGAATGGCTCCCAGGTTTTTGAGAAGACACTCCTGGGTTCCAGGAGATACACATACATCTCAAAGGCATAGAGAAAGGATTTACAACAACAAGTGTTCAAAATAAATGCTCTAAGAAAATGGAGGCAAGGCGTCTACCTGAAGGTGTTGGCTGGAACAAATGGTAAATTCCCTTGGCATACATGGGCTTTCTCAGACAGAAACTCAAGTGGCGATGGGGTGGGCTGGGTCATGGCAGGGACACCGTGGCCTTAGGCTGCTAGACGCCAGGCTAGATTATTTTTTCAGGGCTCTGTGTGTGGGAGGGTGGACAAAATCATTTGTGTTGAGAGATGCAGTTCTTATAGGCCACAGTTGAGGTCTTGTTGAGAAGTAGGCTTAGAGAAACCTGATGAAAGTTTGGTCAGAGTGAAGTCGCTCAGTTGTGCCCGACTCTTTGCAACCCCATGGACTGTAGCCTACCAGGATGCTCCATCCATGGAATTTTCCAGGCAAGAGTATTGGAGTGGGTTGCCATTTCCTTCTCCAGGGGATCTTCCCATTACCGTCTGAGCCACCAGGGAACCTCTTGGTCAAAGGAAGAGCCTTTTTCAAAAGGAAGGTGGGGACTTCTCTGGTGGTCCAATGGTTAAGACTCTGCGTTTCCACTGGGGAGCTAAATTCCTGCATGCCATGCAGTGCAGCTAAAAAAAAAAAGTGGAAGTCAGGGAGGTCATCTTTGCAGTTTGAGAGTTTAAGAAGCCAAGAGTGAGGGTTTCTGGGTCTTCCACCTGATTAAGGTAGTCAGAGGGTGCCGGCCAACATGGTCCTGGATCACTAAGGACACTCAGAAATCCCTGGGCTCTCGGGGACGTCTTGCCACCTAACTCGTCCACACAGATGCCTCTCCCCCACCCCATTTCCAGTCTTCTGAAAGTGTCATAGGAAACATACAGAAGCAGCTATGGCTTTTTGAACCAAAAGAAACATCACCTGCCTTGAACTAAAAAGAGAGCTTGAGCTTTAATCACTGATTTGTGTCAGTGTGTCTCTGGGCACATAAATGAACACACCTATAACCCGAGGACAGGACTACTGTGCCACGGATTATTATATCAATCAGTGGTGCTTGCAAATATATACGCCTTTTATTCATAAAGTCTTCCTTTATCTGTGGGAGTAAATCCATATAAGCCAATATCTATTTACCTTTTCCTCTTAAGACTCAGTAGAAAAGGGGCATGTCTTCTTTGCACACATGCACATAGATTGCTAATTCTTTTACTTCTTTTTTTTTTTGGCTGCACCACAGGGCATGTTCCTCTACCAGGGATCAAACCCATGCGCCCTGTTGGAAGCGTGGAGTCTTAACCACTGGGCCATCAGGGAAGTCCCTCGTTACTTCCTGAGGTGTGTGCATGTATGCTCAATTGTGTCTGACTCTCTGAGACCCCCATGGACTGTAGCCCCTGGGGCTTCTCCGTTCATGAAATTCTCCAGGCAAGAATACTGGAGTGGTTGCCATTTCCTCCTACAGAGGCTCCTCTTGACTTGGGAATTGAACTCAAATTTCCTGCATTGCAGGCAGACTCTTTACCTGCTGAGCCATCAGGGAAGCCCTACTTCTTAATGGTGCCTCAGAATTCAAGGATCTGAGACTGGCAGTGATTGGCCAGCTGTAATCTGCATCCTGGGCAGGGGGTCTGGGACCCCTCTCATGCCAATCCCAACCCCTAACTCTGGGCTCATTTTCTTCTCTGCCTCCCCACTCACCACTCCCCACCTTTCAACACTCCCTTTCTTGCCTTCCGTGTGCCCTCTACGTGCAGTGTCCTTCCCCATCTGGCCTGTCTGGCCAATTCCTACTCTACTGAGTCTCTGGACAAGGGTTTCCTCTGAAAAGCCCCATCTGAGCCCTGCCACACTGTAGTTCACGCCTCTGCATTTCTTTTGTATCTGATGCAGCCACAGGGGTTGGGTAGCATAATGGCTCTGCTACTAGCTGGCTGTATGACCTTGGGCAAATCCCTTAAAGTGTTCCTAGCAGTAAATTGGAGATAAATAATGTCCTACTTCCATGGCACCTGTCTCCCGTGAAATCACTACCCAGTAGGCAGCAGGTTACAGCTTGCACACCATTGTCCAGAGACGATTTCTTTACGTTTCTGTTTTTCCCACTGAACTATGAGCTTCTTGAAGACCAGGCATTTTACCCATTTCCTCAAGTAGCAGACTTCAATGTCCCTCCAAGTCACATACCTGCTGCGGTCTCAGGAACACCAAGCCTTTTTGGCAGCACATGGCAGGGGTGGAACAAAGCAGCTAAAGAAAATTTGGGAGAGAACTGTTAATATCTATGATGTCAGTTGGGGCTCCCCCAAGCCTGGAAATCAAAGCAGGACCCATCCGTAATAGGAAGCACTTACTCTCCTAAGGCTCCTTGCCTTGGGACCTATCCTTCCTATTCTGCACTCTCAATAACTCAATACTTGGACTTCCCTGGCAGTTCCGTGGTTAAGAATTCGCCTGCGAATGGAGGGGACACAGGTTCGATCCTTGGTCCTGCAAGATTCCACATGCCGCGGGGCAACTAAACCCACGTGCTGCAGCTACTGAAGCCCATACACCCTAGAGTCTGTGCTCCACAAAAGAGAACCCACCGCAGCAAGAAGCCTGAGCACTGCAGTGAAGACGAGCACAGACAAAAATTAATTAATTAATAAAAGAAAACCTTAAACGACTCAACACTTTGAGCTGTCCACCAAAATCAACTCACAAGGAAGTGTCAGAAAGATAAGTAGGCTTCACTGAGGACTTTTTAGGGGAGCTAACCATTTTTTCTTCTGCAATGTCTAATCTGCCATTAATCCCATTCAGTGTATTTTTTATCTCATTGTAGTTTTTATGTCTAGAAGTTCAATTTGGGTAATTTTTTTAAGCTGCTGTATCTATACCTAAACTTTCCTCTAGCTTCTTGAACTTACAGAATATGGTCTTAATAACTGTTTCAATGCCCTTGCCTACTAATTCTGCCGTCTGTGTCATGCCTGAGTCAGTTTCAATTAATTGAGTTTGCTCTTCACTATGAGTTGCATTTTCCAGCTTCTTTGTGTGCCTAGTCATTTTTTCTTGGATGCCAGATATTGCGAATTTTACCTTGTTGGGTACAGGATATTTTTGAATTCCTATAAATGTTTTTGAAATTTGTTGTGGCAATTAACTTGCTTGGAAAGAGCTTGATCCTTTCCAATCTTGAATTTAAGCTTGCTTAAGTGGAACCAGAACTGGATTTCTGGATCCAGTCTAAGGTGAATTTTTTTCTAGTATCAAAGTAAGGCCTTTCTTAGTATTCTTCTTTTTTTTTTTTTTTAATGTGGACCATTTTTAAAGGCTTTATTGAATTTGATACAATATTGCTTCTGTTCTATGTTTTGGGGTTCTGGCCATGAAACATGTGGGATCTTAGCTCCCAAACCAGGGATCGAACCCACACTCCCTGAATTGGAACGTGAAATCTTAACCACTGGACCGTCGGGGAAGTAAGTCCCTTTCTTAGTATTCTAATTAGTGGCCCCTGAACTGTGATGTTTTCCACTTTGGCTGCTGAAAACAGATATTATTCCAGCCCTGTGTGGGCACCAGGCGCTGTTCCCACTAATCCTTTCAGGTGGTTCATCCCCGCTGCCCCCCCAACCCTCACGTCATTTTCTCAAACACCTGTGCTGAGCAGTACTCACTAAATACTTGAGGAGCATTTTCTGTAGACCTCTAGGTTTCTCTCTCTCTCTGCATCTCTCTCCTCTCTAGTGCCCTGCCCTGAAAACTCTTAACTGGTTTCATTTTCCCAGAATCCAGCTCTGTCTGTTCCATTCAGCTAGTTTTCTCCTTGAACCAGTCTGGAAACTCTTCAGGCAGCGAGCCGAGCAGTGTAGGGATCACCTTGCTGTTTCCTCTCCCAGGGATCACTTTCCTTTGTTGCCCGATGTTCCAGAGTCTTGAGTGTTGGTGTTTCATATGTTTGATCTGATATTTTCGTGGCTTCAGGCAAGAAGCTAACTCTGGTCCCTGTTACTCCATCTTGAATGAAGCAGACGTCTGCGTAAAAACATTCTTTTTTGATTGTGTAATGAATTTGTTCAGCAAATTCAACCTGATGATGTCGAACCAGGAAACAGCCTTGTGTTTTCTTGAGGGTGGAAGGAGGAGAGCTGTCTTCTCTCCCTCCCTTATCTTTTTCCTGCTTTGATCTCCTCTAGATGAGGGCGTCTGAGGGCTTCTCCAGGAGGTCTTATGTGATACCGTCTCTCGCTTCCCTCTTTGGTCCTGCTTCCAGAGCAACATCCTGCAGCCTCTGACTGCGGGGTTGCCTTGCCCCACCGGCCACTTTCTTGGAGAGGAACTTCTTCAAGACAGAACGCAGCTCTCTTCCACAGTTTCTTCTTGGCCTTTAGAAAACTCCCCTGACCAATGACATAGGGTTAACTGGCCCGAATGTCAACAGAGCTATGGTCAAGTGACCCTGTTCTCGGTTCATGTCAGCCCCCAAACTCCAGGAGGCAGAGTCAACTCCCTTAAACTTCTTCTCTCACCATTCGCTGCTCCTGGAGCCACGGAGACGCTCAGCCAGCACCCTCCTGGGCAGTGAGATGTCCCCCTACAGGCACCCTCAATTTCTTAAAGGGGTTTCCTGTTTTGGTTGTCCTGTCATCTGTGAATCCATTTGAAGAAAGAGAAGACAGGCGCTTACTTGGACCAAGGTGAAGAGAGAGAGGAGAGGAGGCCATTCTGAATTTGGCTATGGAGATGCTGGGGGTGGGATGCTCTTTCCCAACTATGAGAAGAGGCGCTGGTCAAAAGGAAGGGCCTCATCAACAGAGCTCGGCCATGACATTGGAGAAGAGGCTGTACTGCAGCTCCGGCTGGTCAAGGGTGGTGTGTACCTGTGTATGTTGGCATGTACACATGCAGGGAAGTGTGTGTCCCTCTGCAGTGAACATGACGGAGCCCACCACCAAGAGGATGAGGTTATGTTGGGGGATACGGGAGCGGGGAGGAATGGGTCGGGCCCAGTGTACTGCTTTGCGGGCCAAAGGAATAAACGCCGGGCCAGGAGATGAGGAAATGGCTTTTTAAGTGAGCTGGGAGGCTGTGCCTCCGCTCCCACGTGAGCTACCCCCGGGGCATGGGGCACAGCCAGACAAATGCTGTTTGTTACAGTCACTGGGACAGGGTGGGAAGACCTGGGGAAACAACAGTTAAGTGAGATGAGTGCAAATTCCCAGTTTGGCCAGAGCCCGGCACAGAGCAGAGGACAAGGAATGCTTTGCTGAAAGCTCTGACACTGAGGGAAGGAAGACTGGGAGGGTGCTCAATTTGTCTGAACCCCAGAGAGGTACAACTTGGGCCAGGAAGACATGTTACAGGGCGGCCACTTCAGGTCAGTGTAGAAATCTTTTTCCCGTGGCCAGCAGTCCAAAGAGAGCTTACGTCATCCCAGAGATGATGAGGGCTCTCTCCCAGGCTACGTAAGGAGTGGTGTGAGTGACTCTTGCCTGGAGGAGGGCTGTGGGGCGTGGGTCGGTGGGCTAGAGCCTATAGAATTGCTACATCCTTGCGGTTTTAGTGTTAGCGAGGTGATGGTGGTGGTGAAATAGTGGAAGTGTTAGTCAGTCATGTCTGACTCTTTGCGACCCCATGGACTGTAGCCTGCCAGGCTCCTCTGTCCATGGACTTCTCCAGGTAAGCATACTGAAGTGGGTAGCTATTCACTTCTCCAGGGGGTCCTCAGGGATCGAACCTGGGTCTTCTGTGTTGCAGGCAGATTCTTTACCATCTGAGCCACCAGGGAAGCCCTGATGGTAGTGAGAGTTATGCTAACAACTCGATTGAGCTCTTCGAGTGAGCCAGGCCTACCATCAGGGCCTTCCCTTGCATGATCTCATTCAATCCTCACAATGGGACTATCACCTTCCCTTTACACATAAAGAAACTGGAGTCTTAGGAGGACTACCCTGGTGGTCCAGTGGCTAAGACTCTGAGTTCCCAATGCAAGGAGCCTGGGTTTGATCCCTGATCAGGGAACTAAATTCCACATGCCACAGCTAACAATCCTGCATGCTGTAATGAAGATCCCACATGCCACAATTAAGACCTGGTGCAGCCTAAATAAATAAATACATTTTTTAAAAATAAAGAGGGCTTCCCTGGTGGCTCAGTGATAAAGAATCCACCTGCCAATGCAGGAGACATGGGTTCAATCCCTGGTCTGGGAGGATCCCACATGCTGCGGGACAGCTAAGCAATTACTGAGCCCACGTGCCACAACGACTGAGGCTCATGCTCCAGAGCCCGTGCTCTGCAACAAGAGAAGCCACAGCAGTGACAAGCCCTCACGCTGCAGCTAGAGAGTAACCCCGGCTCTCCACAACTAGAGAAAAGCCCGAGCAGCAACAAAGACCTAAGCACAGCCAATAAATAAATCTAACTATTTCAAAAAATAAAGAAATTGAGGCTTAGCCACTAGCTGCATTGGCGGTATAAATTTAAACAAAGTAAAATGAAATTAAAAAGTCCATCCTCTGTGACCGGCGGTAGGGGACAGCATAGCCAGACGACATTTCCATAGCGGCAGGAAGTTTACTGGACAGTGCTAGCTTAGAGAGATTTGCTCACTTACCCGAGATCACTTCTCCCATGGGCACGATCCAGAACCCAAACAGAGGTCTGACCCAGCTACTGGTGGGGGCTGCTCTGTGAGTCCAGAAACCAGGGCTTCCAGGTTTGGTCATCACTCAGCTACCAGTTCTGCAGTTATCTCAGGAAATCAGTTCATAAACAGTTTTTCTGGTTGAACCGTATTCCTGGTAGAGAATGAAGAATAACACGGCACTGTTCTCCACCGCTTCTCACTCACACCCCACCTGCGTAGGAAGCCAGGCACGGGGGGCTCCGAGGGGGTGGAAGTGGAGAACGTGGCAGCCGGGACACAATGCTGATGGGTTTGCGGCTGTTTCCTTTAATGACGGTGGCAGGTTGCCTCAGCCTGTCCTTTGTCCATCGGTGGAGCGTTCATTCATTCAACAAATTCACGATGAGCCACAGCAGGTGTCAGGTGCTGTTTCAGGCCCCAAAAGTCATACCTGCCCTCCTTTTGCCTCCTGGGGTGGTTAGAATGGATCTTTGCGGGGCTTTAGGGACTTGGAGCTGCTTGGGAAACAAACAATGATGTGTGTTACTCAGAAACAGCAAAGGGCCGTCGAGACGGGTTCCATGGCGAGGACAGCCATCCAGAGGGGCCCTGGCCTAAGGGGTGATTTCAGGCGGGTCCTCCCGCCCGCGGCCTCGGGTCCCGGGCCGGGG
>NW_011495033.1:1724076-1724780 GCF_000754665.1 Bison bison bison | reverse complement strand
GGCGCTCCGGGCGAGCGCGTCAACAAGTGCAGTGTTTACCGAGCGCCTGCTGGGCGCGCACGTGGGCGGGAGGGGCCCCGGGGTCGCCGGCACCTACCGACCTAGCGGGGAAGACGCGCACCACCCCTCTGCGCTCGGCCTCGCCTTTGGTGAGGGTCCCCACGCTCCCGATGATGAGCGTGGGCACCCGAGTGGGCCTGGGCCCTGGCCATTGGCGCTTTCACCCTGGGTTAGGTAGTCAGGAGTGGGAATCAGATGGCATTTGGTGCCCAAGAGGGCGGGATGGAGGTAGCTGTCCCTGGCCAGACAAGATTCCTCACCCTGCGCACCTTTCAGCCTGAAAATCCTGTCCAGGGTTTTTTTCTGGTCTCCCCCAAACCCTGCTCCCAGTAGTCGGGCCCACCTCTGATCTTCTCAGGGTTAAGGTTTGGAAGAAGTGTAGAAATCCATCCGGGGAGCCTCCCTGCCTTCAGAATGAAGGATCTGTACTCACAGGGATGCCCTGTGACACCTGTGCTGTGGGGGTAGAAGCCCCCTTTCGTGGGCTGCAGCCAGGGCTCTGCTGGGAAGTCTGGAATTTTGTCCCCTGCCTACTGCTCAGAAGGCTGAGAACCTGATTATCCTGCTTGTGCCGTCTGTGACACCCGCACCCCTGGAGGTGGCCCTGGGCAGAGGTGTGAGGCAGGAGGTGGAAATACATCCTT
>NW_011495033.1:1721478-1723964 GCF_000754665.1 Bison bison bison | reverse complement strand
CCCCCCCCCACCCCACACCTGGAGAGACTGTGCCTGTCTGCAGGTGCCCTTCCATCCTCCTGCTTCTGACATCCACTTGGCCTCCCATCTCTTGTTGGGGGAGGGAGGGAACACAAGCACCAGAGCCGTAAGCTTGGTTTCTCGTTTCTCTCACTTGCATTTTCCCGACAAGCGCTCTGCACCTGCTGCCTGCCTCTTGGCGCTACGCCTCCCCTCTTAATCCTGCTGCCCAGCTGCTGGCCCCACCACGTTGCTAAAGCTGCTTCCTTGGAAGCCAGCTTGTTTCCAAACACTGATTTTTTTTTTCCCTCTCGGCCTCATCCCGCTGCCATCCCTTCTGCCCGGGAGGTGGGCTGCTGTGTGCCCGTGCCCTGTTTGCAGTCTTCTCTGCTGTCATTTCTCTCCTGGTTTTGTTCTTCTTTCTCCATCATTCCTTCTTCTCTTCTGAGGCCCCTTCCCTCTTTGCTGGGATGTTTTGAGAGGCCCATGTTTATCTTCTCAGAGAACTCGCTTTGGAAGCTGTCAGGGAATCCCCCTCACCCTAAGATTCTAGTCCTTGGCCTACCTCCTGGAATGCCCATTGACACCCGAAGATCACCATGTCCTCCTGACTCCCCAGCAGTAGGTTCCCTGCCCCTCTGTCACTCTCTTTTCCCTGAAGTGTCTTGCCGCTCCTGCCCTTTTGTAACCAGGCTTCTGCTCCAGGCCTCGAAAGTCTCAGGCCAGAGTTCAGAGGCCCCTTTGGCTGATCTGATGCCAGAATCCTTTCCAGCCCCCACAGTCCATCTGGCATGTCACCTGTAGCCTGATGGCTCAGGGATGACTGCGGCCTTACCCTGTCTGCATTCTCCCCTGGGAAATCTTCAGAGGTTTCCGGCCTCCTCCCGCACAGAGATCAGCTCTTTCACCTCCTGTGGTTCCCAGTCATGTGGCTTCACCCCCTGAAACCAATTTCCAGTCCCCAGACTGCTTCTCTCTCTACCATGGTCAGTCCTCTCTGCCTTAGTCTGGAGGACACAGCTCAGAAGCTGTTTTTCTGGGAAAGCTTTGCCTCTCTCAACCCCGCCAGGGGCTCCTCTCCTGGCCTTCCCACTCCACCATGCCCATGAGACCACAGCTGTCTGTCTGCTGATCACAGGTCCCTTTGTGTCCCTGAAGCCTGTTGCCTTCCTCCAGGGTCCCCAGGACCGTGTACCCAGTTGACTCAATAAAGGAATTCCTCCCCTTAATCTCCAAGGACATCTCCGGCCATCCTTCAGTTGTTGTTTAGTCGCTATATTGTGTCCAGCTTCTTTGCGACCCCAAGGACTGTAGCCCACCAGGCTCCTTTGTCCATGGGATTTTCCAGGTAAGAATACTGGAGTAGGTTGTCGTTTCCTTCTCCAGGGATGGAACCCGAGTCTCCTGCATTGCAGGTAGATTCTTTACCACTGAGCCACTGATTCACATCCCACCTCTCTCCTGGTCTGTTCAAGTCTTCTGGATTCCCACTGGCCCGCACTCCCGCTGGTCTTACAGATGGATTCATTACAGTTTGTGCCACCCCATTTAACACTTTGTTCTCTGCTATTAGCCTCCAGTTGTATCACGGGTGTAAGAGATGCTTTTCCAGTGCTTATTCATAGCAGCTGTTTGTTGAGTGGTCAGTATGTACCAGATGTGTGCTGATCTTTCCAAGAGATTCCTCGAGTGTGTTATCTGTGCGGCCCCCAGAGGGGTAGGCGCTAGGACTCTGGTTCTCATTCTGCCCATGAGGACACAAACCCAGTGAGGTCCAGGGACTGGCCCAAACCACACACTTGAGGGTGGGCAGAACAGAGGTTGGAACTCAAGTCTGACTTGCAAGATTGTTTGATCCTGGGGTTTGCTGTTTGTCTAGGAAAGCATACGCTTCAGGCCAGGGAGCGTGTTACAGGTCTTCACGGCATCTGGCCCAGGATGTCCTGATGGTGGTCAGCTGGTTGCTTGGGACTTTACTGGACTCCAGGAAAGGACTTTGTAATAGAACAGATGCCTGATGGTGGGACCAGTGCCTAAAGGAGGCTGTCACAACTGCCCCCAGAGGCCTTCGAAACACACTGTGTGTGTTTGTGAATGTGTGTCTTGTCTGTGTGTCTCAAGTAAGAGTTGTGGAACACAGAACCCCAAGGAGCCCTCAGGTCGTTTCTGTCCCTTAGGACACCTTTAAGTGCTTTTCTTATTTGGTAAACAGAAATCAGCCCCACCCCCAACAGAACCACCTTCAACAAAGTTTCCTTAGGAGCTGTCCTTCCCTTTCCTCCACAGGTCACTGTCATATGAAAATGAGTTCCTGATGTGAAATACAGTTGCCATGGCAACAAGTAATGGGAGGCCCCAAGTCTCTTGCTCCTAGGTCTCTGCACCGTAGGCTTCTAGGGGCTTTTTCTATCTTTGTCGTCTAAAATAATGAAATATTCCACTTGACTCTCCTTTTGCGTGGACATTTAGAACTTTTTTTTTTTTTT
>NW_011495033.1:1698932-1721378 GCF_000754665.1 Bison bison bison | reverse complement strand
TTTTTTTTTTTTCCAGACAGTGATTTCTGGGCACCTTTAATGCCCCAGCAGCTTGTCACCAGGCTGCTTGGCACACCATTAATAGTGACCCCGGATGAAGCCTCTGGTTTAGGTCACATTTTGAATGAAATTCAGTGCCTTGTGGGTAAAAGGACAGTGACCGTGGCCTGCACGCATCCTTGATGGCTGGAGAGGCAGAGGGAAAGAGCATGGTCTGGTGTCGGGAGGGCTTATTAGAGCAGTTGTTTTTTTTTTTTGATTGTGCCTCACATGGCATGCAGGATCTTAGTTCCCTGACGAGGGATAGAACTCATGCCCCTGCATGGGGAATTTAGAGTCCTAACCTCTCGACCACCAGGGGATTAGTGAGGGCTTTTTGGTACAACTCTGTTCCAGTTGGAGGTGGTGAGATTGTTTGTCTTTAGTTAGGGTCTCCTCTTATGTCAAAGCTGCTCAGCTATCCTGGCAGGGGGCTACCCAGATTCGGGTACCTTGGGGTGCCAAGAAAGACAGGGTGCCTTTGACTGTAATCATAGCTGCTACCTTTGATGGGTGCTTATTTTGTGCAGACCTTGTTCCTTTATTTGATCTTCAACCAAATGCAGGTAGATAGAAGTACTATTGTTGCCCCCATTGTACAGGTAAGAAAAATGCACAGAGAGGTTAAGTGCTTGCGCACGGATGCGCAGCAAGTAGGTGACGGACCTGGGCTTTAGTACTAGGAAGTCTGACGCCTGTGGCCAAACCTCTTCACGTGGAGCCACGTTGATGGTGGACAGACTGCGTTTAAAGAATGAAAGGGTGAGTTGGAGAGGCAGAGCACGTTGGCTTTCTCTAGATTTGATTTAAAGCAGTTGTTTTCAACTTCTTACGTCTCGTGAGAGGCAGAAGGCTGCAGTGAAAAGTCATGTACTAGAATGTTCACAGCAGCTCTATTTGTAATTGCCACAAAACTGGCAATCACCCAGTGTCCATAGGCAATGGCGTGGACAAATAGAACACTGAATAGACAAGAGAACCCTGTACCACACAACAGTCCGCAGCCACACAAAACAACGGGGAAGGGTCACACAGACACTGTTGAGCAAAGGCGCCAGACAGAAAAAGAGCACAGCCCTTAGGTGGGATCCCGCTTACCCCATGTGCAAAGAAGGCAGGTTGAGTATAAGGTTTGGAAGTCAGGCTGGTAGTTCCCAGGGGCACAGGGAAGGCTTAGAGGCTGGTGATGTTCAGTTTCTGTGTCTTGGGTGTTGGTCACATACCATGTTCATCTTTTCAAGATTCACCAATTTGTTGTGTGTACTTGTGTGTTTGTGTGTGTTTATGATACTTTAATAAAATTTACCAAAACAGAAAAAGGCAGCAGTGACCCTCAATCCAATGAATACTCACCCTCCAGTCCCTCCTGGGGGCCATACCCTTGACACTGGACCTGGAATCTTGGATTTCTTTTGAGAGGTGGGAGGTGATACGAGGATGGGCACCCAGGTTCTGGGGATGTGGGAGCAGGACCAGGGCCCACTCTGGCTTTCTCCTGTCCCCCTCTCTTTCACTGGGTATGCGGAGAGCTTGCTAAGCTAGGAGGTGGCTCGTTGGGTTCTTGCCAAGTTCATGAAGTGGCCTGGCGGTAAGGGAAGTGAAGTGAATCCCCTGCTGCCCGGGGTCTGTCGTTTGGCCTGGAGAAACAGCAGAATCTGGCTGGTGCTGCAGTCCTTTGCACGGACATCCTCACTGCTCCACAGCCAGGCGCTGCTTGCAGAACATCAGCATTTCAAGGACTGCGCCAGCCTGGAAAGTGAGCGGCATTCACTGGGCAATGAGCTCCTCCTTCCACATGGCAGTTATATGCTGCTAAAAATACTGGAGCACCTTATGTAAGACCGCAGTCACGGAGTTAGCACCTTATGTAAAAGCACTTAGTCTATCACGGACAATGAATCAGTCAGGTGTTGTAACCGTGGTGGGGGTCATCACGGAGTTGGTGGTTGGCTTGCCTGGTGAGGAGGGTGAACGATTGTCAATACCCATGGCTGCCTGACTCACTCCTGCCTGACTCACTCAGCTGCACTCACACCTAATTTATGGGTTGATGCTTTTTTTTTTTATTTTAAACATCTTGATGCATTTTCATCTTTGGGCTTGGCCCATCCAAGAAGAAGGGGAAGAGAGCAACAGAAGATGAAATGGTTGGATAACATCACCGACTGAATGGACATAAGTTTGAGCAAACTCTGGGAGAATAGGGAAGAACAAGGAAGGCTGGCGTGCTGCAGTCCATGGAGTTGCAGAGTCAGACACGAGTTAGTGACCGAACAACAATATCCAAGCAGTTGAGTTGATACCAGGGTTTGTACAGTTTCTCTTTCTCAGCCCTCATCCCCTTTCATTTACTGGTAGAGCATCCTTTGATTCACAGAAGCTTGGAAGGGCCTCTTCCCCATTTAAGAGTCTTCTCCATGAGAAGCCAGGAAGGTGGCCTTTGGCTTCTGTGCTGCCAATGACCATGGCAGCCCATCTCATGGTTGGATGGTGATTTGAATAGTTAAAGATCAGTGGAGCAAAATCAAGTGCAGAATATGCCAGGTAGGCTGAAACACTGAGCTGAAACTGACAAGACATTTCACGGGGATCAGGTTTTTAAAACCTTGGGATCTAAGGCTTGGGCAGCAATTAGGCAGGACCTGTTAGAGTAAAACAGCATCTGCCCTACATCACAGGGATTTTCTTTCTCAGGATCTGCCCTAAAGGAAGCCTGGTGTGTGTGCACAGGTGGAAAGTTCTAGGATGGCCTTTGTGGCGGTTTGCAGTCTGAAGTGAAAAACTGTTACACATTTGAATGTTTGCCTGTGGTGGAATAGTTTCAGCTACGTCAGCTCACATTTTCATACCTGGGAGTCTTATGCAGCTTTGAGAAAGAATTGGTTGGGTCTTCCTATAACAATAATGATGAATCTCTAAGATTATAAGGTGAAGAAAGCAAATTTCAAAGTGATAAGTACATTATGATGCCTCTTAGAGAGATGTTTTCACATAGTCCGCTGTACTTTATATGAATACAGATCGTGATGATTCAGCAGGTAAAGAACCTGCCTGTAATGCAGGAGACACGAGTTCCATCCCTGGGCGGGGAAGATCCCCTGGAGGAGGAAATGGCAACCCACTCCAGTATTCTTGCCTGGAAAATTCCGTGGACAGAGGAGCGGGCAGGCTCTACAGTCCATGGGGTCGCAAAGAGTCGGACTCAACTAAGCACACACAAGAATCACAAGTAAATATATATAACATATACCTACGTGTAAAAGCATATTAAAATGTCCATAAAAAGGCACTCCAAACTTACAATAGCTATTATGCACAGGGAAGGGCACCAGCATTTGGTGTGTGTGTGTGTGTATGTGTTGGGGGGATGATCAAAGAGAAATTTCACCTTCTCTGTGATATTTAAACTTTTAAAAACAATTTCATTGATGTATAATTTAAATACCCGAAGTCATCCATTTTAAGTATACAATCTGTTTTAAATTTTTTAAAGGGAAAGTAATTATATGATTAAAAATTAATGTCTAATTTACCCCCCTCTTCCTGATCTAAGAAGTCTTCCTCCATTCATCCCTGAGTCCTGGGTGGATCGTGACACAAAGTTCACTGTTCGGTGCTTTGCATTTTGTGGCAGCTCATAGAGATAGAAATTCTTCCCTCTTTTGAGCTGAGATCTGCCTCTTTGTCATTCTGGGTCTGGGTCTGTCTCTTTGGAGCCATATCAAATAAATCTTCCCTCTTCCATTGTTGTTCAGTGGCTAAGTCATGTCTGATTCTTTGGAACCCCATGGACTGCAGGACACGAGGCTTCCCTGTCCTTCACCATCTCCCAGAGCTTGGTCAAACTCATGCCCCTTGAGTCGGTGATGCCATCCAACCATCTCGTCCTCTGTCGCCCCCTTCTCCTTTTGCCCTCAATCTTTCCCTGCATCAGGGTCTTTTCCAGTGAGTCGGCTCTTCGCATCAGGTAACCAAAGCATTGGAGCTTCAACCCTTTTCCACGGGGAAGAATTTTCACTGGTGCAAGAGTCTCATCATGCCTGCCTCCTCTGGGGAGAAGGACTTGCCTCTGTTTGGGGTTCCTGGTGATACGGATCGCACTCTAGGCTTGCAGGACACCTTGCTCATCAACCGTCCTCCTAACATTTTGCAGAACTGGACCCTCTGTCTCGGATATTGCTTGACCACGACGTGACACTTTTTAAAAACAACAGTCATTTTGTTGAATCTTAGAAGAAGTTCATATCCATTTTAGAAAATTTAGAAACATACAAAAGCACAAAGAAAAATATTAACATCTGTGATTCTCAGCCTCCAGCGATAAACATGTTTAATGTTTAAAATTTGAGATCATTCTGTATCAATGATTTTCTAACCTATGTTTTATTTAACATTTACTTACCCATAGGAATAGTGACTGTCATCTATGTAACACATTTTCTTCTCAATCTAGTGTTTGTTTTTCTATTACCACTTTTAAACATAGAGGTTTCTGATGTTTATGTGGTATTGTGGACTGAATGTTTGTGTTCTTCTGAAATGCACATGTTGAGGCCCTAATTCCAATGTGATAGTATTGGGGATGGGGTGTTTGGGAGGTATTTAGGGTTAGACAAGGCCATGAGGGTGGGGCCCTCACGATGGAATTAGTGCCCGTATAAGAAGAGATGGCCGAGAGCTCTCTCTTTCTCTCTCTGTCCTGACACATGTCCTGAGGAAAGGCCACGTGGACACACAGCAGGAAGGCGGCTGCCTCCAGGCCAGGAAGAGAGCCCTCACCGGGACCTGAATTGCCTGGCACCTTGACCTTGAACTGTGAGAAATAAAGGTCTGTTCTGTAAGCTGCCCCGTTTATGATATTTTGTTTTTGTAGCCCCAGCAGATTGATGCATGTGGTTAGTCCTTTTATGATTTATTCCCTTGCGTTTGGATTTGAAATGTCTCTCCCACCCCAAGCTCAGGCAAGTATTCACCTGTATTTTCCTCTAGTTCTTTATATGGTGTCAGCTTTTCCATTTAGCTCTCTCTTTTACATTCAACTCTAATTCTACCAAACTTTATTTTGGTTTAGGTATAAAAGCCTGATTTTATTTCTTTCCAAATTGTGCACCAGTTTTTTTTTTTTTTTGGTTCAATTGCTTTTCCTACCACTTGTATTTGAAATTTAAACTTAAGGGACTTCCCTAATGGTTCAGTGGTTAAGACTCCATGCTTTTAATGCAGAGGGCATGGGTTCGATGCCTAGTCAGGGAACTAAGATCCCACATGCTGTGTGGCGCTGCTAAAAAAAATTTTTTTTTAATTTCTTTGGACTATTCAGTTGACCCTTGAACATGTGTTTGAACTCTGTGGGTCTACTTACGCATGGATTTTTTTTTTTTTCCACTAAAGAAGTACTATCATACTACATAACCCATGGTTGGTTCAATCTGTGGATGCAGAACCATGGATATCGAGGGCTGACTGTAAAGTTATAAGGGAATTTTCAAAAGCATGGGAGTTGATGCCCCAGACACCACCCTCCACTGTACTCATGGTCAATTGTACATGTTATTCAAAATTCAAAAAGGCAAAACATGAGCATCTCCCTCCCCTCTTTTCCCTTAGCCTCCCAGGTCCAATAACCTGTGTTACTAGGTTAATAGATTTTGGTCTTGGATGCTAGATTTCCTTCCTCCTTCCCCCAACTGACTCTAAATGTTAGCTTTATTATCATGCACAAAATATGAACTTCTAGGTTTCCTCATTTTTCATTAACTGACCTCTTTTTCTTCCCCTATCATAGTTTGTTTGTTTTCTTAGTTCCCTGACCAGGAATTGAACTTGCACCCCTTGCATTGGACACTCAGGTTGTTAACCACTGAACCACCAGGGAGATCCCACTATCACACTTTTTAAATTATGACTTTTCATAGTTAGCCCCTGGAAGTACAGATCCTTTCTCAACAGTTCCTTGGTTACATTTGCTCATTTATTCATTCTTTCCTATGAAATTTATAATCATTTTATTGCTCTTCTGCACATACCATTAGAATCTAATTTAGAATGATATTAAATTTATAAAATAATAATGATAGTGAGTTTTCCTCTCTAGAAATATAGTCTGTCCCATATTGATTGATGTCTTCCTGTCATTCTCTCTTTTTTTATAGCACTCACTAAAGTTTCATAGATTTTTTATGAGGGTTGTGAACATTTCTTGTCAAGTTTGTTCCTAGGAGTTTTATGTTTCTTGTTGCTAGGGAATATGATTATTTCCCCCCCGCCCCCAGTCTTTAACTGGAAATTATTGGACTATAAGAAAATATTTGATTGAAAAATCATTGTGAAATAGATCTATATGCATATAAAACATATATGTACAGTTTAAAGAATAATAAAGCAGGCGGCTTTCCAGGTGGCTCAGTGGTAAAGAGTCTGCCTGCCAATTCATGAGCTGTGGGTTTGACCCCTGGATCAGGAAGATCTCCTGGAGAAGGAAATAGCAACTCACTCCAGTATTCTAGCCTGGGAAATCCCATTGACAGAGGAGCCTGGTGGACTGCAGTCCATGGGGTCGCAAGGAGTCAGCAACAACAATAAAGCAGGCATGTGCCCAGCTAATGGAAGAAACAGTATCAACAGCCCTTTGGAAATTGCTTTTATGCCTTTCTTCACATGTGACCTCCACTCTCCTCATCCCCAGGGGATACACTAACCTGAATTCTCTCTTATCATTATTAGCTTGCTATTCTCTATTGCTTTACCATGTAGGTTTATGTCTTTAACAGTGTGTTTTTAAAGTTTGTATGCTTTTCGCCTTTTATAAATGGAATCATGCTGTATTCCATTTTTTCATTGATCCATGTGTGTGTTCTTGAGATTCATGCTGGTATGTGCAGTTACAGTTCATTCCTTTCTCTTTTTTTTAACTGCTGCTGCAAAGTGATCCAGTTTTTATCCCCCTCCACTTATTGATGGACATTTGCGTTGTCTCCACTTTTCCTTGCTGTTACCACGGTTCTTTTCGGTGTGTTTCTCTAGGATGTATAGAGCAGAATCACAGGGTCGCAGGCTGTATGTTCTTTCTTGGTTCTCTCTCCAGCCCTGGACAAGAGGGCTTGTTGCTCTATGTCCTCATCATCTTTAGTATCATCCACACCTTTAGCTCCTGCCACTCTGTTAAGAGTGAGCCAGTATCTCACTGTGGTTTAAACTGTTGTTTTGATGATTACTGCTCAGATGGAATGTGTTTACGGGCTATGGGTTGACTCATTTACACACCCATACTTTTCTTTACCCATTTTTTTCCTATTAGGTTATTGCCAGTTCTGATACTAATCCTTTGTTTATTATGTGGTGCAATACTTGGTGTGTGGCTGACTTATTCACCATCTTAATAGCATCTTTTGATGGATGAAACTGTCAAATACTTCAGCAAGCTTATCATTAACTGGATCTCAGTATTTGTTTATGTTTCTTTTCTTTTGTGGTAAAGTGTGCATAACAGTGAAATACACAGATCTTATGTGTGTCATCAGAAGAGCTCAGATAAAAGCATATCCCCATGCAAGCCAGACCCCTTTCAAGACAGAGAACATGACCATCACCCTAGAAAGTTCCCTCGTGCCTCTTCCCAGGCAATCCTTTCCCGGCTTCCTTAGAAGCAACCATTCTGATTTTTTTTCCAGATCAGTTTTGCCCATGCTAGAACTTCATATAAATGGAATCACATGTACTCTTTTGTCAAGGCTTCTTTCACTCTGACTTGACATCATGTTTTAGGGTTCTTCCCTGTTGTGTGTGTACAAGTTGTTGTTCAGCTTCTAAGTCACCCCTGACTCTGATCCCATGGGACTGCAGCCCGCCAGGCTCCTCTACCCTCCACTGTCTCCCAGATTTTGCCCATATTCGTGTTCATTGAGTCAGTGATGCTATCTAACCATCTCATCCTCTGTTTCCCCCTTCTCTTTTTGCCTTCAATCTTTCCCAGCATCTGGGTCTTTTCCAATGAGTTGGCTCTTGTGTGTATCAGTAGTTGCTTCCTTTTTTTTTTTTTTTAATTTTAGTTGCTTCCTTTTTATTGCTGAGCAGTATTCCACTGTCTGAATATATACTATTTGCTTATCCATTTACCTGTTCATAGAGCCTCGGACTGTTTTTAGTTTTAGGCTATTATAAATGGAGTGGTCATAAGTGTTCTTGCTGATTTATGTTTTCCATTTTATGTATTATTTCTCTTCCAGGTTTTACTTGTATTAGGGGTGGAATTGCTGGTTAGGTGTAACTTTGTGCTTTATTGATGTGTAAGATCCATACAGGGGACTTCCTTGGTGGTCCAGTAGCTAAGACTTCACCTTCCAATGCAGAGGATGCTAGTTCAATCCCTGGTTGGGGAGCTGAAATCCAACATGCCTCTCGGAGGAAAAACCAAAACATGAAACGGAAACAATATTGTAACAAGTTCACTAAAGACTTTAAAAATGGTCCACATTTAAAAAAAAAAAATCTTAAGATCCATTCAGAAAACAGCATAAACTCTAAATATATTGCTTGTCTAATTTTTTACAAAGCAAGCACAGCTAGGTAGCCATCACCCAGGTCAAGGGGTGGGATGTTGACCCAAGCTGGGCTACTCTGCTGGATCATTCTTTCTGGGATCTGAAATCTAAGCAGAGTGAAGCAGGAAGGGAAACGGATATTGGAGCCTTATTCTCGCCGTAGCAGCTGATTAGACCTTGAGGCTCAGACCGTATAGCTGCCAGGGTTCTTGTCTTCTTCCATGTCAGGATCTTTAGCCTTCCCATTATTTCCCAGCTATGAGGTATCCCGTCAGTAAATCCCTTTCTCCTTAAGTCAGCCACACCTGGTTTCTGTTGCTTGCAATCCAAGAATCCTGTTTTGTGCCGTGTGCCCCACAGATAGCACCAAAAATTTGGTGGAACGTGTCTGTCCTATTGCTAAAACTCAGAGTAGAAGCTGTCTTTAACCAATCCTTAAATTTTAAAAAGAATTGTATTTATTTATTTATTGGCTGTGCTGGTCTTCATAGCTGTGAGGGCTTTTCTCTAGATGCAGAGAGCAAGGGCTACTCTCGTTTCAGTGCGTGGGCTTCTCGTGGTGGTGGCTTCTCGTTGCAGAGCAGGGCTCTAGGGTGCGTGGGCTTCAGTGGTTGCTGCACATGGACTCAGTAATTGTGGCTCTGAGGCTCTGTGGTGCCCGGGCTTAGCTGCTCCAAGGCACGTGGAATCTTCCCAGGCCAGGGATCAAACCTGTGTCTCTTGTACTGGCAGGTGGATTCTTTATATTGAGCCACCTGGGAAGCCCAGTCCTTGAATTTTTCCATGACCCCATTTGAGCCCATAATTCCTGGGCTGATGTGACAAGGTGACCTCTCAAACAAGTAGTCACTTTACCTCTAACTTTTAAAAGTATGAGGCAAATCTACTTCAAGCAAATCTACTTCAAAGCTTTGGGCTTGGTGAAGGTTGTTTCCCCCCCCAACCTTAAATTTAGTTCCCAGTTTTGAAACAATTTTCTCTTGGTCCCCAGTGGAAAGTTAATAGAGAATGCTGGCTTAATGTAGGTGACGTGTAGGAGTGTCTATTATTTTCCGAACTTCATTTTCGGAAACCAGTTTATTTCTCTTCGATGTAGAGGGCGGGTTGAGGGGGGTTAGATGAGGGAGTGTTTGGTACTGTAATCAGAAAACAAGGGCTAAATCCCGAGTTCTTTTGCACCACCCTGCAGGGACCCTTCGCCTAAGAAAGCTCGACTTGGAAATTATTCTGCTTTAAGTGGAGCCTCATTTACAAGTAAAAAAGAATTGTCTTCTGGTTTCTTTTTCTAATGTCATCAAATCACGCGGATTAGTGACAGGGAACGACCCAATTTCAACTGGTCTAAGCGTCGTCGGCGCTTGTCCTCATTAATGTCAGGGTGTGGGCAGGTGTTTGATCAGGGGACGGTGCCATGAGTTAGATTCTCCAAGAAAAGGTCAGAGATGAATGCAAAATTCTAACTCCAAATGGTGGGAGATCAGCCCAGGCCACATCTTAGAGCAGCCACTGAGCTGCTGTCCGTGTTTCCCAGGTTTCATTCCTTTGCTTCTCTTGAGTCTGTTCCTGCGGTGACCTCTCCCTGCCGGTTCTAACCCTGCTGGTGGTTTTCCTCGTTTGCAGAAGTCACTGCTTAGGGGCTGATGACCCCAACCTGGACTCGAAGACCTTTATCCTACTTCCTGGGCTTGTTAGGACCTTCCATTTTCTACTTGAGCATGGCAGAAAGTGGATGCAGTTCTTGACCACGTGATCTCTGCATTGGCAGAGTTCTGCGGAGCAGGTTACTAGCTGCTTTGAGCATCTTGCTTGGCCAGAGCTGCAGGTGACTGTGGACATCGTGGTGGCTCTGCCAAAGTCATTTTCGCGGGTTGAGAGCCTTATGAGGGCACCACACGGAGTAGGGTTTCCGTTTGTGGCGACTTTCTCACACATGGCCGTATAGTGTCTTGATTTAGTGTTATTAGTTCATGACAGCCATTTTCCAACAGGTGGAAGAGATGCTCCCCGACCAAGGGAAACTCTTCTTGCTTCCTGTAAAAGGACCTTGTGGGCTGGGATGCAGGTTTGGGTGTCATGTGGTAAGCTTGGTCACCCCTGACAGGGTGATGGGGGATAATTTAGTGAAGGGGGAAAGTGGGGAGTGAGAGGTCCCTGTATGGAATCTAAAATGCCTATGCGGGGACTTCCCTGGTGATCCAGTGGCTAAGGCTCTGCGCTCCCAAAGCAGGGGGCCTGGGTTCCATCCCTGGTCAGGGACCTAGCTCCCACATGCCGCAACCAAGACCCAGCACAGCCAAATAAATAAATAAACATATATTTAAAGATGAAGACTTAAAACCAGTAGCCTTCTTCCACTTTAAGAAACTAGGGGGGAAAAAAGAGCAAACTAAATCTAAAGCAAGCAGAAGGAAAAAAGTAATAAAGATTAGAGCACAAAATAAGGAAATAGAGAAAATACCGCATATTATGTGATTCCATTTCTATGAAATGTCCAGAATATGCAAACCTATGGAGACAGAAAGTAGATTCGTGGTTTCCCGGGGCTGAGGAGAGGGAGGGATGGGGAATGACCGCTAATGGGTACAGGGTTTCTTTCGGGGCTGATGAAAATGTTCTAGAATGAGATGGTGGTAATGGTTGTATAACTGTGAATATACTAAAACCGCTGAATTGTACATTTTAATAGGGTGAAGTTTATAGTACATAAGTTAAATTGCAATAATGATGTTAATAAAAAGAATAAAAAGAGGTAATTGAGTAAAAGGGGGTTGGGGAGAGGCAGAATCAGGGGAAGCATTCTCCAGGGAGGAGTATCAGGGTGTCTGCAACCCCAAGGGGAAAGAGTGTAATGTGTTACAGAGGCCCTGCGTGGGCTGGGCTGGCGTGGGCAGTCTTCAGTTTTATCATCAGAATAGTAGAAAGTCACTGGGGGGTTTCCATGGATGGTTTCATAGGTGCTTTCTCTTCCCTGGGCATTTCCACCTGGGGAAAATGGCCCCTCTGTGAACTCCTAAATTTGCATCTTATTATTCCAGAGAGCAGTTGAATTGAGACTTCACTCTCTTAGCCAATTTCCTAGCTTCTCAAAGAAGGGACCTCAATATGCCAGTTTGGGCTGAGGGCACCTCTAGAAGACTCAGCTGGTGGTTTCCCTAATGGTTCCAAATGGCTGGCATTTCGAAGAGCTCTTTGTGACTATGTGATGCAGACAGATTGGAGAGGGCCAGGAGTGGATTTAGGAGGCATCTGCGGCAGCCCAAGTGAGAAAAACCTGCCCATCAGGGAGGTTATAGTTCAAGGTCACCCCACTAGATGGAGCCAAACCTGAGTCCCTCTGGTACTGCAACCCCTTCTCTTGCGGGCCACTGATTTGCATCCCCCCTGCCAGGTAGTCTTATGGAGAAGGCAATGGTACCCCACTCCAGTACTCTTGCCTGGAGAATCCCAGGGATGGAGGAGCCTGGTGGGCTGCCGTCTATGGGGTCTCACAGAGCCTGACACGACTGAAGCAACTCAGCAGCAACAGCAGGTAGTCTTAAGGGCTTCCCTGGTGGCTCATATGGTAAAGAATCTGCCTGCAGTGCAGGAGACCTGGGGTTTGATTCCTGGTCTGGAAGAGTCCCTGGAGGAGGGCATGGAAACCTACTCCCATATCCTTGCCTGGAGAATTCCATGACAGAAGAGCCTGGCACGGAATAGCCCATGGGGTGGCAAAGAGTTGGACACAACTAAGCGACCACACTTTCATATATTCTTAATCAGCCCAGAGAGTGGCTGAGATCTCCGCTCCACGCTTAACGAGCTGGGGGAAGGGAAATGGACATTGTATTAATCAGGCTAAATAGAACTTGTGGCTCACTAGGGCTGGCCTCACTGCAAACAGTGGAAATGGGCATTTGTTGCCAGGACACTGGAATGTCTCACAGAAGCCCAGGCCCCGGGCAGGGCTGGATTGAGCACACGGATCAGAGAAAGGCCCAGGAGCCCTCTCTCTGCCCTGTCTTTGCTCAGCCGCTATTTCAGCTCTCCTCTCCTGGCTCTCACTGCAGACCACCTTTCTCTTTCCCGGGCATTTCCACCTGGGGAGCATGACCCCTCCATCAGCTCCGTTCATTTGCATCTCACTGTTCCAGAGAGCAGTTGAGTTGAGACTTCAGTCTCTCAGCCACTTTCCTTGATTCTCAAGGAAGGGACCTCTAATATACCAGCTTGGACTGAGTGTACCCCTGGAAGAGTCACTAGTCCCTGTGTAAACTCGGGGATTCTGGAGTCCACAATGAAGCCAGGGGGAAGAAGGGGCAGCTGATGGAATGCAAGCGGCCTATGGCAAGGGTCCCTCCACCCCGACTTTGGAGAACACCCTGCCGAGGATGGATCTGCTCCTAAACTGCACGAGACCTTATTTTGTCACTTGAGTTTATTTGTCAACAGCCCTCTGACTGTCCACCTCCCCTCCCCCTGGGCCTTCACTTTCAATTCTTCACCAGGCAGGGAACATTCCGGAATTTAGAATTAGTCTTCCTACCTTTGTGAATTCTGTCCCCTTCCCCAGAAAAGCAAGGTCTAGCTCACGCCCTGCTGAAAAGCTTGTTGAAAAGGAACCCAGTTATTATCATTGTCTCATTTTCACCTGCTGCTTGAAACTCAGTGGTGCTGATTCAGGTGCCTGGAAACCCTGGTGATTGTGGAATAAATGGGCCTCTGATTGGGGACAGGAAGGGACAGGCAGCGGTGAGGTCCGGCGGGAGGCAGGTGTGAGGGTCAGCTGCCAATCACGCCCCCAACCCCACGGCTTCCAGCCTCAGCTCACTGCTTTCAGGAGGCCCGCAGGTGACGTGTGCTGTGCCGTCGGCCCTTTGTGCCAGGGATGCTGTGGTCGGGAGAGGGAGGGGGGCACCGGGAGCCCCAGGCCCTTCATGCCTGGGCCCATTTCCAGGGCTAAGAAGGGGGTTGATCCTGGATGGGGCTTTTTCTCTTGCTGTGAGGAGCAGAGAATTGAAGTCCTTTACTCGGGAGCTTTCTCAGACATCAGAGTGGGAGGCAGGGAAGGATCCTGCCTGCAGATGTGGGTTCCAAAGGCTCATTTCTCTTTGAATTCCTTGCAGCACTTCTAGGAGCTGTGCGGCTGGCCCTCTTCTGACCACGGCCGTGCGCTTACTGCCTGGCGTGTTCTTTCCGATGCTGATAATGATGCTGGCGGCATGCACACGGCTGGTGCCTTACCTCTGATTAGCAGTCATGAACCACCACATTTAATTTCTGTTATAATCTAGTGAGGGAAGTAGGGCAGATTGTTTTATATGCATTTAATAGCTGATAAACCTTCAGACTGGCTGGGCATGGGATGAACTGGGTGTGTGAGGTGTTTTTCCCCCTCACAGCCACACAGCCGGTCAGAGCTGGGATTGAAAGCCTGTCTTCCAATCTTAGATCCTGGACTCTGTTCACAACAGAGTGGAAGGATCTTCTGAATTCTCTCAGGCACAGACAGTGGCTTATTCTTCCTGGTTTTCCTGTCATCCATCCATTTTCCCATTTATGCCTCCATCTTTTTCTATAAAGGAATTGAGATACTAACAAGAATATCTATTTCTCTATATACCTTGCATATATAAGAAACTAGAGAAATGTATATTTATAATAAAAAGCTAAAGTAGATACTTAATGCCAGAGTTGTGTGTAGATATTTTTTATATTTGTTTGTATATGTGTTTCTGTTGTTGTTTAGTTGCTAAGTTGTGTGTTACTCTTTTGTGAGCCCCTGGACTGTGAGCCCCTGGATTCTAACCCCACCAGGCTCCTCTGTCCGTGGGATTCTCCAGGCAAGAATACTGGAGTGGTTGCCATTTCCTTTTCCAGGGGATCTTCCCAACCCAGGGATCAAACCCAGGTCTCTTGCATCTCCTGCTTTGGGAGGTTGATTCTTTACCACTGTGTCACCTGGGAAGCCCATGTAATTAATAGGAACCCATAAAAATAAGGTCAGGAGAAACCTGAATTTACTGGAAGGTCACAACCGGGGCGAGAGTTAGGCTATATATTCAGGCCATTGAGCTGTGCATGGTTTACTATGGTTGAACCACAGATTTAACTCTGAGCTAATGAGTGATCAGCGCAGGGGAAAAAAATTGTATTATTTACACGGTTCACGGGGTCCATAAGGAGCAGAAGACCAGACGCTGAGGGCTTTTCCAGGCAATTAGATTTGAAGGAAATTTCTTGCCTGGGTGGTGATCTACGAGGTCCTGAGGGGCAAGGGAAATACGTGGCACATGTGCTGATACTCTCTGTTCCTCCTCTCGTGCCAGACATCACCATTCAATCTCCACCCTTTCCCAGTGAGGCCAGAGAGAGCCTTGCAGCCCTTCAAGGAGCCATTACCGGCAATGTGGAGCTGGCATACAGGACGAAACCATGTGCTGTTCCAGCGCTGGGGGCAATGGTGGTGTCAGGAGTCATCGGGCAGTTCTGAATGGAGAGCCACAGGAAGCTGTGACAAGCGCCTCTGCAGGAGTGGACACCGTGTCTTGTCCATTGGAGGTGTGTTTGCCAGAAACTGCGTCTAGGTGTCAGTTAGAGGGACCCATCAAGGTGATGAGGAGTTTGGTTAGTACATGCAGTGCATTCTCACTCCTTCCTGCTCCTGGGTAGGTGACTTACTTAGGACTCCCAATTGCAAATGGCAAAGACCCAACTCAAACTAGTTTCACTGAAAAGGGGACTCGGTGGACCTGGCAAGTTGGGGATCAAAGGACTGATTCAGGCATGGCTGGATCCAGCAGTTGCTAACACCATCAGGATTATCTACCTCCATCTCTCGGCTGTGCTGGGCTTTATTCTCAGGATGTTTCCAAGTGGCAGCAAGGTAGCACTGGCTGTCCCAGGCCAACATCATTCTCACAGCTTGCTATCACAGGGAAAGAGTATTTCTCAGTAACTCCGGTGAGAGCTCAGGGAAGACTGTATGGCTGGGCCTAGGTCACCTGCCAGCCCTGACCCTGTGACTGTGCCCTGGGGGTAGGAATGTTCTAATCATCAAGCCCACTTTCACCCTGAGGAAGAGGAGGGAGGGACCATTTCTCCCTCCCAGAAGGACTGGGCACGATTTCCTGGGCACTGAGGAGGAGTCCTTCGCAGAGAGGACTGCTGGGAGGACAGAATGTGTAATACGTCCCGTGGAAGGCCAGCAGAGGCCCCGGCCTTGGCATGTGGGCAGCAGCCACCTGAAGGCAGCTTTTAGGGTGCCATCTGCGCTTTTCCCTCCTAAGGGGAGATGTACGCTCAGGCTGTTCCCTTCCTGAGGTCTGTTCCATCCTGGACTTGCAAACTCAGCCGGCCTTTCTGTGCAGCAGGCTTCTGGGAGCACGTGGAAACCAACCTCTCTCCACGTGTCTGTCCCAGAGGCCGCCTCCAGTCCCTGACACCACATTTCAGCTCTCTTTGACCTCTGGACCCTGTGTGCACACACCTGGCTCTGGGGTCTGCACTTGGCCCCCATCGCTATGGAGGTTTGAGTCTCTTATCTGGACACGTGACTCAGCCTGACTGGCGTCACCTGCAGTCTCCAGCCTGTGGTCCTGCCAGGAGGAGGGCAGAGCGGCCAGGCTGGCCCTGGTGGAGGAGGTCCACTCCTGTTGCTCCTCCTCAAGTCAGAGCTTCCACTCGGGATGAAGGACCAGCTGGTCTCTGGCACACCTGGGTATTTAGCAGCTGCTTTCCACAGACTCAGACTCGCGTGGCACTCTCCTGCGTGATACGACCGGGCTCACACATTAGCACTTCTCAACATTTTTAGCTACAGAATCTTTTCTTCAAAGGCTATCTTCCCTGAAAATCCATTATAGGGACCTGACAAGAGCAGAGTCGCTCTGGCCTAGGTTGGAATACGCCCCCTTTATCCACCCCCTCCTCGTTCCACGGATAGGCACATAGCCCCCGAGAGACACAGGGCACCCCCTAGGACTCCTCACGATGACGTCCATCCCGCCTGCCTAGCAGCACCTGCTCTTGTTCCCCATCGGGGATTAGGTGCTCGATGTGGTGTTTTCCTTCTCACCACCTTTCTTCCTGTCATTAGCTTGTTTGCACTCTGAAAAGTCAACAAGGGGATCTTTGTCACCTTCGTTAGCCTTACAGGCAGGTGTCAGCTCCTCCCTGCATGACCCTTGCCCTCCTCGAGCTGCCCGTGGGAGGCCGGGGCATTGGAGTCATTGGTCACGTTATCTGGCCCTCAGCTTACCTTCTTCGTAGGGAGCTACGCCCGGATGGATGTCCCACCCCCAGCAGTTGAAGTTTCAGGAAGTCATGAGATGCTGACGCCCATGTATGACCACTGCCTGAAATGAATAGTTTGAATACTTTTCCGTAAAATGTGCCCTTTTGAAAAACAACAACAAAGTCCTTAAAACTTGTAAAAGTGGCGAGACTTTAAAAAATAAAAGGAATGCAAACGTTCCCAAGAGAGGCCTGCCTCTAATAGGAAATGTCCTTCATCTGTTCGGCTTTGTCATTGTTTAGTTGCTAAGTTGTGCCCAACTCCTTTGCCACCCCATGCACTGTAGCCCCCCCTGCCCCCCCCCCCCAGCCTCCTCTGTTCAGCTTTAGAAAATGTCATTAGGAGGAACTTGGTCACCCATGGATTGGCTTCAGCTGGGCGTCGGTCCACCCAGAGAATCCAGGCCTTGGTTTGGCTCCAGCTGGGCCTTCCCCGGCTGCCACTTATTGACTTAAGTCCCAGTGATTCAGATCTTCATCAGGGTCGCCCCTGACAACCCGTGGTGAGGGAGAGAGGGGACCCGCCTCCTTCTAGACGCCAGCAGGGCCAGGCCCAAGCCAAGACCCCTCGGTTCCTGGTAGGTGTTTTGGGGTCTTTGGCAATGAGGGGATGGGAAGATTTCATTTTTTCTGGAGCCAAGGCTTTTCCTAGAACTTTGCTAACTCCCGGGAAGGGTGTGTCTGTGCTGGGAGAGCAGTGTTAATGGTTGACTTGCTTTTTCCTGGGTTACTCCAAGGCCTGTGGCTTCCCAGGGAGAGGGGGCAGGGATTGGGGAAGGGAGAAGCACCCCTGCATCCCCTTGACAGTTGCTACACTTTCCGTACCATCCTGTAGGCCGGCAGAGGTTAGGGGTGGATGGAGGAGGGGATGTGTGCTTTCGAAGAAAGTTGGGCAGCAGATGGGCCCAGAGCCAGGGGGAGAAAAGGACCCCATTACTACAACTGAACAAACTGGAACTTTCTGTCTGTTAAATATTTTTTATTGGATGTGAAGGCACTGGAAGAGGGGCTAGACTGTGTCTAGTCTCCAGACGACTGTGAGGCAGGCCCAGGAAAACCAAGAGCTATGCAGGAGGTGTGAGAGATGTGGGTTTGATCCCTGGGCCCGTAGATCTCCTGGAGAAGGAAATGGCAATCCACTCCAGTATTCTTGCCTGGGGAAATCCTATGGACAGAGGAGCCTGTGGGCTATGGCCCATGGGGTCCACAAGAGTCGGGTCGTGACTGAGCACGCATGCATACAGTAATGTATGTATTTTATACGGATGAGCACTTCAAACATTTGAATGATTAGGTATTTATTTTCGTGTGCATTAGACCATGACTTTTTGTTTTAAAGTTCCCTTCTATTTATAGCAAACGATATGGTTTTCTCTTTGTGGTGGAGTTTGCTTTAAAAATAAAGTAAAAGATTGCTTCCATGTCCTGGCTATTATAAACAGCAACCTAGATGTCCATCAGCAGATGAATGGATAAGAAAGCTGTGGTACATATACACAATGGAGTATTACTCAGCCATTAAAAAGAATACATTTGAATCAGTTCTAATGAGGTGGATGAAACTGGAGCCTATTATACAGAGTGAAGTAAGCCAGAAGGAAAAACACCAATACAGTATACTAACGCATATATATGGAATTTAGAAAGATGGTAACAATAACCCGGTGTATGAGACAGCAAAAGAGACACTGATGTATAGAACAGTCTTATGGACTCTGTGGGAGAGGGAGAGGGTGGGAAGATTTGGGAGAATGACATTGAAACATGTAAAATATCATGTATGAAACAAGATGCCAGTCCAGGTTCGATGCACGATACTGGATGCTTGGGGCTAGTGCACTGGGACGACCCAGAGGGATGGTATGGGGAGGGAGGAGGGAGGAGGGTTCAGGATGGGGAACACATGTATACCTGTGGTGGATTCATTTTGATATTTGGCAAAACTAATACAATTATGTAAAGTTTAAAAATAAAATAAAATTAAAAAAAATAAATAAAGTAAAAGAGTGAGGTGACTTAAAGGGAAATATTAAGTAAAGAGTAGTATGGATGGCAGGTGGCATGGGGATGCTTAAGTTTTGGGAACAGTGTGCTGGGGGAATTCAGAGAGAGGCTCAGAAAGGAAAGGGCTCCTGGAAGAGTCAGCTGGTGTCGGGGAGGAGTAGGATCTAGCAAGGTGGAGGTGGGAGAGGGTGTATCTTACTAGCAGGTGTGCAAATGTGTGTGTGCAAATCTTTTTTTAAATTTTAATTTTTTAATTGGAGGATAATTGCTTTATAGTGTTGTTAGTTTCTGCTGTACAACGTGGATCCACTCAAGGTATACCTATATCCCCTCCCTCCTGAGCCTCCCTCCCACCCCCATGTGCAAATCTTGGTTTCCATTTTAGTTGCCACACATGGAGAAGGGAATGGCAACCCACTCCAGTATTCTTGCCTGAAGAATCCCATGGATCTTCAAGGAGATCCAACCAGTCCATCCTAAAGGAAATCAGTCCTGACTATTCATTGGAAGGACTAATGCTGAAGCTGAAACTCCAGTACTTTGGCCACCTGATGCAAAGAACTGACTCATTTAAAAAGACCCTGATGCTGGGAATGATTGAAGGCGGGAGGAGAAGGGGATGACAGAGGATGAGATGGATGGCATCACTGACTCAATTGGACATGAGTTTGAGTAAGCTCTGGGAGTTGGTGATGGACAGGGAGGCCTGGCATGCTGCGGTCCATGGGGTCGCAAAGAGTCGGACACAACTGAGTGACTGAACTGAACTGAGGGGAGGCGGTGGGAGCTGGGCAGGGGCGTGGATCAGAAGTTGTGTGTGGAGGCCCGAAAGGGAGGTGCCTGTCTCCCCAAGCTGGGCCCAGTGGCCCATTCCTGGGATCTTCTGGCTGAGTGTGGAATGTTCTGGGGGAAGCGGGTGGGTCTGCTGCAGGAAGCTTGGCTCTGAGTCAGAGCACCGGTTCCTGCAGAAAGAGGAAGCATTCGGTTCCCTGCCCTGCAGTTTGGTCAGGACAGCCTGGCTAACAGACCCTGGCTAAGGTTTCATTTATCAGCTGAGCCTATGGTCATCAGGGTTACAGATTTTCGTTGTTGTTGTTTAATTGTTCCATTTGTTTCTTCTACTTCAGAGAATATCCCCAGGAGTTAAGAAGCAGGCTTGATTTAAAAACGAGGTTTTGTTTTCTTTCCCTTTGAGGGCCAACTCTGGGCCAGGCACTGTGTCTAGAACTCTGTTCACCCTGGACAGGACCTGCTAGGGAAAGAAAGTGTCATGACCTGCATTATACAGAGGATGAAACAAGGGGTAGGGAAATGTGGCTACTCCCAAATTATACAGTAGGTTCAGTGCAGAGCCTGATTCCAAACTCAAATGCTGGGACTGTCAGTGGGAGTAAGACTGTCACCAGCTATATCACCTGGGAGAAAGAGCTCACCGTCTGTGCTTCCCTGTCTGGTGTGGGGCCGCTCCTTGTGGTGTGCTGGGGTGCATCTGTAAAATGGGGGTGCTGGGTACCCCCAGCGTGGCTTCAGGGAATGCGTGAGTTATGATACAGCCAAGGTGCGTGTAAGTATTCACCGCTCTTAATGCTGTTGTGACATAAAGCTAGAGTTGCAATTCTAAACATCAGTTTTATTGGGAGACATTTTTGGGGAGGGTATTACTTAGGGTAGGGGAGAAGCATTGTTTGTTTAATTAATTTTGGCTGTGCTGAGTGTTGTGCTCGGGCCTCTCATTGCAGCGGCTTCTCTTGTTGCGGAGCCCTAACTCTAGGCACTCAGATTTCTGTAGTTGCTCTGTGTGGGCTCAGTAGTTGTGGCACATGGGCTTAGTTACTCTGAGGCATGTGGGATCTTCCTGGACCAGGGGTCGAACCCGTGTCCCCTGCCTCGACAGGTGGATTCTTAACCACAGGAATACCAGGGAAGTCCAGAAGGGTTGTTTTAATTTTAAAAGAATTAATTCATATGGTGTAGAATGGGAAATCTTGAACTTGGAGACCCTGCCTTTGGCCTGGCTGTTTCTGGCCGCACTCCCCTTCCCTAGATGCCGGGGGAGGTGCATGTAGGGAGGAGGGGAATCTGAGTTCGATTTCCACTGTTATTAGCCTCACTTAGGTGAAAGCCTGAGAACAAAGTTGGTCTTCCTTGGTGGCTCAGGCTGTAAAGGGTCCGCCTACAACTCAGGAAACTCAGGTTTGATCCCTGGGTTGGGAAGATGCCCCGGAGAAGGGAATGGCAACTCACTCCAGTATTCTTGCTGGGAAAATCCCATGGACAGAGGAATTTGGTGGGCTACAGTCCATGAGGTCACAAAGAGTCAGATACGTCTGAGCATCTAAGCACACACATGGCTGTTTTCACAGCTTCCCGGGAAGCCCCAGGTCTCTGATCTCAACCTGCCGTAAATTATTACCCAGGAGCTGTGTCCTAATCGCCTATGACCTTAACCAGCTATTCTCTGAGTTCCTTTCCAGCTTTAGCATTAAGAGAGCCCTCTGCCTTTCTGGCAGTTCTACCAGGATGACTCTCTTCCTGGAATGCCTGCCACAGCCCTACTTCTCCCTTTCAGCTCTCTGCCAGACCTTCCTCCACTTGGAAGCCCTCTGGGATTGCCGCAGAGAGAATGCCTAACTGAGCCTGCTCTTTGCTCCCACTGTTCTTGGTACAGTCCCAGCATTTATTAGCGCCATTGTCTGATTCATTCAGGATTCATCCCACTCATATACAGTTTGCACTGGGTATTCACAGCCAACGAAACAGAGGTGGCCTCTCTCCCTACAGACCTTATAGAGATTAACAAGTAAAGAAAGAAATGCATGCATTCAAATTGTGATGCATCCGATGAAGACCTTTCCCTCTTAAGTGCCAGGCTGTGTCTCCCAGCCATGTGAGCCATGAGATGTGGATGGAGAAGATGTTTGTGGAATAAAGGCACGAGCGGTACGCACTCTTCTCGTTTGCAGACAGGAGGAGATCAAATTGTTAATCAACACGAAAACAATTTGAAAAGTATGACACATTATACACATCTAATTATAATTATAGAGTATCACAAGATTCTTTCTCATTGGTGAAGATGAGGGCAATATATTTTTTGGCTGTAGAAGAAAATTAAGAAAAAATTTCCCCCGATCTCACTGGTAGCATTTGACTTAAATTTTTTTTAAGTTTACAGAAAAAAATTGACTGAAGTGTACGGAGTTCCCACATTCTCCCTTGCCCCAATTTCCCCTTATTAACATTTTTTACTGTGTCATACATTTGTCATAACTCACAGAGTGTACACCAAGCGTGATCCCCTAATGAAAACTGTGGGCTTTAGTTTACAGTAATGTATCACTATCACGCTTGCATTGGTGGTTCAGTGGTAGAATTGCTGTGATCAGGGACTCCCACGCGTACTTGTGATTGCACTGGGCTGCTCTCTAGTTCCCGTACGCAGGCTTCTTGTTGGGATGGCTTCTTTCATGGAGCACGGGCTCTAGGGCGCTCAGGCTCAGTAGTTGGATGGCACAGGCTTAGGTGCCCCATGGGACGTGGAATCTTCCAGAACCAGGGATCAAATCCGGGTCTCCTGCATTGGCAAGCG